>NC_042525.1:959253-1265086 GCF_900963305.1 Echeneis naucrates
CCTCATAAAGAGGCTCCCAGCGCCGCGGCGGGGACAATGAACACGGAGCGGGCGTCCGCGTGGTCGGCAAAATAAATTCTGAGGAACAATCCCAAACCAGACAGGAAAAACAGACAGAGAGCAGCGATGGTGAAGTGAAGTGAAGTTTGGCACTCACAGAACGGAACGCAGCAGCAACCAAGTTCGCAGGAAATAAGTTCCTGAAAGAGGGAGAGAGAGAAAAAAGAGTTAGAGCTGAAGGTGACGAGTCTTTGAAAACCACGAGGTTCACACATCTGAATAGTTAACAGTTCACAGGATCTGTTTGTCATCACACACTCTGTACTCTGGCTCTTTTCCCAGGGTGCACTGCTCCTCAGATTCCCTGACACTGCAGTTATTCTGGCTGTGATCTGGCGTCCGATTCATCTTTTACTAAAACAAATCAGATGAGTCTTTATGAGGATTATCATCTCGGACGTTTATATCGTTCCTAAAAAGTCAAACAAAGTCCTACTTCCTGTTTTCGCTCTTATGCTCATGACAGCATCCATAACGGACAGGAAGCTCCTTTAAATGCAGAGTCTGCTTCGGTGCAGTCCGTGTTGTGACTCCATTCTAACATAATTTTCCATGACAGTTTGTCAGGTTTGCTTTCCCTCCTGAAAGTAAAGCACACAGGATTACCGGCAGCCCGGTGTTTGTAGTAACTTTATCCTCTGGGGTCACACTGTATTGTACAAAGAAATACAGACTTTGCACCGTTTATTCCAGCGGCCCGACCGCAGCGAGCCCTTCAGCCCGTGACCCCTCGACCTCCGTCGGCCATTTTATTTATCTTCACCGGGACTTTTTTCTTTTCTTGTTATTTTGTTAAGTTCTAGTTAAGTTTATAAACTCCTCTTCTCTCTGTTAAGGGTTCAGGTTTCCTGCCATCACATGATGGAGGTGAGAATCTGGATTAACTCTAGAAACCAGAGCTGGGAGCTGGCAGACATTCCCCTCAGAGGCCCCCCGGGGCCCCGCTCCTTCCTCTCTGTGGACCGATTGTTAAATCTGTCTTACGTAACAACTTGATTTCCTAATTAACTGAAGTTAAACATCATGTACGCTCCTTGAATTGAAACTAAATCAGGGTTATTCAGCTGCTGCAGTCTGAAGTGTTTCAGTCTCTGTTGACTTTCACGTCGATAAGTTTCCAGATTCGGACTCACCTGAAACGCGTGTGATGAAACAGCTGGTTGTTTGTTGATTTTTTTTTTTTTTTGACATTTTGTCTTAAAGTAAACAAAACTGTCCGTGGACTTTGTTCATGTTTGGAAGAATCAGGAACTAAAACTTTAAGAATTTCATCCTTAAATGTTTCTGTGCTGATGGATTTATTCCAGTTTTTCATGATTTTATTTGTGAGAAAATTCTTTATTGCTTTGGATTCTGTGTCAGTTATAAAGCTCTTTGTTCATCGTGGTGAAGTTTCACTTTTGTTGTGTGTAAAGTCAAACAGACTGACAGACAGCAGCAGCTGATCCAGAATCAAACACATCCAACACATTGACGCAGAGAATGAAACGTTATTCGAATAAACCTGAACCTGACGAGTCTGAGACTGAAAGTCTGACCCGAGGAATAAATAGAATGAAACAAGCGGCTTTCAACAGCTGCTCATCAGGACACAAATAGAGTCTGACTTCATGAGAAAGAGAAGCAGACAGTCCACCTGTTGTCCTGATAAACCACCGCCCCCCCCAAACTGTGGGAATGTATTATTAGGTCGGTCCTGTCGGGTGTCTGAAGGCCGCTGAGCGTTCAGACTATCTTCAGGCTGACGCTGCTGCTTTTTTATTTAATCAGGGAACATTTTCACACTGATAAAATTCTGCTGCTTTTTTTTTTATTTAATCAGGGAACATTTTCACTCTGATAAAATTCTGCTGCTTTTTTTTTTATTTAATCAGGGAACATTTTCACTCTGATAAAATTCTGCTCAGTTTCCGACACGTTGATGTGAATCTGCAGCAGACAGAGTTTCTGAAAAACACAATAACTCCTCTCATTTCTTATGGAACATGTTCAACAGTTTGCCAAATGAGCAGCATTTTAGTGTTCAGGCTTTTTGCACAACTATTCTAACCATGAAGACGATCCCAGGTTATCATGGTCAGTTTCATTCATAGCCTGAAAGTGAAGCTGTGCTGAAGGCCCATAAATCGTTATTCTATCTAATAAGCAGTCAGGCCAACAGAAGAGATCGGAACAGTTTCCACCATAAAGCAGCACTGCACTGAAATCTGGATCTGATCTGATCTGAATGGAGTCGACGGACCGCTCTGAGTTCTCGGAGGGGTTCTTTTCCATGTTGAATTCATTTGTGGACGTCTGACAGGATTTTGGAATGATGCAACACCACAAAGCGAGTCTGACAAGTTACACAACAAGCCCATAATCAGTTTATCTGGTGTTCATTTCCCACACCTGGATTCAGACGTCCTACCTGGATGGGGTGGCAGGTCTCTGCTGACATGTTCCCAAAGAACCCCCCAGCCCTGAATGAATGAGTGTGTCTGCACACACACACACACACACACACACACACACACACACACACACACACACACCTGTTTGGACGGTCTACGGTACCTGGCCAGGTCCAAAAAGGAGTCTGTGGTCTCCTTGTTGCTGCTGACGCTCTCCAGGCCCAGGCTGTTGGTGTTCAGGGCTCCGGCTCCAACTCCGGGTTTGATGATGAAGGCCAGCGCGACCCCGATCCCGGAGGCGATCAGGGTGGTCACCAGGAAGTAGGACACCGCGATGCCCCCCAGCCTGCCCAGGGAGCGGGTGTCCAGGCTGGCGGCCCCGGACACCAGGCTGCAGACCACCAGCGGCAGGATGATCATCTTCAGCATCCGCAGCAGCATCTCTCCCGGGAAGGCGAAGTAGGACATCTGGGCTCTGGTCAGGTTCATGCTCCGGACCATCAGGCCCAGCCCGACGCCCACCAGAACCCCGGACACCGTCATGATCACCAGCAGGTTCCTCCTCAGGAAGTCCGTCAGCTTCTCCAAGAAGCTCCTCGGTGCGCCCTTCTCCAGGATCCGCTCCGTGGACGCCGAGCCCGGCATGGCGTGGCCGTTGATCTCGCTCTTCTTCTCCATCCTTCTGGTCTCCAGAGCAGCGTAAGAAGATCCGACAGGAGTCCGACAGCGTGGGGGGAAGATGAGGAAGGCAGAACCGAGAGGAGCCAATGGAGAGGCGAGACGGCACAACGAACCGGCCGGAACATGCGCACTGCAGGAGGCGCTTTATTCCGGCACAACTGATGCAACAGCAGCAGAAATTACTGAGCTGGTGACATCTGGGACAGCTTCAGCTGTGGTTGGAACTAAAACTGATAATAATAATAATAATAATAATAATAATAAAAATAAATAATAATAATAAAAATAATAATAATAATAATAATAATAATTCACATCTGGGACAGCTTCAGCTGTGGTTGGAAATAAAACTGATAATAATAATAATATTAATAATAATAATAATAATAATAATAATAAAATAAAATAATAATAATAATAATAATAATTCACATCTGGGACAGCTTCAGCTGTGGTTGGAAATAAAACTGATAATAATAATAATAATAATAATAATAATAATTCACATCTGGGACAGCTTCAGCTCTGCTTAGAAATAAAAGCTAAAATATATCCTTCAGGCTGCTTCAGCATCATTTCAACAGAAGAATAAATCAGACTCCTAATTAAAACAACCTGACAGATAAACGCTTTAAATGTTTGATTCTTATTGATTATTGATCTGATCTGGTCTGTTTCTGCAGTTAGATTTATGATAAATCAGCTGTCACTCACTGACTGATGTATGACAGTTGAGTGTCAGTAATTTCCTGAATACAATGAAATAATTATGATGTATAACTATTTCAATTTCATTTGGATTTGGTCCAATGAAAGGTTTGGAGTGGGGGCCATCTCTTTAGGTCTGATTCTTTAGAGAAACCTTGCTGCGTTGGCAGCATTTGGCCACCAGGTGGCGCTGTAAGAAAACTATTAAAGATAAAGACAACGATAAACAACTGACAATAAATAAATTTCCATTTCAACATCTTTCCTACGTTCATTTTTATTTACTCTTATTTACTCTTCTGTAAACATTTTTATTGTTATTATACTCATCATCACTAATATCATAAAATATAAATTTTAAAAATCTAATAAAAATTAACTATATGATAAAATACTAATATGATTGATACTATTTGAAATAGAATCAAATAAAATTTGTGGCAACTACAGAAGCCCAGAAGAGACAAAAGGCAGCTTATGATGAGTCAGGATGTTAGTGGAGGAGTTGCATTCTGGGTAATGTAGACTTTAGTTTTGTGCCTTTGTCTTATTAACGTAATGTTTTTCAAGCAACACCATAATAACATCAGTATTAATAATAAAAAGATTGTTTTAGCAGCTTTATTGTTTTATTTTCATCATTCTGTCTCTTTACTGTGTTGCATCTGCCTCAGTTTTTTGTCTCTTTCTTAAATGATGTTGCATTAAAGCAGCGCTGCTGAATCAGCAGCGTCCTCTGGACGGAGACGAGGACAGAGAGAAGCTGTCTTCTGTCGTCTGTTGTCCTCAGTGACCTTCGCTCTGCTGTTGCTAAGTTGAGCCAAACTTTCCCTCCCTCCACCAATAGAGACAGACTGTTCCCCTTCCCCGCACAGCTGTGTGGCCCAAATGCTGGAAATAACCCCGGCCTGCGGATCAGGAGTCATGGCTGCTGAACAGTGGCAAATGTTGGGAAGGAAGAACGGAAGAAAAAAACATCCAGCCGTCCAACAAACCGCCAAAGACAGCCTGAGCTTTCTAATGAAGAACAGCCGGAGAAGTCTGCTCCATCTGACCTGGTGCGATGAGAGTCACCAGAAAATAAACCAGCATCCAAAAACGTCCTGCAGGTTTACAGTTTAAAACAGACAATTCGAAAACAGTCAGGTTTTACGGAAGGATTAGCTGCCTGGATTTAAAGTTTTATTTTGGTTTATGTGAGACAGACATCAACCTGCTGTTTCCTTTTTAAAAATGGCCCTTCGGAGGCCTCAAAACCGAAGAGCCCCAAACACAAACTGACGATTTCACACGTTTCTGGTAGAAATCATCGTGTTGGGAGAACAATCGGAATCGTCTGATGTCTGTTTGGTAACAAACCCAAACAATACTCACACCTTGTGACAGCTCGGGTTTGAATGAACAGTACACACACTAATAAGTGTGTTTATTTCCACAGCTGACAATTGTGATTGTGTATTCAAATTGAACGGACAATCGTTTCACTGATGTTTTACCTGGTTACATGAGAGACTGAAAACATTATCTGAGCCATCTAATTTATAACAAGAAAAAATATGGATGCACACAAATCCAAGCTGAAGGTTAAAACACGTGTTTGATTTTGTTTATAACTCTGTTCTTGTCCTTTGGGATGAGATTTGGCTGAAAGTCTTTTAAGGTTGGAAGGATCAGGCTGTGATTTATTCTGTGTGATGGATTTGTTGTCGCCAGGACTAAAATATTAAATAACATTCTTCATGATATCTATTGATGCAATAGTTTTTATATTTTTACATCATTTCAAGCCAAGATTTAGCCACGGCTTTCCTCAGTTATTATTATTATGGACTGTGATTCCAAAGTTACTGACGCTCACCTGATAATCACCTAAAATTACTTTCAAGTCCCAGAATGAACCTTCAATGTCAAGATGATTTTTCCAAACAGTTGATTTTAACAGGTTTAGATTAAGACCTTTAAAATATGCATTAATACCTTCCAAAAAAAAATCTATTTCAGCGTCAGTTATTAAAAGCACAAAGTGATCTGCCCTCAGATACTTCTATAAATATGAATATTTAAAAAATAAATGTATAAATATGAATAAAAAGTGAAACGCAAGACACAGACATTTTCTCTTTTTACAGTTTATTGTATATATATATATATATTTATATATATATATATATAAAACTACAAAAGTAAGACTGTTTCAAATTCATAGACAGCTGTCCATTTACCTCATATATATGTGTGTATATATATATAAATGCATACATATATACACACATATATAGATATATATATATATTTTATCTACAGTCCACATTTGGATCCCAATACAGTGATCAGCTGATAATTTCTCTCTCTGTGTTCTATTGCATAGAAAAAGGCACAGCTCTTAGGTCTGTGTAAAATACAGCCTTCGTAGAGGAAATCAGCCTCGACTCGCTCAGACAGCGCTAAAACAGATTCGGTAACAAACACTGATCAAAAAAGTCTCAGGAGCTCGAATGTTGTTCAGACTATGTACATTACTTTTGGCATTGAAGCGTCTATGACAGGCTTTGGAGTCTTGACATCTGAAGGTTGGAGACGGGTTTTTGAGTATTGCTGCATGAACTGTTCGCCTTCAACTGGAAAATGATGAACAAACGAGTATAAAAGGTGAAAAACGTGGCCGCTGACCCACAAAAATCAATAATGTAGCATCAAACAAACAAACAAAAACAGAACATAACTACTTGTGAATATAAAAAATGGCTTCCACCCATTATTCCACTCAGATACATTCCTATCTGAAGTACATTCCTACCACACATTCTGTACACGCATTTACAATCCAAATGTTCATTTCACATCCAAAATAAATATATTTACACAGAGAAGAAAAAAAATCCAATATGAATAAATAACTTCATTGACAAAAAAAAAAAAAAACACGCACTCCAAAATTCAAACATAGTGAAAGAAACAAGACGCAGTCGTCTACAAACAGTATTAGTTGGTGCTATCTGCTCGGCTCACAGTCCGCTCTCACTTTGTTTCCATAATATTGGAGGTGAAATGCACCCTGGGAAATCGACGAGCATCCATTGGAACAGGACTTGAAGTCTCTCTGGTCTCACTGCTGTTGGCGGGCGCAGTGAGACGGCAGCGCAGGTCGTTCTGTCCCGTTAAAAACGGCTGAGCGCCATCTTTGATAGAAAAGTCGCTAACACAGTTTACACCACAGAAGGCTGTCCCGGTAGACACAGAGGTGTTTATGAGTTGTTGCTGAACTACGTCTGGAGGGAAAGTCCACCTTAAGTCGTTTCCAACACCTTTTGGCATCGGTACTTTCCACATCCGGATCGTTGTGGCGTTTTCCTTGTATTGCTGTGAACAACCAGACAAATGTAGATGATACGGATGACGAGAGGAGGAAGAGTTAAAGGGAGCATTAAAGCTGCACTCTTTCATATTTCAAATGTCATTGACATCAGATTTTATGCACAATGTAAAAAGTGTTAAATGTCACCAAACTTTCACTTCCTCTTCACTCTGTTTTAGTTTCTTTTAGCACCTCGTCGTGGTTTTCTGGCCCACGAATCGGCGGTTAGTTAGCGATTAGCTGATGAACAGAGTCAGTGTTTCCTTCAGGAGGTGTTGGAGACCAGAACAGAGCAAAAAGGAGATAATGCGGACTCTGGCCAGAAAATATCAAAGAATGCAGCTTCAAGTATAAATAAAACCATTTTGCACTGTTTGGCGTCGGGACATTAAAACAGGCGACGCAGTGAAGGAGAGAATCTCTCCTTTAAAGAGAGTTTGGTTAAAATCCAATTACACAAACAAAAGGTGTTTTGAAGCTTGTGATCGAGAAACTGCATTTTCTTGTTGATGTGGCTGGAAATCGGTGCAGGTGGTGCAGCAGCTTTCAGTCCAGCTCCTCCATTTTTTCCAGCTGGAGCATCAGCAGCCAGATTTATGAATTTGGGGGGATTTACTGTGAACTTTGACTGAATATAAAAGCGTTTGACTGGTATAATGAGAAATCCTTTTCAGATGGGATTTAGAAAAACATGCAGACTTCAGGATTTCTCATCTTACGTAATGCACTTGTCTTTTTTTTTTTTATCAAAATCATGCGGGCTGGCCTGTGTTGGGGGAAGAAACACACTTTCAGGTTATTAGTGGGACAGATTTTTCCTTTTTGCTAACAATGTGGGAACTTTGGGGCCGACTCGGACGGGTGTAATACTGTGAGTTCTACTGTCACCCAAAGGTGCTAATTCTGCAGGAAACCAAACAGAAATAAGGCTTTTAGAAAAGAACATTTTTTCAGAGTCACACTGACGCCACAGCGACTTTTCAGGACTTTTCAGATCATCTACATCTGACTGGGAGGCAGGAGTTGTTGCTGGCGCTGACGCCACTTCCAATGTAAACACATCCAGCGTTCCTGTGGGGGCAGCTCATTTGAATTCTGCCGTAGCCGAAGCACAACAACTCACCGTACGAGTTCATGTAAAACAGCATCCAGCACAGTTAGATCTGCCTGCCAACCAGGAGGGGAAGGAACTGAACCGAATTCAGAGACACGATGTGAAACGAGAACAGACTTCTCCTTTTACCAAAAGAGTTTTAACAAACAACCAGGTGATGTGTTTTAGATTCCCAAAGCAATATTATATAGCCGAGCTAATATGTAACGTAGCACACTGCTAAAACAACACATTTCTGGAAAAACCTTTTTATGCTCGCTTAACAAATAAAACATAGCATCTGCAATAAGATAAAGATTAAATAATTATTTGATCATGAGAAATTACCTTACTTAATTATAGTTTTAATACAATAAATAAAAAAAAAAAAAAACATGGAGGAGTGACCTCGCTAGGCTGTTAAAGTGAAAAGGACTAGAAAGAAAAGAAATACTGTAAAAAACAGGAATTGAATAAGTGGTCATCTTGAAAGGCACTCATCTGCTAAAAGCCATGAATTGTGTGTGTGCATGTATGTGTTTGTGTCAATGTGTGTGTCTGTGTGTCATGTTATGTTTGTATTTCTTTACCTGTGAAGTCGTCACCTAAAACAAGAACACAATCCTCCAGAAGGAGGATCATTTGTGTGTTTTCTACGTACAGTTTGTCTTCAGGGTTAAGGCTTAAATTCAGGTTAAAGATGAGAACCAGGGTTAGGTTTAAATTAGAGTCGGGGAATGAACGGAGTCGACCGACTTTCTCACAAGTGTAGAAATACAAACAAACATTTTGTCCTTGTTTCCCAGTTACTTCATTTCCATAATCGGAAAGGCGAGCACAGTGCATGCACAGTGTTGTGTAGTAGTAGTAGTTGTCATAGTAGTACTAATTGACATCACCATTGATGTTTACAATTACCGACCTCTGAAGAAAGTAAAAAAACAAACAAAACAAACAAAACAAAGCAAAACATAAAAACAACAACCAGGAACCCCCCGCCCAACTGATCCCAAGTTTTTGTTCCAGTCTGTGGATTGAAGTCCGTTTGTGTGTTTGAGGAGTTTTGTCCGCAACTCACGACCCCACCAAGACCTCCATGATGTGGTCCAGTTCCGTCAGGTCCATTTTAAAAGGCTGATTGGCTGAAACCTGGGGGGCGGAGCCGCTGTACGGCGACGCCAACGATTTGAGGAGGTCGTCTGTCGTCACCACTGGCGACAGTTTGGCGAGGCCGCCGCCTGCCGTCACGCCCGCGGCCCCCGCCGTCGTACAGGGGTCAAAGTCATACATGGACGTGTCGATGTCAGCGAACAGGACATCGTCTAGGGCCAAGTCTGAGAGAAAGCCCGAGGGGGAGGCGGGGGAGGCGGAGGAGGGGGGGGAAGATGGGCAGGGGCAAATGTCTACCAAGCCACCAGGGGGGGGCGGGTCCATCAGCCGGATCTCACCGCAGCGACCTTCTGCTAGCAAGACGCCAGCTGCCTCCGGTTTAGCACCCGTGGTCCTGCAGTCTCTGGAGGGGCTGGAAGGTGGGGGGGAGAGGGGCGCTAACTGGGGGGGCCGGGCGAGTGGCGTGGGCGCTGGGGAGGTAGTCACGGTCATCGTGTTAGCTGCTGCTGTCCTTGTTATGGCTGTGGGAGGACCCAGCTCCATGTCACTCAGAGTGGAGGGGAACCCGTCGCTGGACGACGCAGGCCCAGGGACCCGGGGGGGCCCCAGACCCTGAAGGGTGGAAAGTGAGGGGGGAGGCTGCGCCGGGGGCGGCGACAGAGGAGGGGTGGGCGGGGATGGAGCACAAAAGGTCGTATCTCCACCGTCGTCCTCCAGCAGAGAGGCCGGGGTGAGGCAGGCCTCCAGGGGGGCGAGGCAGGCCTCCGCACGGCCGGGGCAGGCCTGCGGCAGCGCCTGGCAGTTAGGAGGCACCATTGGGTGGGGCGAAGGCGGCGGAGCGATCACCGGCATCAGCTGCGCTGTCGCTGTCGCCGACAAAACGCCGAAGGAGGGAGGCGCCTCACGGAAGCCCTCGTCCATGGGGTCGTCGGGCGGTGGTGACGGCGGGAGGAGGAGCGGCCGCACAGAGCCTTCCTGCTTCAGTTCGTCCTGGATGCGCCGCAGCATGTTGTTGATGAGGACGCGGCGCTCCAGGCTGGGCTCGCCGAGCGGCCGCTGGCTGTACAGCTTCATCAGGGAGATGTTGAAGATGGTCTGCCGCTGCAGCGTGTACGACACCTTGGACAGGCCCTCGGGGCCGAGGCCCGGTCCCCCTCCCGCCACCGACGCCTCCAGCGTTTTGCCTTCCAGCCCCTCTTCATCCTCGTCCCGCTTCCGCTTCGCACCTTTACCGAACATATATCTGGAAGACACAACGACAGAGACAGTGAGAGGACAGGAATGTCTCAGACTGTCCCCCGAGCTCAAAGGGACACATTTCAATTCTTCAGACGGACAGGGAGCAGCTAAGTGTTTGTCTGCTGATTTTCTTTCCCCTCAGATGTTTACAAATGACGTCACAACCAATCAGACGCCAACTTCCTGTTTCCCCTTCCAGCTGCTAGCAGGCTAACGCTAACAGCTAGCACTTAGGAACAGCTCAACTTTTAAAAATAAGCATCTAAACAAAGAAACTGTTCATGACGTGATCGATCTGATTCATCTGAGATGGAACACTCACATCATCATTAATCCGACTAAAAGTTTAAATCTGAGATATTAACTCTCTCAGGACCACTTGAAGGATCTGTGTGCTTGGTTTTTCCATTTTTAAAAAACATTTAGAATAAAGCTCAGCTGATTCACTGTCATGGGGGACAGTAGATGAGAAAAGAAGTACAAACCATGAATGTTTCCTTATTTTCTCAATAAAAACTAAGCTGAACGCTGAACGCACAAAGTTCCACAGATGTGTTTTGTTTGTTGTACAGCTGAAACCGTCACAGAGCAGTGAAAGCCCGACAGACCAGCTGATGGTGGAGGGGGAGGAGACGATGCACTGAACGTGGCTAATAAATTTATCCTGCTCATTAATTAACCATGTTTTTAATAGATTCTGTAAAGTGGTGGGATTTGATCCCTGACGGCGGACTGTTGTGGTTTGTGTGGTTTGATAAAATCCAGCAGCACCGCGGAAGTTTTCAGACTCAAACCCGGCGGCTTAATTCAAGAAGCTGCTTAAACGCAACAAGCTTAGTGCAACAGGGGATTTAAAAAAACATACAGAAACCGAGAGCAGCTGCAAAGGGAGGCTCAACACAACATACTGTACACACACACACACACAGTTATGTAACAGCAGCATTCCCTGCTGTACCACAGGATCATAGGCCAGATCTAAAGCCCAACCCCCCTCCCTTCTCCCGCCATATTAGAATAGCACATTGAGTTATGGAGGGGTGGGGGGGGGGGGGGGGCGAGAGACATACAGTAGGAGAGAAAAGAGAGAGAGTCACAGGGCACACATGCTCCAGTCATTAAACAGATTTAATCAATCATCCGATCAAACTGTCTGATTGTGTCATTATTGGCTCTGCGAAGAAAGAAGGAAGCAGAAAGAATCGCTGCAGTGTGTTTGACTCTAATCCAGGCTGACAGGCTCATGCAGCCAGTCGCTGTCTACACACACACACACACACACACACACACACACACACTGCGCATGCGTGACTACACACACACACACACACACACACAGGAAGTGTGAGCTGCAGGCCCAGTCACCACGACTGGTTGGTTGCCATGACAAACAGAGTCAGCTGGGAATTCACCCAAAGAGATGACAAAGAATGGGATGGGGGAGGAGGAGGGAGGGGGAGTGTGCTGGGGCGGCAGGAAGGAAGAGGAGGAAGTAGGTGAGAGATTGGTCTGCAGGAGGTGGGAGGAGAACCGACAGCTCCGTCTCCTCCTTCTGCTGAGCTGCTTTTGAGCAACGGATTCAAACTCTCTTCTTCAAACTGGCCCCTCAGTGATGGTCGGAGGGCGAAGAGCTGCAGACAGGTGATGGCTGCGAACTAAAAGCAGGCCCAGCTTAAACCAACCAGGAGCACCGTTCCTCTGCAGCACCGTTTTTATTTTTTAAAACACGCCTTAAACTATAATTTACTGTTCAGGAAACGCAAAAGAAACTTTAGCTCAACATGTTTTTGATCTTAAATACATTTTTTCTTACAAGTTGTTCTCTTTAAAACAAACAGACCTGATGAATAAATGAAGTCAAAACACTAAATGAGGCGGTGCTGGTGGTGACCTGCGTCCCGGGTTCGAATCCAGAATCACAGAATCTGTTTCCTGTTGGCCTCTCTGCCAATTACTGTCTGAAATAAAGACACGAAAGTCCCAAAATACTGAATCAAATTGTTTCATAAAAAAAAAACTGTTTGGTGGCCGCAGGAAGTCTTGGCTCTTTAGACAAAAACCAAATTCATCCCTGAGGAGGACTGTGCCCTGAAAGGTGCGTCATAAAAAAGCCGACACCACATAAAGACGACCAAAAGAAAATCCAGGCCTCATTCTTTGATAAAATGAAATGAGGAGAAGAAAAATATTCAAACAGACTTCCTGTTTCAGTCCCTCAGAAGGAAATAAGCCAATTAAACTGTTCATGATTCTGACTGTCCTCACAGCAGTTCAAGCATCACAACCAAGGAAGAAGCACGTTTGATTGACAGACAAAAAATCAGAAATCAGAACACGAAGCTCCCGACTTTTTATTTTGGCACCTATAAAACTAAATACAACGCATATGTGTGTCTGTGAATTCAGATCATGTGTGAGTTTGTGCGTCGGCTGCAGCAGCGAGCGGCGCCTGGAGGAAAATGGCGAATCGGAGAGAGACAGAAACAGAGAATGAAGGAGAAGAAACGGAGTTAGTTTCAAAGCAGTTTTCGGGTGTGTGATTGAGAGCCGGAGCAGCTGCGCATGTCTGACTCACTGACTCATGGCAGAGTGTTTAGACACACAAACACACACACAGACACACACAGTGCAGGGCTAACATACCAGAGGTGCCCCACCCCTCACATTCCACTTCATTATCCTCCTCTTCCCTTTCCTTCTCCTCCACCTCTTCTCTTCTTCACTTTCTTTTACCTCTTTTTCAGCCCCTCCTCCTCCCTGTCAAAGTTCACAGACCTGGACTTGTCCCAGATCCTGCGAGCCACGTCTAGACACCAAAACACCAGAAGAAGAAGAAGAAAAAGGATAATAGATGAGAGTGGAGCGCTGCGCTCCAAAATGGAGCCACAGTCTTCAACTCAAGGTCACTGTGACTCAACGTGCTGCTGTTAACGGTCTCACAAAGAGGAGTCTTAAACTGTCCTCTCCAGAAGGTTCATGTAGAAAAAAGCCTCCTGAGCTGCAGCTCTGAAGGCCACTGCTGCTCCTCACACTTCGGGACTTCACCACAGATGCAGTTTTGGTAGTTCAAGCTGTAAAATGCGCAGAAAGTGTTCAGTCGGTGCAAAAACAAGCGAAAGTTGTGGTTCTGCTAACATCTGCTGTGAGCCCTTTCAAAATAAGGCTACAATCAATCACATCAGAGGCTGAGAGAGTTCCAATATCTGCCCATTACTTTTATCAATATGTGTAATCAACAAGACGTTTGCTCCATTAGCAGAGATTCACCGAAAACGGCTCCAAAATGTGAAACAGAAAAACAAAGCAGATGCAGAATTGATGGATCAGATCGGAAACGTCAGGTGGAAAGATTCTCTGGCCTAAATTATCACCGACTGTCCCGATACGAAGCAGGGAATCAGCTGCTCATGAGCTCAAGATCAGGAAGTGTTTTCATTCATTTGGGGGGGTAACGACAGTTGATGAGGATTAGATAAGACTGCGTGAAAAATGAATGGTGGTGTCTTTGTGGGGGGGCAGCAGAGACTGAAAATGATCAACAACAATTTGCAGGTTTTACACATTTACAGGTGAGGTCAAGTGTGTGTTAGCCTGCAAACACACATCATGTGGGCTGATCATACTGTTCCAAGAGCTGGCTGTAGTGAGTGAGTGTGTGTGTTGTGTTGTGTTGTGTTGTGTTGTGTGACAGTGCAGTGCTACAGGATGGACTCTGCAGTGATATTATGATCCTGTAACCGGATACGCTGGTTTCCATGCCTGAGCTGCACATCCACCCCTCCCCCTCACCTCCACATCGAGCTATTTCAGGTTCTCTGAATTCACACAGTATGGACACACACACACACACACTATACACCACGCTGCTGCAGGTAGACCGCCACACACACCACTGTGCGCCTCGTTCACCACACACTCGTGTACAGTGGCTGACTTGTGCTTCCTCAGTCTCTGCTTTGTGTAATACATCCAGCTCTGCACACGAGGACGACATTGTCAAACTCAGCTGTGTGTGTGTGTGTGTGTGTGTGTGTCTATCTCTCACACACACACACACACAATGAAGAGCTAGTAAACACATTCCAGACAAAACCCAGAGGAAGAAATGAGTTGTAGTGCTCGCCTGACCAGATCCACTACGCTCAGCAGCAGCTACGCTTCCACACACAACTTCAGATACAGTTACACGATGACGACAGCTGCTACTAATGTTTCTGCTGCTGCTGCCGTGACTCCGGTTCAGTCCCGTCGACTCACAAATTCAATTCTGACTGTGCAACATATTTCAGCACACATGCATTAAAAATGCTGCAACCGAACTTTAACAGTGAAAATCATCATAGACAACCTCGCAAACTGTTGTTGTTTTTTATGTTGCTAAAGAAAAGAAAATGTCCTTGACAGGATGTGTGTCCCAATCCAGCAGGCTGAAACTGGGAGGTGACCCCGATAAACATCAACCAAACAAATCAAGGTTTCTTTTAAATCATTCAAAAGGAGCCCCTTATTCTAAGGAGCTTCAAGTCCAAGTCCAACTTTCAATGTCTCAACGTGAAGAGGAAAATGAGCAACATCGTGATTCAGACTGCCATCAAATAATCCAGAATTGAGCTGAAAGCAGATAATCTCATCCTGCAAACGCTTCTATTTTCAAATTCTTTTGGAACAAACAACAAGAGAGAGGAGAGTCCAGACCAGAAGAAATAAGCCAATCAGGCAGCTGGAAACTCTGTGTGTGTGTGTGTGTGTGTGTGTGTGTGTGTGTGTGTGTGTGTGTGTGTGTGTGTGTTCCCTTGTAGTGATCATAAACACTCACATGACAAAGGTCAGTTCAGTATCAGACACAGAATTCACTACACATCCCTTATATAATGACAGACCTGGTTACAAAACCCCTCAGCTCCCACATTTAATGTTCTGTTCATGAAGAGAGCAACCAGGACCAGGACCAGCACCAGCACCAGGACCAGGACCAGGACCAAGATCAGCACCAGGACCAGGACCAAGACCAAGACCAAGATCAGGGCCAGGACTAGCACCAGGACCAAGAACAAGACCAGGGCCAGGGCCAGGACCAGCACCAGCACCAGAGCCAGGACCAGGACCAGGTCCAGAACCAAGACCAAGACCAGGGTCAGGACCAGGACATCCTGGTTCGCTGCAGGGCCTGAAAGTCTGAACCTCCTTTTCTTGACCGTTTAAGTATGAAATACATTTTCTGACAGCAGTTGTGGTTTTGTGGATTTGAATGAACAGACTGTTGTGTCTGATTTACGTCTGCGTGTGAACGGAGGGAGACTCAGCTCACACTCATTGTGAGCAGAGCATCGATGGAGAGGAGGCAGAAGGCGTTCATCTGCTGGGAGGTTGTAGTTAATAAGAAAAAGAATAAACTGGAGCACTAGTTATGTAATCCTTAAATTAGGATTCCTGACGCGGCTGTAATTAAAGCAGGTGTGTCTGAGGGTTCAAACATGGACCACGTGGGGTTAAACATGCTGATCATGAAAACGTAACCTTAAAACCGTTCAGGAACACACAAAAGTGTTCGTGCATCTCAAATTTCTGGAAATCAGTGTATTCACACACACATTAAGATCTATAAATAAAAGGCAGCAGAAGAAGCAGACGTGTCCACATGCAGCTGAGCGATCTGCTCTTTCCATCGAGGAAACCCGAGCAGCTCCAGGAGCCTCCAGTCCACACGGCCCGACGGCCACATGCACCTCATTTCTGCAGTATCTGCCTCACTGCTGCAGCATGCAGCGCTGCACGCCGGCGTCCGCCTCATTACGGCAGCACTGGCTCCAGAGCTGCAAGTGTCATCATTCTTCCTGCAGGCTGCACCTTTATGACTTAAGTCTAATCCTTCTCCTGCAGCAGGAGCCCGACACATCACAACTGCAGGTCGCCTCAAATGAAGGGCCCTTACTGAAGAAGACCAAGGTGTGGTGTAGACCCCCCCCCCCCCCCCCCCCCAAAAAACTCTTCCTGAATCTGGAGGCTCCAGAACCAAATCAGAGAGACTTGGCAGTGAAGTGAAAAGAGGAAGTTGGAACTGAAGCCTCGGCTGCTGCGTCTCTCTTCAGAAACAGATCCTCCAAATAAATTCATTCAAATGGGAAAAAACAACCCCCCCTGATGTCTGAGCCCCCCCCCACACACACACGCTGTGGCTCATCTGCTCATCTACACTTCAGGCAGTTGTGTAACTCTGCATCACATCAGGTTTCTGGTCTGGATCTTCGATGCTGAAGGTGCTGGTCCAGACTGTGACCCACATCCAGTCTGTGGGGGGGGGTCACACTGGAAGAGGAGGTTCTGTTCTTTGGGGGGGTCACACTGGAAGAGGAGGGTCTGTTCTTTGGGGGGGTCACACTGGAAGAGGAGGTTCTGTCCTTTGGGGGGTTTCACACTGGAAGAGGAGGTTCTGTCCTTTGGGGGGGGGGGGTGCTGTTATGAAACGGAGGCCCCTCCACTCACAATGGCTGCACGAGCCCGGATCCCCCCAGAGTCCAGCACCTCTGAGTGTCCGGACTACACAACGCTTCACACAACTACACAACAACCGTGACACACTTTGTGTTGCCTTCACGTAAATTGGAAGTTCCTCTTATATGACAGTTTTTTACTGATTCGGGTTGAATTCGGGTTCATTTCAAGAAGCCTGGAGTTTATTTTGTGAACTTATCCAACACGATCTGGTCTGATGTGGGTTTGTTTTTTGAGGGGGGGTCACAGTGTTGGAAGTCCTGATTTATTTTATTCAAATAGGAAATTTTTAAAAAAGTTGCGGACTTTTCTCGGAGGGGTGAAGCTGAAGTGCCGGCCGCTCCGGAGCTCCGGAGCTCCGGGGGCCAGCTGAGTTTATCGGCCGAGACCGAAACCGGATCGACGGAGACCCGGATCCGACACCTCGGAGCTAAAATAAGATTCAACATGAAAACTTTTCCCCTCCGGACCTCCGGACCTCCGGACCTCCGGACCCGGAGCGGCTCTGATCCGGCAGCAGCCTCCGGTCTATTATTCACAGAAATAGGTTACCCCCCCGTCCTCCTGCCTCCCCGGCCCTCAGCCCCCCCCCCTCACTTCTACATTCAGATGAAGAACAGAATCCGGGTCTTACCGAGTCCAGGTCCGCCGGAGTGTGACACAGAAACATGGGGGGGGTTTAAACGGCCCCTCCGCCACAGAAACCCGAACCGTCCGAGCCGCCGGAGTCTCTGGGACACAATGGCGCTGATAGGAGGAGAAACTGCCCCCGCTGCTGCCTTCACGGACCGCCGGACGGAGCCGCCTCCATAGGGAGACCGCACGTGCGCTTCCGTCCGCAAATCCAAGTTTAATTATCCGACACGCGCCATTTCATTCGTTTTATATAGTTAGAAATATAAATATCAACCCTAACTTGACGGCACTTTACTATAATATTTGTTATAACTGTGACAACAGTGCGTAAAGAAGTCCTATTTATATTCACAGACACACAAAAGCGTTTTTGGTTCATTTGGTCGTCATCCAGGATTCTCCCTCCAGAGGCCTGACGGGTTTATTATTATTATTATTATTATCATTATTATCATTATCTTTGTTATTACTATTTATTCAGCGGCTCGATTACAGCCGAGACACGGAGGCTCCATTTTGTTGTGGCTGGAGAGTTTACGAGGGGAACGTGAAGGCAGCAGGAGAAGCTGAAACCGAGCAGCTGCCCCGAGAGGTGGCGTCAAGTTGGCCCCGCCCACACAGACACACACACACACACACACCCACACACACACACACACACACACACACACGCACGCTCTTCAGAATCACCAGATTAATGAATTACATGATGTTTCTGTGTCATGACGTCATTTCGACTCAGTACTTTAAACAAACCTTTAATACTTTTATCATTTTGACTTTTAATGTCTCAAAGTAGGTGAGACTGTTTTTGGTATCAGCTGCTGACCTGCGCTGGGAAACTAGAAAACTGCTACTCCCCTACTTCCTGCCTTGTATGACATCACAGCGTGGCGAGCGGCGGCCTGGTGGTGCCGTTTCGGCTGCTCACTGATGCCCAGCTGCAGATGGCGAACTCGATGTCCAGTAAACTCAAACAAAAACCCGGCCGAGTCTGCAGACAAAGACACCAGTGGAGCATCCCGGGGGCAGAAAATGGGCACCTTGGGCCGTTTGTGCCCCCGGCCGCCCCCCCTGCTGCACACTCGCCCACTTGTGCACTGATTTGACCGCAGACACAATACAGGTGGACCGTTTCCGGACCGGCTGCCACTAAGAGCTCCATCTTTGTCCTGTCCTCCATCCTGGACCAGAGGACACCGCTGTGAAGGCCTGGTTCTGAGCTCTAAACCTTCATTCTATCTACTGGCCATCAGGGGATCTGCACTGCTTGTGAAAAGAAGTGAGATTTAATTGAAGTCTATGGGAAAATGTCCCCCCTCCTCCTCAGTAAACGTTTTCCTGATCAGTTTATGGTCTCAGTCTCTAGTTTACAGTCTTCAATACGAGATGTTATTGAGAGGCTGTCCCATCCAATCAGGATAAAGTCCAGAGCTGGTTAATTAAACCCCTCACTCCTCCTCAGCTCCACCTTCTCCACCAAAGCTTAGCTTAGCTTTAGCACTGACGTGGAAATAGGCTCCTGTAATTCATTCAGGATATTTGTACCGTCGACTCTCATCTCATTAGACCCAGAAAACTGGTTTCTCCTCCGAATGTGGTTCCTTCTAGTTTTACAAAACCAAGATGGCTGATGCACCAATCACAAACTGGAGGTCTAAAAAATGGCCACTCAAAAGCCGACGGCTGATTCCTGGCAGCCAAAGAAACCGTGTGAGCGTTGTGTGTGTCATCGTTGGCTGAAAGTTACACGACACAAAAACTCCCATTAGTGTGTGACCTCTTTTCGTAAAATGACTCAATATTACAGCTCAGGCTGAGTAAAGACAGCAGAGCAGAGTTTATGGAAACTGCTGATCAAACAATAAAAGACAGGCATGTTGTGTTATTCTGTGAGGCGGGGATTCCCGGCACACCAGGACCCTGCAGACAGTTTGGACTGAACGGAGGCTCAGCTGGAGGACGGATGGACGGACTCGTTCGTCTCCTCGGAGGTGAATGGATGTATGACTTTAGCCCTGCGTTCATCTCTCTGGACTCTGAGTTGACTCATGAATGCCGAGCGGCGAGGAGGGATGGCTCTAAATAAAGATTTCAGGTCAAAAACAGGAAATGGCTCAGTGAGCAGGGAGGGCCAGGCCATAGCAACACCGACTGGAGAGCTGCACCCACAACATCCCTCCCTCCTTTCATCTATCTTTATTTATTTCTCCTTCACGCTTCTTTTATTTAGCTCTCTCTGTAAAATCTGCCTGTTCCTCGTCTTCTCCTACTTTTCTTCGGCCCCTGCCTTTGTCTCAGTGTCTCCTTTTCCCTCCATTCTCTCCATTTATTTCATTTATTTAATTCGTTTTCAGTTCAGCGACTTGACTGGCTCCGCCAAAATGGAATCGCGAAAGTATAAAGGTCAAGAAGTTATGTGTTCAAACTATAAAATATATGATACACAGCCATTTCCCAGCTTGTGTTATAAAATGTTAACAGCAGCTACAACAACACAAAAACAGCATATACCAGAAAAGGCTTTGTGCAGTTGTGGTTATGTCATGTGTGACTACGACCGTCAGTGCATGAATCAGGTTGTGTTTGCGTGTGTGTTACCATCATTATGAACCTGACTAATGATGAGTTCAGCGGTCTAACTCATCACCCGGGGCAGGAAGTTACATGTTGCCCCCATCCGTGGTGGTGTTGCACCGTTGGGTGGTAACTGGCAGGTTTACGACTGTCACCAGAATTAGTTTTCCAACCGTCATGTTCCATTTATACTCGCTGTGACAACACACGGTGCATTTTTATATCATGGAGGTCTATAAATTCACCAGACACACGAGCATACAAGTGCAATAATGACACAAACACACACACACACACACACACGCACATACATGATAAGTGATTCGTATGCACCTCTGTATGTTACTCATCAGGTTTGTTGACGTGACAAATATATTGATGATGTCCTCCGTTGTATTGTCTCAATAACAGTATGTTATTGATTCTTTGAAGGATTTAAAGGACCAGACAGTCTAAAGGTAAACGTCCAAGTCTTTGATTATAAAGCAGGTCCAGGTTCTAGAGTCCACCATTAAGGCTTTTCTGTTTATTCAAACCTTGTTTTTCTTCATTCTTTATAAAGAATGTCACCAAATATTCTCGTTTCAGAATCAGCTCAACTTCAGCTAATTCCATCTGTGACTCAATAAAGACAGAAGCTCTGAGAACAAGAACCAACTAAAAACACACACTGGATGTTTCCTTATTCTCTAGATAAAAACTGTGAAAGCAGAATGACTGACAGCTTGGCCTCTGATTGGCTGTGACAGCACCCACCGGAGCCAATAGGAGCTTCAGATGTAGAGACATGATTCTAGATGTCACTATCAAAGATGGAGGATGAGAATGGACCGATGAACACACAGAAGGAGTCAGAGAGTCGGACTGATCAGATCTGATCAGTTTCAAATTGGACGGATCAGCCTGAATTCAGAAACTGAACCTTAAAACAAGCCAGGGCAGGACTTCTGGGACTTTGTGATGTCACACTATAGCCAAACAGAAGAGAGGATCAGATCCTACAATATGACCCCTTTAAGCAGCGACCCCCCCCCCTCCCAAAAAAAAACAACAAAAAAACAACAACAACCTACAACTAAACAAATTTGTCCTAAAAACAAAGAAAAACTAGAAGACTTGGAGCCGTGTGTGAAGAGAACCAGAGAATATTAATAACACGAGATGGGTGGGACAGCCCAACATGGGGGGGGGGCTCCACCCCGAAATCACCCATCTGCTTTCCTTCCCATTCTCTCTCCCTCCTCCTTTTCTTTTTCTGTCTTTGTCTCTTTATCAGCCCCCCCCCCAAACACAGGCCAGGTCATTCGGGGATACAGCGTCAGACTAAATTGTGAAACGATGAAGGAGATTTAGATAAAGCAACGTCGCCTGTCCGTTTGGGAGCTCATGGACTGAAGCCGCCACTTTGTAAATTGTTTGTCGGCCATCTTTGAAGGAAAAGGTGGATCTGACCTGCTCTGTCCTCTGTTCTGATTGGGTGGTAAGGTCTTTCAGTGACACCGTAGCCCCGCCCCTAACCCCTCCCCTCCTTTCTGGTCTATTTTCCTCTAAAAGGGAGTCCCATTAAAAATATCTGTTATTTCGGATTATAACTGTGATTATATGAAGAAATGACACCTGCCTTATCTTTGATATCATGGTTTCCCAAACTGAAGCCCCGCCCCCCCAACGACAGAGAATTTAGGAAGACAGGTCTGTTAATAGAAAACAGTTGGGGAGCTCCAAAGCAAACTTTTCATCTCGTAAGAAGAAGACCTTGACTGAGAACACAGACGGGCGAGCGACCGAGTGGGAGGGAGGTGTGTTTACTCATGGCTGTGTGACGCCTCCAGTGTCAGGTGACTTACAGGAAAGAAGTTGTTGTTCTCTCTCGCTCTGTCTGTCTGTCTGTCTCTTTTCTCGAGTCATAACTGACATGTCGATCACGGCACGAACTGCAAGAACAAGAATCTGAAGCACAAACTAAGAGGGCGTTAAAAAGTTTAGGCGTGTGTGACGTAGTTTAACTGAGCGGAGACACCATCACACACACACACACACACACACTCTCAGTTCTGTGTGTTTTAATGGCTTCTGGCTCAGAACGATGTAAGGTTTTATGGTAACCTTTAATGTGTGTGTGTGTGTGTGTGTGTGTGTGTGTGTGTGTGCGTGTGTGCGTCTACCCATCCACTGCAAACTGGTGAGAGTGACACTCTCCAGCAGGACGACGCACCATCTCACCACCAGGCAGCAGTTCATGTACCGACACAAACGACGGAGAATTTACCTCACATCTTTGTTTTGTTGTTGTTGTGGTTTGCACACGAGGCTGATTTGTCAGAAGACTCCGGGGGTTGTTGCTCTAAAGCTTCTGTGATGTGTGTAGTGAAAGGGTTAAAATCTCCTGTTTAAAGTGGTGTTCCTCGAGCTGCCCTGACTGAGTTGAGTCGTAGTTGTTGTGTTTTGTGGCTTCGGGCTAACAAACGCATTAAACTCATTAATAGTTCAGTCAACAGCATCACATCAGAGACTACATGTTCCAGCAGCAACAACTAAATCTGAACTTCACAAACATTCCTGTTTCCTGATTCTGTCAGAATGTTAAAACCAAAACAGTTTTGGGTGATTCGATCGTTGTGGCATTTTCAGCAGAAAAGGTGTCAAAGCAGCAGAAAGAGAAATCATAGTAATCACTTTTAGTAGAAATAGAAACCTGCACAGTTCGGCCATTAACAATAGCAGCGTTTCTTTAAGAGCACTTCAAGTTGGACGGAGCTGCAGTGAAAACTGCGGAGAGACACTGTAGCTGAAAACAGGAAGGCCATTAATCTTCCAGAGAAACCGGGTCGACTCACAAGTCACAGCACAAGGAAGCGGCTTTAGAGAGCAGCAGCTGAGCAACAAAGCTTCAGCTGCTTATCCATCTTTCTTCCTTCTTCCATTTTAAAAAACCTTCCCTCCATCTGACCACGATGTCCACAGACGGACAGAAGTCCTCTGCTGCTGCTCTCTATCAGGGATTCAGCCAAGGAATGAGGCCAAAGGTCAGAAAATCACCAATACAGCAGAACAAATCTCAGAAAATGCAGCTTTATGTTAAATAAAACTGGGTTTTTGCTGCCTGTTCTCATATTTGATGAAACACCTGAAAAACAGGATGTTACTTCCAGATTTCATCTCATTTCATTGTATTAGCTGTTGTTGTTGTAGCCTTCAGGTGGCTAACAGCAGCTAACTGAATCCTGACTGCATTCTACAATCAGATCGAACGGTTTCCATCAGTTCTCTCCTTTAATCTGAGAATAAAACAGTAATCTGATTACAGCAGTAATCTGTTAGCTGCTCTCCTGCCCTCCTACGGCAGACCAGACTGGCTGAGTCAGCTCCGCTGCTCTATCACGATGGCCCCCCCACCTCCACCTCCACCTCCACCTCCCTCCATGAATCCCTTCATTCACTTTGAGCTGCCTTCAAAACTTCCTCAGTTCTTTGCTGCTTCTGTCACTTTCTTTCACTTTTGCCTGATTGCCTTCGCTCCGTCACTTTGCCATGAGAGATTAGTGATACCCCCCACCCCCACCCCCACCCCCACCCCCATCACACACACACGCCTTGCTTTTCTCTTTTTTTTTATCCTTCCGACCCCCTCCCTCCTTTCCTCCCTCCCTGCTGGCTGCCTTCAGGGTAGCAGAAGGGAAGTGAATGGCTTCAGCCCTCCCAGCTGGTCCCATCACCCAGCAACCCAGAGCAAAACAAAAGAACACACACAAGTCTGAAAACAGGCAAGCTATGCACGCACACACGCACGCACACACACGCACACACAGAGTCAGGTTCACCAGCAGATGAGTACATGCATGTTCTTCTACACATGCACACACATATGCAGATGAATGCCCAGACACACACACACACACAAAGACGCACACACCCATGCCCCCACCTTGCCCCCCACCCCTTCAACTCACATTCATAAACACAGCCAGCCGTCCCCTGCAGACTCCCACCCATCACCCATCATCCCCTTCTCCCCTCCCCAGCACCCTCTGCAGACACCCAGCCCTTTGTCCCCACCCCCCACCGCCTCCACACACACACACACACACAAAACATATTTTGGGGGAAAACAGAAAAACATGTGTTGGTCCAAAAAGGAGAAGTCAACACAAAGCGGGTGGAGTCAATGCTCTGTTTGTTTCAGTCACAAACATACATGAACAGTGCAACACAGCAACACAGACACACAACAGAGTTCAATTGTTATCTTCAGTTCAAGTGGCCTGTGGTGAATCACAGCTCAGCAAACCTGAACCATCACATGAGCACTTAAAGCCCCCCCCCATTATGGGCCCTGTCCTATATATTATCACTCTTCTGTTTACTCCCCCTCTCTCTGCTTCTTCTGGTTTGTTTTGGACCCCCCCCCCCCCCGCTTTTATTCAGTAACATATATCAGCTACAATAAATTTCCTTCAGGCTCTTTCATTTAAGTTTATAATTTGCTTAAGTGGTGCATGAAGTCTTAACAAATAAATGTGCTGTTAATGAACTTATCAAACACTAACTGCTACTTAGTGAATCTGAAGCCTTCAGCCCCCCCAAGAAGAACAGAATTAAAGTGTGAGCGGTTGTTGGTCTCTGTCAGTCTCTGCGATGGACTGGAGACCTGTCCAGGGTGAGCTGGGTCCTGGAACCCGGCCCCGTGACCCGGAAACAGATCAGAGGAAGAAGCTGGATGAATGAAGAGCCGGACGGCTCAGCCCAGTCGGGCCTTCGGACACCGCGTCATATCAGTACCAGAGAAAGGCTGGGATCTCTTCTGTTCACCCAACAGTCCCCCCCAACAGAAACACTGGAGATGTGACAGCTGTGGGGGGGTTACATCTGTGAACCCACCAGGACACGAAACAAGAGGCTGAATGGAGCATCAGCTGTGTGCGAACACCAGACCAACACCAGGCCCAGCTTCGGCAGGGCGGGGGTCAAAGGTCGTCAACCAGGAGGAGTCTGTGGGCGGCTGGACAAAGATGGAGCAGGAATTCAAATGTGACGCCGAGCTCTGTTTCTTTAAAGAGCATAAAAAGTCAAATGCACTTTCCCTCAGCTCTCAGCTAAAGATCAACTCACAACCTTCATCATTGGTGTCGTCGTCGTCCCCAAAAAGGTGACAAAATAAAAGCTCATATTTCTGTGATGCACACACTTTAATTCTACACTGATCGATTCAAATCGATGTGTTTCATCGTTTATTTATCTCGTTTTCATTGGTGGCTGCAACGTCACAGAAGTAGTGGCTCACTTTACTGCTCAGCTTTAGCATGAAGAGTGAAATAGAGCAGCTATTGTGCAACAAAATAAAATTCCTCTTTGTAAAATGTGAGGGGGAAAATGGGGCAGTGACTGCAGGAAAAAGCAAACCGGACGACTAAATATTTAGTTTAACTTTCTCCTTCGGCACAGTGATTGTGGGCCAAACCAAACCTGAAAGAAAAACGCTTCGCCTCCGAGTTCTTTCAGCCCAAACCGCCCGAACAAACAAACACAAAGTGAAATGCAATGAGATTTTCTGGAAACAACACAACATGGAAAACCTGAGGATGTGAACGGCTTCTGGAGCTGGAAAATTAGGGAACCAGGGATCTGAATCTGAGTCCAGTCCAGAGCCGCCTGGTTCGATTCCTTTTCAGCCTGTAGTCCAGTTCACTCCCACCAGATCAGGACCACCTGCCCAGGGGTCTGGACTGGACTCCTCTAGACCTCTGAAGCTGAGCTGAGGTATCCAGACCAAACGTTAGCAGATCCTTTAAGTCCAGCAGGACATGCTGCCTCCTCCAGCTTTTCTTCTTCCCATCAGACCAGACCTCCTTCTTCCGAGTCTCCCTGGTCCAGTTCTGATGCTCATGTGTGCACAGGTTATGGTGCAGAGGTTCTGGTGGTGGACTCGGGTCAATACCCTGAGCGGTCTACAGCACATTAAACCAGATCAACACGGATCTAAACCTGGACCCAACTGGCAGGAAGCAGCCCTGGTTAACTGTTGAGCAGAAAACTCTGCCGAAGAAGAGCTGAGAATCAGGAGGACTGGCTTCAGCTTTCCATGCACACACAACATTTTGATTGTTTGTGTTGCTCATTTGCAGCCCAAATTCTACAATCTCTGACAAATAAACTACAGAAATGTTTCTCCTGTCGGTCTGATCAATGAGGATTCAATTAAACAGAGTTAAAGTGGCTCTCTCTGTGTTCGATGATATAAACCTGCTGGTTGAAAACATTATCTGTGATACTTCCTCTCTCCTCCTTTTTGCAGGCTGCATGTGTCAACCAGCGATTCGCTTCTTTCACTTCATTTCATATCAGTGGATTTAAAAGCCTGAGGAGATAACCACAAAAGGCCCTAAAGTACAGGCGGATTTTTGGGATTTTGTTGTTTGAAACAACAACTTCAGCTTGATGATATTTGAATTTGAATTCATATGAATTCTTTCAGGACCTCTCTGGGACGCCCCACAGTCGCTTTTCTTCCTCAGAACCAAACCTGAATCCTGCTGGAGCAGAAATTCACCTGTTTTGTGCCTGATGTGCATGTGTGAGCCCAAATTATGGGGCTGAACATTTAACGGTCCAGTCGGAGACCAAAACAGTCATCTGCACCACTGACACACATATCAGCCGCTTGAATGGCGGCCAAGCTGACACAGCAACGTACAACAAAGTATATAATCATTAGGCCATAATCACACAGGCGGCGAAGCCAAATAACACAATATCAGCTCGCTCACTCATTCACAGTTTGCAGCGGCTGGATTTTTTCCTACAGGCTTTAATATATTTCTGCGAGTCAGTGCTCGGACTGTCCCGAACAGATTCTTTCAATTCACACATAATGAGTTTGTTCAAAATGAGACGAAGTTTCTCTGCAGAATGAGGTGAAGCACAGGGCAAAATGAATAATCTTCTCCTCTCAGCCATCCATTCACACATCTCATACAGTTGATGGATGAAACAACGGGATGCTGTGGAGATGTGATCTTTGGGATGATTACTTATTGATACGTTCATCACATCATTTCTTCAATTTCTCCTCAGCATCCTTTGAATTAGTGAGCGGTGCAGCCAAGAGACCTGATCAAAGATGAATCCTTCTTAATCTCTGCTCTGAAAATGAATACATCATCACAGACACTTGGCTAAAGCTGCTAAAATCCGTTAGGCTAACGCAGCGTTTCCGTTTATCGGCACGTTGGTCAGATCTGATCTGCAAAGCTGCAGCGTTCTGTCGGACATATTCTCCCTGTCGCACACACGCATGGAGGAAAAGGTGTCTGTGTGAGGAGGGAGGGCTAGATCATCACTGTGTCTGTGAGGATGACCATGAAATGTAGCTGAGAGCCCCAGAACATCAATCAATCAATCAATCTATCCATCTATCTGTCTGTCTTCTCTTGAACGCAGCCTTATTCATTATTAATTCTTGGATCCTCAGGCTCCTGTTAGGAGGTTGTCTTTGCTCCTCTGACATCCGATCCCCTCGTTCATACGTCTCTGTGTGTGTGCGGGCCGATGCATGTTCAGTTTTGTCTCCTGCAGATCTCTGAATACGACACAATACTTTGTTGTTAACAATACTTTAATTTAATTTTGTATCTAATTACATTAGATACGAAATATAAAGATGCTGTGATGTGTGATGTTCATACTGAGGTCATGCTGCTCATCTTTGCAGCATCTGTTTAAATACTGTTAAATGCTAAATGATATTTGATCCTGTTGCAGGTGTATTATAATAATAAAAATAAAAATACTTCTGATCATACAACAAAAAAAAGTTGTACATGCTTCAAAGCTCCCAGAAAATCTAGCAGTTGGTGAACCTTGTTGAACTTTTGTGGCTAATTGTGGCATATTTTGCTAAAATGTAATTATTCTAATACATTATCACTGATTGTTATTCGTTCCTGCCGTCAGTATCTGCCTTTCAACCAATTTCTGAATGTTACAGATACAAAAGACCAACATTCATGCTTTCCACATTTTAAATTCAAGCACAGACATCATCACACATTTGGCCTCATGCATGAAAATGTCACAAAAAAACCCAAATCTTTATATGAGAGAGAAGGAACGAAGCAAGAAAAGGTGCTGCTGTGTGAATAATGAAAAGGAGGTCATCGCCTGAAGGGGTGGAGCGATGTGAACACTCAAAGTGAAGGCACTGCCACACACACACTAAATTTCCTATTGTGATGGTTTATTTACACTCCCTTCAAACACTGCAGATAAGATTTTTGTGTTCCTGTAAGTGTGTAAGACACAACATGGACTGTAAATCTCATTTTCATGAAAACACCCTCATTAGATTAGATTAGATACAAATTAGTCACAAATCAACAGTCGCAAAACAAAACACTGCTGAAGGAGGAACCGTCATGACAGAAAGGATTTTCTTTAGATTTACCAGGATTACATGAGCTACTTACTTTCTATGATATAACATACCAATATGTGCATCTGACCTCCTCTGTAGTCTCTCCTGATTGAGTGGACCGGTCTGTCAATCACACAGTAGCCCCGCCCCCTAATCCATTTACTGATTTCTGATCTCGTTCATCTTCCACCTCTGATCTGTTTCTGGGTCACGGGGGGTTCTGGAGCCAATCCCAGCTCACCCTGGACAGACCAACAACCACTCAGACCTACGGACAGTTTAGAGTCACCAGTGAACCCAAACAGGACGTCTGTGGAGGCCCCAGGCCGGGAACCGAACCAGGACCTCCTTGCTAACAGCGCTAACCACTCTGCCGCCATTTAAAAAGGAGAATCGTTTCAAAAAATTAGGAAAGCGTTATAAATCAAAGCTTATAAATCAAGGAGGGGAGGGGGGACATTTTCCCATAGACTTTAATTTACTGAATAACAGACGGCAGGTTTATGGTCATCTCTCCATTTTCTGTCATGTGACCCCAGTTCAGCTGGTTTACTGTCTATAAACAACTTTTTGCTTCAGAATTCATTAAAGTGTTCGATAACGATAAAAACTCGTCAGGATCAGAAACAGTCAATCCAGGGAGGGGCTATCGTCCAGGTTGGCCTACAAAATCCCGTCACGGCTGCCGCGCTGTATGTGGCAGGCGAGCGACAGACGGCGGGAGACTCAGTGAGGGTCCAGGATGACATTCAACAAATGGCAGCAAAAGCTCCAATCTGCACCTCGGCCTCCACGCACACTGCAACATTCATTCAAAGGATTATTTTGAACTCAGGCCGCTTTGGCCAGAGGTCCACATTAACAGGATTAACTCAGCATCTCCACACAGAGGACCGGAGCAGAGGGTCCGAGGCCCAGGTCCCCCAGATCTCCCTGATTACAGGGCTGAAGCGAGCTGTAGTGCAGTGGAGTAACGCCAGTCCTGCTGAGGGATTATTGTGTGGTGATGCTATCATCACAACCGCTCTCCCACTGTCTATTTATAGTTCAGAGCGCTCCCTCTCTCTCTCTGTCTTTCAGTCTCTCTGTCACATTCTCCACACTGAATGCCAAATGCATTAAAAGGAGAAGGTCAGAAAAAAACAGAACCACCAGCCTGAAGCTTCGAACTCAGGAGGAACCAGAGGAACCAGCACCTGCCAGAGGGAGCTTTGGGAGTTGGTCCAGTTCATACACCTTCCTTTATCATCGATACATTATCAGGATTAAAGTGAATCATATAGAGAGACAGAGGAGATATCTGATTTAAAATGAGCAGCAGGTGTGAGTTTAGTGTCGGGGATATGCAGACATCAGTCTCTGAGGTCGAACAGTTTGGCCTGCAGTGATCTGTGAAGTGATTTTATGTGAGATCGGACGTATGTGGAGGCCAGTCCTCTCGGTCCGGGTGAAGCAGGCTCCACGACCTGCTCCATCCTGCAGACTTTCCATGGACAGCGTAGAAGTAGTCCAGGTTTGATCTTTGATGACTCAAAGTTCAGCCACTCGTCCCGTATTTGTCTCAGGAAATCATAAAAACAGCAACAGTTTCCTTTTCTGGAAATTCCACAAGCAAGTTAAGATTTCAGATTCAGGGCCCTGACCTCATTTTAGGGTACTGAACGCATCATCCCGGAGCAGAGGACACTGGGCTGCTGCTGATTCCGCCTGCCAGACGGGCCGTGGCGTCTGAGCCCCGGGCCGGGAACACAGACGAACCATGGCACCTTAATCTGGATTAGCTGCTAAATTAGAAGCCTGGTTGTTTGTGTAATCCATCTGACAAAATTCCTGCAGCCCCCCTCCGGCCATTTGATGGCAGCCAATTCATTCAGGCCAGGCCAAGAAAGACAGCCAAACTGAATACCCACACAAAGTACTCACATATTTCAGGAAAATGTGAATACAAAAGCAAAAAAATGAACCTTTGAGACACTCAGAGAAGAGAACAGTCTGTTCAAAAAGGTCAGCAGCTGGCTTGACCTTTATTTTCATGTACAGGTGAAGTCCAAATATGACGGATAGTGACTAATTATTGCTGTCACATAAATGGAGACAGGAAAACAAGGCAAAAAAATCCTCTAAAATTCAATGTGGCTTTAAAATGGTATTAAACGGTAATATTCAGGCAAAAGAAGAGTTAAAGTGTGAACCGCTTTATGAAGGTTATTCTGAATCCCCAAATGATAAAAAGTGAAATGATCATAAATAAAAAGTATATCAACAACCTTCATGTGTAGAAAACAGACGAGCACGTAGACAAAGTACAGCTGCTAAAAAATAATAATCATCATAATGCACTGATGTCAGACAGCGAACCAACCAAACTTCAGAGGGAAAAACACAAACTCAGAGAAAATGAGTCAGAACATCGTCTCTCCAACTCTGTAACTATCAAAAGATGTTGCTGACCAACAAACTATAAAAATTCAATGACAGAATGTGATTATTCATTCTCCAAAACAAAATCTTTCCCCTCAGCTGTATTCAAACTGAGACTGCACACACAGATGTGTTGCACTGGACCAGATGAGGATGTGACAGCCACTGATGCTGTGTTGAGTTTAAAGACTGGTTATATAATCTGACAGCAGCAACAACACCAAAGAAAACCAGGTCTCTGGAAATTCTTTCAAACTGGATTGATGTTTCAGAAAAGAGTCGGTGGGAAAAAGGAAAGGTTAAGAGTTGGTCCACTCATTTTTATTCAAAATTCACGATCAGAATTTTTCCTTTCTTCAATTTTTTTGCGCCGATTTGTAAAAAACCTTTAACTCTTTAAAACGTTGGACACGAGGAGATCGTTTTAATAAAAATTATCTTTATATATAAACAAGATGCAAAAAATGAGACTTTTTCCAACGCAGTTTGGGGTCATGTGCGCGATACACGATATAATGGTGCGTAACGGGAACTCCACGGCGCGCTCTCCGCTCCGGTGCCGCGGACAGACCGGCAGAAGGTGTCCGCTGACCGGACGGACCCCTCCGGTGTTTACCGGACCGGGGTCTACATTTTGAACATGTTTAAGTCGCTTCAGAGGAGGAGGAAACGGCGCGGACGCACAAAACGGCACAAAGACGCGAAGAAGGTGATAAAGAACAGACTTCCACCATCAGCTCCGGGCCGGGGGGGCACACAGCGGCAGCCCCAGAAAGAGCTCCGAGCCCCGGACCCGTTCAGACACACTCACCCTCTCCGGCAGGTCCGTCCAGCACGGTGCCAAAGTAGAAAACAGCCTGGAAAGAAGCGGCTCTCCGCGGCTGTGGGGCTGGAGGAGCTCCCTCCGCTTCAGACGGACCGTCTGGTGTGTTTCCCCACAAAACAACTGAACAAAAACTAAACACAAACTGGCGGACCGGGTCCGGGATCGGTCCTGACTCCAGATTCACAGATCGCGGCCAATGCGCAGTCCTGGAAGACCAGCCTGTCCGGTGCGCTGCGTTCACGTGTCGTGAAAAACCGCACACTTAATCCAGAGGTGTTCACAGCGTCTTAAAACAATGAAAGGAAAATTACAACTGATGATGATTCCGCGAGGAAGCTGGACATCATCCGGAAACACCGACGGAAGGTCCGTCACCGGGATTTCTTGGGGATATTTCAGCGCTGTGTTTAGGAGAACTGTAAAGTCGCACGGTCCCTGAAGGCAGCAGCAGCAGGCGGCGGCGTGTGACAGACGTGTCGTGCGTGACTCAGAGCTGAGTCACGCATCGTGTCCCGCCCACACCGCGGTGGCGGCCAATGGCGCTCGTGCAGGAACGGGAACAGTGGCGAGCAGTCACGCAACAGTGTGTGCGCGCGTGCGTGAGGGTTTAAAGGGACTCCAGCTCCCGGTGCGTGGACGGAAATCGTCCACACTGACCATATAAGGCTCAAACACGTCACAAGTTCACATCAGTGTTGGTGAGTCGAATCACATTGAAGGTGAATGTGGGAATGTGGGAAATAATAATAAAAAAAAAATAATAATAATAATAATAATAATTATTATTATTATTATTATTATTATTAATAATAATAATTATTATTTTCAAAGTTTACTGCCATCAGTAACATACAACAGACACACAAATACAAGGGCTCCAACATAAAACACAATCTATTTACTTTCTGTAATAAATAACAAAAATGCGGATCTGACCTGCTTTGTCTTGATCAGGGTTCAGGCTGTCAGTCACACAGCAGCCCCGCCCCTAACCCCGCCCCTCCTTCCTGGTCTGTTTGCCTCTAAATGGAGCTTCATCTAAAAAGAAAAACATTATGTTGTATTTCAGACTGAGACCATAAGCTGAGGAGGAGGGACATTTTCCCATAGACTCCAACACAACCTACAGAGATTCAGATTGAGTTTCTGGACTCCTTCTCTGCAGATCTGGACCAGGATCTTCAGTTGGTCCGTTGTTTTGTATCGACATCTAGCGGCAGTCTTCCGGAACTGCACCTCCATCTGGACCTGTTCATCATGGGGGGCGGCACCACCCTGGACTGCACCTGACTGAAGCCGGTCTCATGGAACACATCTCCAGTTGGACCTGGGCAGAATCAGAAATACTCTATGTATCCCCAGGAGGAATGCGTTGGTTAGATTAGAAATTAAAATATTAGCTGAAATGTGAGTTATAATATGAATGAGAGATGATGAGAGAGAATTAGAAAATAATAAGGGACAGAACAAAGGATTACAGCTAATGAGCTGTGAGCCAATTATCAGGACACGGACACACAAACCGGACTTTGATCAGTGTGACCATTTCATTCGGCTCATCATTCCAGTTCAGGGTTCATTAACAAGGACCGGAAATACTCATAATAATAAAGTAAATGTAAAATGTAAAAAAATATATATCCTTTGTCCAGAAACACAAACAGACTTAATCCGGATCTGACAACGCAGTGGAGGTTTGAGGTTCAGGTTTGGTTTAGACCTTCATGACGCAGCTGATGGCTCGGACCCGGACCGACCCGGACCCAGCTCATCCAGATCGTCACACCTTCAGTCGCGCACGCGTAAAAAGGTTCGCTCCGCCCGCAGCGCAGTTTATAATCTGCTGTAAATCTCTGAAATCCTCAGTTTTATCTCGGACTCACGGCCATCATGAGCTTCGCAGACCGCTACACCTCCTCGTCCTACCGGAAGGTTTTCGGGGACTCTCCCCGGTTCTACGTCTCCTCCGGGCGCACGAGCGGGTCCTCAACATCTCGGGCCCCCCCCGGGATCGGGTTCCGGTCCATGGCTGCGCCCCGGAACAGCGCGTCCTCCATCGGCCTGTACCGGCGGGTCGGGCGGTCCAGCTCCTTCTCTCCGGTCCAGACCGACTCCCTGGACCTGACCCAGACCTCCGTGGTCAACAATGAACTCAAAGTCATCAGAACCAACGAGAAGGAGCAGCTGCAGGTCGGAGACACTTTTCATTGAGTCCATTTAAAACGGCATGAACTTCGGGAGACTTCAGACCAAGAAGCAGCATTGATGGCCCAAACCTGTCTGAGTTCAGAGAGACGTTAATACAATCAGGACATCTTCCTTTCATTCGATAAAAAACATTTTCTTACTCATTTTATGAACAATTAGAGAGAAACCAGCATCATGCTCCTCTGAATGACGTCACTCTGAACTTTATTAGACCTTGTTCATGATAAAAAAAAAATCACACAGCACCAATGAAAATGGTTTTCTTCAGTCAAAAGCTCCAGAACAGGCATTTAGTTTCATTTCACATGAATGAGAAAAGTAGCATGTACGTATAAATACATGACATAGATACTGTAGAATATATTCAAATTTATCGATGCAGCCTGACAAAGTAAAGGCTCACAGAGGGTTGACCCCACAGTGACATCAGATTTAGGGCTGAAACTAATGCTGCCATGTTAGCCGTGCTGCCCTCAGGTGGTTAAAAACAGTGAATGTAATTCTAATGCAGCTTTCAAAGCTCAGAAATCATTAAAAGTCCCAGCGTGTTGAGCGGACTGAGTGCATGTCATGTCTCGTAGGGCCTGAACGACCGTTTCGCCATGTTCATCGACAAAGTGCGGAACCTGGAGCAGCAGAACAAAGTGCTGGAGTCGGAGCTGGTGACCCTGCGGCAGAAACACGGCGAGCCGTCGAGGGTCGCTCACCTCTACCAGCAGGAGATGAGGGACCTGAGGACACAGCTGGATGACCTGAGCAGGGACAAGAACCGGCTGCTGATTGAGAGGAACAACCTGGAGGACGAGCTGCAGGTGAAACCGCTGAGGGCTTGGAAAGGATAACTGCTGCTACTTTTTTATCTTTTCTCAGAACTCAAATTCAAATTTCTTCGTTTCAGAAGCTCAGTGTGAAGTACGATGAAGAAGCGAGGGCTCGGGAGGAAGCTGAACAGACCTTGAAGTCTTTCAGGAAGGACGTGGACGACGCCGCAGTCGTCCGCCTGGACCTGGAGCGCCGTTTGGAGTCGATGATGGATGAAGTCTCTTTCCTGAAGAAGGTCCACGAGGAGGAGATGCAGGAGATGAACAGCATATTGGAGGCGCAGCAGGTCTCTGTGGAGCTCGAGCTCGCCAAACCGGACCTCACCTCGGCCCTGAAGGAGATCCGCAACCAGTACGAGTCCATCTCCTCCAAAAACCTGCAGTCAGCTGAGGATTGGTATAAGAGCAAGTTCGCCAGCCTCAGCGAGCAGGCGACCAGGAACAACGAGGCCATGAGGGCCAGCAGGGAGGAGATCAACGAGTTCAGGAGGCAGCTGCAGTCCAAAACCATCGAGATGGAGACCCTGAGGGGCACCAACGAGTCTCTGGAGAGGCAGATCGCAGAGATGGAGGAAACACACAACACCGAAGTCACAGCCATGCAGGCAAGAAAACAAATCATAAAGCTCAGTGCATATTCTCCAACATCCCCAGAATATCCACCAGGAGAACCTGCTGCACGGCAGCGTTAACTTCCATTTTGCTACGACCTTTCCTGGCTCTTTCTCTGAACCTCACAGAGGAACAGAAAAAATCCCCAAACGCAGCTTTATTTTGGCTTCAAGGTTCATTTACATGGAGCAAAAAGTGATTTCACTGTCGAATTAATCAAGAAAAGATTCATTTGGTGATTTTTGTTTTCGGTCAGTGTTGTCAGCAAGAGCAAAAATAGCTCAGCTCGATGCCGCTGACAGACCTTTGAATTCAGGTTTAAGGTCTGAGGATTGAGTGTGTGAGGTCACTTTAACGGGCCTGTCACAGTTCTTAGCGAATTAACCCTGCATGTCCATTGGATTAACCTCTGACCTGCTTAATCGGATACAGGAAGTCCATCTGCTTTCACTGGCTGCTCAGACAACGTAAAGCTGCAGAGGTTACTTTATTCCTACAAGGGAATGCAGATTTTGCAACAGAAAATCCAGAACTGTGGCTGATTAAGACAGATAATAGATCCAAGAAAACAACCTGATTGATAATCTCTGACTTCTCGTGTCCAATCTAACAGGACACGATCGGCCACCTGGACACTGAGCTGAGGAACTTGAAGGGGGAGATGGCCCAACACCTGAGGGAGTACCAGGACCTGCTCAACGTCAAGATGGCCTTGGACATAGAGATTGCTGCCTACAGGTACTCAGAGAATGGGCTCCTTAAAGATCTTCAGTCATTGTGAGGCTGCTAACCCTGATGTTTGTTTCTTCTGTTCCCACAAGGAAACTGCTGGAGGGGGAGGAGACTCACTTTAACTCTGGGATGTCTTTCGCTGCCACCGGATACAGCTACCAGCCCCGAGGCTCCGCCGGCTCCTCCAGGACCAGCCAGAGGGAGAAGGAAGGAGCCAAGAAGGAAAGCTTCAAGGAGATCAGTGAGGACAAAGATGAAGCAGACATCAACTCCAACAACTGAGGACACAGACAGAGCTGGAGATAGACTGGACATGTCCAGTCAGTTTGTAGTAACACATTTCTGAAAGAGGTTATGGCAATTAGAGCCAAATATCCGTATTGATAGCTTTCCCGGAGCACAGGTCTTAGTGTTATAATCTCTGGACTCTTTAAGGATAAAATGAGGTTCATCACCATCATGACATAATAAATCATGTCAATTCTGAAACATTTTTTCTGAAAGAGCGACCTTTAAATGTTAAAATGTCTTGAGGCTGAAGTTCAGCTCAATTAAAGACTGAACAGGAAGTGAGAGGTTTGACCGTAACGTCAACCTGCTGAGACTTTTGCACTAGTTGGAGTTGATGAGGGTCAGACTCTGTATCTTATAGTGAAGAACTGAAGGTAAAACATCAAGTGAATCCTTGGTTGGACTCTTCTGTTTTGCTTTTCTAACTTGTGTTTCTGGTTTTTGGTTTTGGGAGCTTGGTGGGGGAGACATGTTGTTGTGCTCTAGTCCTCTGACCACCAGGGGAGCTCTGTAAGGCAGACTGACGCTTAAAAAGCCTCAGGTTAAGCAGGTACAAGTACTGATCATCAGTTTTGGATTTAACTGTGTTGATTGGAAAGTTTGTCATCCAGACAAGTTCACCGATAAATCTGTGCAACATTTTGGTTGTTTTACTTTGTGGAAATTAGATTTTGAGAAAATAGTATCACACCCTCAGACCTGAAAAATTAAACGTGATTAAACCAACTTTTGGACAAGTCTGGCTGGGAAACCCTCCCAGGATAAGAACAAGTAGTTCAACTGTCTGATGTAAACATCTACCGCAATAATGTGAACAATAAAACTCTACTGAAAAACTGCTTTTCCTACTTTTCTGGATGGATGAATTGGAGAACACTTCTCAATTGTGCATTTATTTATTCATTCAAACTTCCAAAAGTAGGAAAACTATATTTATCGAATCCCATCAAAGATTATGCAAACAATGTTGCAAGTAGAGTGTTTCTGATGACCTAAAGCCAAGAAAGCTAACATTCAACAACTCAATTCAATTAATTAATAACAGATGCTATAAAAGTTACTAACCCTTAATCTGAATGTGTAGATCACCAAGAAGGGAGGACTTATGGCAGACAAATACAAACCTTTGGTACGTTATCTTTTGGTAGGTAGCTTTTGGTACACTTTTTCTTATCTGTCATCTTTTGAAACAGTGAAATAACTGTGGTGCAAACATTGACACTTAACTCATCATAAGTTTGTTGAAGAGAATCAGGTCCATGAATCTGGTGCTCAGGCCTCAGATGGCAGGACCAGGCCAAAGTTTGCAAAATGGAAAACTTAGGCATCAGTTTCCAGGTTATTAAATTAACATCGTCATGACTGTGTTGAGTTTGTTCCTGGGTGTGATTCTGGTTCTCACCTGCAGCGCCTCCGCTCCCACTGAGTTCTGGATCTCTTTAAGTGACCGGTAGGGATCGGGGAGGTGATCTCAACAAACCACAGCCACCTGCAGGATGTAGAAGAACGTAAGAGTCTGTTCCACCCCTTTCACAGCCACAGTCTGTTTTTAGCCACAGAGTATAAGTCAAAGTTAAAGTCAACCTTATTGTCAATTCTTCTGTACATACAAGGCACACAGAGGAATTAAAATTATGTTTGTTCTTTTGTCCTCTGTGGCAGCTGTCCCCAACTTTTTTTTGCGCCATGGACCGGTTTAATGTCAGACAATATTTCCACGGCCCGGTCTTTAAGGTGTGGCAGATAAATGCAACAAAATAAAATTATACGATCAGCATAAAAACTTCTATTTTCTAAATTTCATGATAAACGTGAATCCACTGTGCACTCATATGCAATTTTATTAGCAGCATCCTTGTAACATCCTCTCTGCCCCCTGACCCCTGACCCCTGACCCCTGACCCCCAACCCCGAACCTAAATGCAGCTTTCTTTTTCATGGAAGTCGCAGGCTCTTCTGTCTGCTCACTGGGCCTTTTCCCCTTCACAAGGAAACCATCCTTCTTTAATCATTTCGCTAGCTTGTGGGTTTAGTTTTAGCGGTAACGTATCACATGACCGAGACGTCTTGGCATGCATCAAGAGTGAGTCATCGACGGATGTAACGGAGAGAATTAAAAAAAGAAAAGAAAAGTGGGAGAAAATTGTGGTGACTCTGTAACGTCTTTCCAGGGACTACATGGCTAACTCTGGCACATTTACAGCAATGTTTATTTGTGTGCACTGTCCCTGTTACATAAATAAATAGGAAAAAATTTACAAAATGAATTAAATATAGAAGTTAGAAATTAAAATTCTAGACTGTACAATAACATATAAACTCAAAGTGGCTAAGGGGCGAAGTGGTAAAATATAAAAATTAAACTTTTTGAATTAAAATTACTTTTCCTCAATATTCTTTTTTTTTTTTTTTTTTTTTTTTTTTACACACAACAGAAATGCAGAGAAACATTGAACTAATGCACAAACAGTATTAGTTTTGATATCTATGATGGACAAAAAGGTCGACTAACGCAGCCACTGAGACTGAAAGTGTTATAGTGTTATAACAACTTAAGAATTTAAAGGTCTGTGTTATCTAACAGTTGTGACCTCCACTACAGCGAATCATGCCTCATGGCTTGTCCAGAAAGGCCAGGAAATCAGTGTAAGCTGCTAATCCTCATCCATGGGTCACTAAAAACAATATACTCCTGAACTCCATCTCTGACAAACTGACAGAGATGTTTCTGTTTGTCTGAGGAAAAGAAACTACTTGCGGTCTTGGCAATATATTTGAAATCATCCTCTTACAGCTCTGAGAAAGAGAGGACATATGGTTTCACTGCAGTAGTAATTTGATAGTAATCCGATTATGCTTGTCCTGGAGGAGTGTCTACTGTCCTTCCAATGTTGGCATCCTGCTGGGTTTTGACCCAAGCAGTCGACTCTATGTTGGGCTCTCTTTGTACTGAGAAGGTGTCTCGCCTTGTTTTCCAACAATTACACACTTTTAAGACCTGACTCACTAATCTACACTTGGTTGTTATGCACACCTACAATACGCTGCCAACGTCTGTCCTGCTGTGCTACTTTCGGTTTTGTCTGAAGGCCTTACGAGAGAAGTCCTGTCACTTTGTTAACTGATTAGCTGTAAGTCTGGCAGGACTCCACTGACAGGTCGGGCTAAGCTCCATCTTCCTCCTGATGAACTCCATGTGGCAGACAGTGGCCTCACCAGAAACACAGACAAACAGCCTCTCTAAAGGCTGAAAGGGAACAGGACGGTCAGCATGGAATAAACTGCGCCTCTCAGCAGAGTTACATTCAAAACTCCACAGGAACAACCCCTGTCAAGTACTCATCCATCTTTTCTTCACAGTCTGTTACAAATTTAAAACATAAGAGGGAGTGTGTTATCTTACAGTTGTCGATGCCAAGAACAGAGAAGAATCAGTCGGAACATGTCTGAGTAACTGCATGTGACTCCTCCAAACTGATGAAAGAGTCTGACATGCAGACTTTTTATTTAATTCTTAATTATTGACAAAAAGTGAATTAATATTTTTAACCCTGTAGGTTTACTGAAAGATGGTCACCATCAATAAATGTGATTCTTGACATAAATGTCATGGATTCTTACCCAACAATTTCCAGCAGGAGGGTTGGGATCCGTGAAAATCATCTTCATTCTTATTCATGTCCAGCAAAAACAAACATCTTGTAGTCGTAAAAGTAAAATAAAGTGTAGACGCACTTCGTCCTCAGAGTCGCTGCCGGTGTGTCAACCGATTTGGTTCCCCCCAAATTCCGGTTCCCCTTTACGCTGATTCACTGCTGAGTCGTGCGTAGTTGCTAAGTTACCGTGCGTACTTAAAGAAACACAAATAAAAACACAGCTGGGTGTACGGAAAGCGAAATGGAACAAGCCAATGTGTAGGTTACTGGTATGGTATTTATTGTATAACAAAATAAATTGAGAATGCATTTGTTCGGCCATTCTTTGTCAATCTTTGTGTAAATGGATACCAGCTAGCATATCTGTGCGAGAGTAGCCTCCGTTAAGTAAACCTCACTGCCGGATCACTTACACTAGTTAGTCGCTTCGAAATGGACTGCTAGCTAATTGGTTAGCTAACTGGTTAGCTAACTGGTTAGCTAGCTGGTTAGCATGCTCGACCGACGAACTGATGACATTATTTTTGACGTATAACGTAACTATTGCTTACCATTTATTTGGAAACGGGCAGAGCGGCTGTGAATGACATATTTCTGCTCCTCGGAAACACCCACCGGATAGTGTCCGTATTTTTCATAATTCAGAAACTGTTGAACACAAGTTTGTCCATTGTACCATAATGAACATACACTCACATGACAAACGCTCATCCTGGCCGTCCTTTGGGAAACTGGGTTGGGAATTAGTTTATGTCCTGGGTTAGTTCCAAGTAAGGGCATGATTTATAGGAAAGTCAATGATCCGTTCACTGAACACTTTAAATATTTTCTCCTGATAGCCTACACATTATCTGTTATCTCTAGCACGACATGCCCATAAAATAGGCTATAGGTCTACATAATTATCATTGATCGATCAACCGGTTAAACTGTAGCATATACACAAGAAAAATGTGGTGTTTATTTACTCATAAAAATTATAAACAAGTCAACAGGCGTGGACTAAGAAGAAGAGGTCACGTGGGATGCTGGAGCCAATCGCAGCCCACTCTGGGTGGTACGTCACATCACGGTCAGATCAGATGACGGTGGAGCACCTAGGTGGGACGGGTTCGATTCCCGGCTGGGGTAGGTAATGTAACTGTATAATGTAATGTAACTCCGGGGTTAAGTGGTGACCAATGTTAATATGTATACATGATGTAAATGTAACGTAATGGTGATTGTATGATTTACTGTAACCCTAAATGTATGTAATGTTGAATATGAATGTAAATGTAGGTAATGCCCGGTGGGCACCTGAACGTGTCTATGGAGTTAATTGGTAGGGAGTAATGGACTGGGCTAATGCAGATAACCCCCCCCCCCCCAGGACCCAGGCCGAACCAGACCAGACCGGAGACAGGACGGTCCACAGACTAGACCAGTAAAGTGAACACCCACTGAGAGATTATGTAATAGTTCAGTATATTGATTTGTTTTCTTGTTTTCTTCCTAATTGTAACCCCCCCCCCCCCCCCCCCCCACAACAAATGGTTTGGCCACCGATCCGTCGCTAAGCCCCGCCCCCATTGGTTACTGTTGCTATGCTAGCCTGTTGTCTGAAGTTCGGTAGGAAAATGTCCATTCAGCATCAGTCCAGTGATCAGAAAGGAAAAGAAAGAAGAATAAGAAAATAAAGGGTTGAGAAATTTTCCATACAAATGTTTTTTAAAAAGGTTGTGACGGTGAATTTGGGACGAGAAACGTAGAGCAAGGTAAGAAACAGGGTCGTTAGCTTGTAACGTAAGCTAACTGGACAGCTCAAATGCTAACGTCCATTAGCCTAGCTTGTATTAAAGCCCGACACAAAACGTTATCTTTGACAGAAACAGCTGAGTTTGGGAGCTCCATTAGAAAGGAAGAGACGGAGAGGAGAGGGCTCCAGCTGCAATCAGGTAACAGAGAAAGTGACATGGGGGGCTGAGGAATTTATTTAACATGTTGGCTTTATTTCTGCACAAAGATTGACTGCAAATTTAGAAGAAGTACTCCACCGCTTCAGACACAACACCACAAACAAGGACCGGGACATTACTCGTTGTTAATGTTTTGTGTGTGTGTTTGCAGACAGACAGACCTGTATTCTGTGATGAGGAGTTGGACCGTGTTGTTGTAAGTGATGTCCACAGAAGACATCCAAACTCTGGCTACAAGCTAATGAGTGTTCCAGGTAATAATACGGCCACGATGTATAATGAAGAATGAGCCGATCGTTATGGAGAAATAATCCAGGTAGGATGAGGATTATACATCTATTACCTGGAACACTCATTAGCTTCTGTCAGGACCTAACCGTGATGACGTACCACCCAGAATGGGCTGCGATTGGCTCCAGCATCCCACGTGTCCTCTTCTTAGCTCCGAGTCCACGCCTGTTGACTTGTTTATCATTTTTATGAGTAAATAAATACCACGCTTTGTTGCTGAATTTAACTTGTGGTGAATTCCTACAGCATTTTAAAATTAATTACTGGGTTAATATTTCAAACATATTATTCATATGTTATTCAGTTAAACTGCAACTCCACGTTCACATTTAAAATTTAGAGTGGTTTAAGAAAATATTAAAATAATTTAGGGCACGGCCGTTTTAAAGTGACCTCTGACCTCTACCGTTGGTTAGCGGTTTAGCTGTTAGCTAATTCAAGCTACCGGAATCGACCTTTCGGGTTGAGGTAAGGGGGGAAATTAACAAAGGTCAGGCCTCTGTTTCGTGGTTGAGGCTTGTGAATGGACCCAGACAGGCCCATTCATCGGTCATCTCCGTGAATCCTGAGGCCGACATCAGTCCTCTGGATTCACAGGCGTGACTCCTGTTTTATTGTTTCTCTGAAAATAATTGAGCATGTAAATTCTCATTTGATTCACTGACTGAAAATGAACCAAATCAAACATAATAAAAATGCCTGTTTGTCTGGAAAACAATTTAAATTCACTGAAGGGCTCCTGTCAAAGTGAGGGGCTATAGCTCCACCTAGTGGTCACATACGTCCTTGGAGAATCTATGACAATGTGAGAATGTCATTCTAAGATTCATGGATATTCATTTATTCGTTCACAGGGAGTGCTGGAGCCAATCCCGGCTCACTCTGGGCGAAGGCGGGGTCACCTGGACAGGTCTCCAGTCCATCAGAGACCAACAACCACTCAGACCTACGGACAGTTCAGAGTCACCAATGAACCCAAACAGGATGTCTGGACGGTGGGAGGAAACATGGAGACTCCACACAGAAAGGCCCCAGGCCCTTCATGTATATTATTATTGGTTGAATGGACAAACCTCCCAATATTATTATTATCCACCAGGTACCAGCAATATCTCCAAACAGTCCAAGTCATCACGGAAGGATTCCCTCCATCTCAAGTCCCGAATGCACCTTCGGAGACTTCAGGTCTGAGCCATCTATTTGAACTCACTGATGTGGTCTGTTTTCACCATCCCTTCAAACCAGACTGTTCTGATCTTTGTTTCCTAAGAGCTGTCACAGGCACGTTTGTAGTACTCTGATCTGCCCTTCTTCAATAGATGTTGGATTTAATACTGACCACGCCATTCCATACGTTATCAGGACAATTATGGAGAGTAAGAACGCTCATTTTAATGTATTTATTCTCATTGACAAATCATTGGATTATAGGGAAAGAAAGCAGAAAAAAAATAGTACAAGAAGAGACTACATAGCTGTGTTATTCATGACATATCATCAGCTTTAAACTGGTGCCCTTTCCATGCTCAGCTGCAGGATGGGAAAGCAAAAACACAAGTAAAAGACAAATGCTACATTCATTTATAGTTTTTGTTCTCTAACACAGTAAACTATCTGAAACAACAGGGGCTAATGAGGAAAATGAACAAAGATCAGGACTCTGTTTTTGGTCCAGTCGTTTCATTGTTGAGGCTTGTTAGGCTGTACAGGTGGCGAGTCCATAGCCCAGACAGGCCCATTCATTGGTCATCTCCATGAAACCTGGTGCTGACATCAGTCCACTGGCTACAAGCACAACACGGATGAAAATATGTCATTCCACATTCATGTCTAGTATTCCTAAGCCTTCATTAAAACAGACAAACAAACAAACAGGTTCTAATGTCACAGTTCATTTGATGGGATCAATGTGATAGAGATCAGGAGTTACTCTCTCACCTGACACCAGGTTGTAAAGGTTGCAGTAATTCAGACCATTATCAATGAGGCTGGTGAATCCAAGAGAAGTGGACTGTGCCTGGTAAGAAAGAAAATTACACCGGTTTGTACTGGGAGTTATAAACGGCTTCCAAAGGACCGAGTGATGGCTAGTCTTTGTCCTTGTTTGACCAAAGTCGCTGAATAACAGAGTAGTTGGTACTTACAGTGACACGGCAGCCGACAGTCATTTTGGTGGGGGTGAAGGTTAAGGTGATGTTTTCAGCCTGAAGGCCGTCAGGGGAGGTGTGGTTGGCTGTGATAGTACGAGCGGTGGCAGAGACAAGCTGGAAGACAAAACAGTTTATAGTTACACCAAATGAGCATCTTTACATTTGAGATAGATGTTGACCAAAAACATCATTTACAGAATCGGGAGCATGGTTCTTACCATATACTGGCAATTCTCGCAGCCAATCATAGGATTGTATGCTTGAATCTGTTCTATCATCGCAGTGTTGACATCAGTGCAAGGTGACCCCACAAGCCTTTAAGACCAGAGAAGTAACAGTTTGGACACACATCCAGCCTTCAACATGAAACTATGAAGTCGCATTAAAATATAGACACACTAAATGACAGACTCTGGTGCAGACCAGCAGTCCTCACTCACCACAGTGTTCTGCAGAAGGCATGGTAAGAATAAGGGACGGGCACTTGGAAGCGGAAAGAGGCAGGGAAGGCCGTCAAAGAGCCAAGCAGTCCGGCAAAGAGAACGGAGGACAGCAGCAGAGTCTTCATGATGTCAGGGAAGCAGGTCTCCTTCTGTTGTGGTGCTGTGGAGAGGGAACTGCTTTCTGAGTCCTTTGCAAGTCCTTTTATATGACTTGCTGGGCTCATCATGAGGGTCACTAATCAAGCTTGACATTGATTTAGTTAAGGGTGTGATTTCGGGTCTTGTGGTCTGACTTTGTTGTCTTGTGCCATTTTTGCTAATTATCAAGGAAGAAATTCTTGTTTGAAATTGCATTGAAATTCACAACTACACCCAGGCTCATTTGTTTCTGTATCTGTAAATGACTCATCAGTTACAGAATATGAATAAGACACAACAGTTACAAGTCCAACGTGCTGGTGCTTATATTTAGGCTGTTTCACATTAAAGGTTCAGTCCAGAAACGAAGGCTTGAATCATCAGAGATTTAGGAGGACAGGCTGAAGAGAAGAGGGGCAAACCTGATTAATGAAGGAACAGCTCGGCAGAATTACTAAATAAAGAAAATAATTTAGAAAAGACTCAGACACACAACCTGTCTGTCTAGAGACCACTATAGGTTGTTGTTGTTTTTAAGTAGGCAGACTTCAGTTATTTTAATCAGTTTTTTCATCTGAAAAATTCTACAAACCAACAGTTAGATGGTAATTTTCTGCTCAGATCTGTTTTTGTCATGGACAGCCCATGATATGAGCACAGGGTCAATGACCTCATGAGCTTTGAAGTCTTTGAGTGGAACTAATTCTCTTGTGTGTTCGTGGCAAATTTCTGAGCACAAATAAATATTTCATGCAGATTTAAGTGTGACATCTCTGCTCCACTTCCCTGTTCCTCTCTCCAGTTTCTAACTGACTCCTAAAACCCAAACTTCCACCTCCTCTTCAGATGAGTCCTCCACTCTTCTTCTCCGTAGGTCTGAGTGTCATGTGTTGGCCCTGTGATGGACTGGAGACCTATCCAGGGTGACCCCACCCTCACCCAGTTACTCCCCCTTCTCTCAGCTCTGAATGTGCTTGAAATGCATTCTTTTCTTTCTTAACATAGTCGACACCCACTGCTTATTCAAGAGTCAGATGACTCATCCCTCATTTGTTCAGTTATTCGTGATGAGTTGTGAGTTGAATTAAAGAGAAAATGGTGAAACAAGGATTGACTCTGCCTACTTAAAAACAACAACAACAACGACCTATAGTGGTCTCTAGACAGACAGGTTGTGTGTCTGAGTCTTTTCTATTTTATTTTCTTTATTTAGTAATTCTGCTGAGCTGTTCCTTCATTAATCAGATTTGCTCCTCTTCTATTCAGTCTGTCCTCCTGACCCAGTGATGATTCAAGCCTTTAATGTGAAACAGCCTGAATATAACCATCAGCGCATTGGACCTCTAACTAAAACTGCACAAATGTCTCATGCAGATTTAAGTGTAAAAGTCTCTTCTCCACTTCCCTGCTCCTTTCTTCAGTTTCTGATTGACTCCTAAAACCCAGACTTCCACTTCCTCTTCAGATGAGTTCTCCATCCAGTCTTAATACGTGTGTCTCACTCTGTCACTGCTGCTTCTTCTGCTGGTCTGCAGGTTTTCTCTTGGTCTTTTATTTGAGGACTGAGAATCAAACTATCACTTTTCTAATTTATTTTCTTTATTTAGTAATTCTGCCGAGCTGTTCCTTCATTAATCAGGTTTGCCCCTCTTCTCTTCAGCCTGTCCTCCTAAATCTCTGATGATTCAAGCCTTCGTTTCTGGACTGAACCTTTAATGTGAAACAGCCTAAATATAAGCACCAGCACGTTGGACTTGTAACTGTTGTGTCTTATTCATATTCTGTAACTGATGAGTCATTTACAGATACAGAAACAAATGAGCCTGGGTGTAGTTGTGAATTTCAATGCAATTTCAAACAAGAATTTCTTCCTTGATAATTAGCAAAAATGGCACAAGACAACAAAGTCAGACCACAAGACCCAAATCACACCCTTAACTAAATCAATGTCAAGCTTGATTAGTGACCCTCATGATGAGCCCAGCAAGTCATATAAAAGGACTTGCAAAGGACTCAGAAAGCAGTTCCCTCTCCACAGCACCACAACAGAAGGAGACCTGCTTCCCTGACATCATGAAGACTCTGCTGCTGTCCTCCGTTCTCTTTGCCGGACTGCTTGGCTCTTTGACGGCCTTCCCTGCCTCTTTCCGCTTCCAAGTGCCCGTCCCTTATTCTTACCATGCCTTCTGCAGAACACTGTGGTGAGTGAGGACTGCTGGTCTGCACCAGAGTCTGTCATTTAGTGTGTCTATATTTTAATGCGACTTCATAGTTTCATGTTGAAGGCTGGATGTGTGTCCAAACTGTTACTTCTCTGGTCTTAAAGGCTTGTGGGGTCACCTTGCACTGATGTCAACACTGCGATGATAGAACAGATTCAAGCATACAATCCTATGATTGGCTGCGAGAATTGCCAGTATATGGTAAGAACCATGCTCCCGATTCTGTAAATGATGTTTTTGGTCAACATCTATCTCAAATGTAAAGATGCTCATTTGGTGTAACTATAAACTGTTTTGTCTTCCAGCTTGTCTCTGCCACCGCTCGTACTATCACAGCCAACCACACCTCCCCTGACGGCCTTCAGGCTGAAAACATCACCTTAACCTTCACCCCCACCAAAATGACTGTCGGCTGCCGTGTCACTGTAAGTACCAACTACTCTGTTATTCAGCGACTTCGGTCAAACAAGGACAAAGACTAGCCATCACTCGGTGCTTTGGAAGCCGTTTATAACTCCCAGTACAAACCGGTGTAATTTTCTTTCTTACCAGGCACAGTCCACTTCTCTTGGATTCACCAGCCTCATTGATAATGGTCTGAATTACTGCAACCTTTACAACCTGGTGTCAGGTGAGAGAGTAACTCCTGATCTCTATCACATTGATCCCATCAAATGAAATGTGACATTAGAACCTGTTTGTTTGTTTGTCTGTTTTAATGAAGGCTTAGGAATACTAGACATGAATGTGGAATGACATATTTTCATCCGTGTTGTGCTTGTAGCCAGTGGACTGATGTCAGCACCAGGTTTCATGGAGATGACCAATGAATGGGCCTGTCTGGGCTATGGACTCGCCACCTGTACAGCCTAACAAGCCTCAACAATGAAACGACTGGACCAAAAACAGAGTCCTGATCTTTGTTCATTTTCCTCATTAGCCCCTGTTGTTTCAGATAGTTTACTGTGTTAGAGAACAAAAACTATAAATGAATGTAGCATTTGTCTTTTACTTGTGTTTTTGCTTTCCCATCCTGCAGCTGAGCATGGAAAGGGCACCAGTTTAAAGCTGATGATATGTCATGAATAACACAGCTATGTAGTCTCTTCTTGTACTATTTTTTTTCTGCTTTCTTTCCCTATAATCCAATGATTTGTCAATGAGAATAAATACATTAAAATGAGCGTTCTTACTCTCCATAATTGTCCTGATAACGTATGGAATGGCGTGGTCAGTATTAAATCCAACATCTATTGAAGAAGGGCAGATCAGAGTACTACAAACGTGCCTGTGACAGCTCTTAGGAAACAAAGATCAGAACAGTCTGGTTTGCAGGGATGGTGAAAACAGACCACATCAGTGAGTTCAAATAGATGGCTCAGACCTGAAGTCTCCGAAGGTGCATTCGGGACTTGAGATGGAGGGAATCCTTCCGTGATGACTTGGACTGTTTGGAGATATTGCTGGTACCTGGTGGATAATAATAATATTGGGAGGTTTGTCCATTCAACCAATAATAATATACATGAAGGGCCTGGGGCCTTTCTGTGTGGAGTCTCCATGTTTCCTCCCACCGTCCAGACATCCTGTTTGGGTTCATTGGTGACTCTGAACTGTCCGTAGGTCTGAGTGGTTGTTGGTCTCTGATGGACTGGAGACCTGTACAGGTGACCCCGCCTTCGCCCAGAGTGAGCCGGGATTGGCTCCAGCACTCCCTGTGAACGAATAAATGAATATCCATGAATCTTAGAATGACATTCTCACATTGTCATAGATTCTCCAAGGACGTATGTGACCACTAGGTGGAGCTATAGCCCCTCACTTTGACAGGAGCCCTTCAGTGAATTTAAATTGTTTTCCAGACAAACAGGCATTTTTATTATGTTTGATTTGGTTCATTTTCAGTCAGTGAATCAAATGAGAATTTACATGCTCAATTATTTTCAGAGAAACAATAAAACAGGAGTCACGCCTGTTAACCTCGGTTAATGTTTTCAATTATAAGGGCCACAGATGACTTCACACTAAAATGCCATTCATTGTTGTGAGCCAACCAGTCGCTGAGGAACACCCCTGGTGACATAATTTAGCATCACTGACTCTGTCGCAGGAAAATATTTGGTTTTGGGTGGAACTCGACAGTCAGGGCATCCAGGGAATCTGACACTGCAGAGCGTTGGCCGAAGGGCAGGAAGAAAACAGCTGATACACCACATGACCCAGTACAAAAAGAAAGGGGGGGTTGAATCAAAGTACCAACATGTGACATCAAACATTTCTATTTGCTCTGCATATGTCACTACAGTCTGATACTTATCGCTATATGCACCAATACACAACATACATCTAGAATCTTGTGTTGGACAAATAATAATAACTAGCATATTTTATTGTACGTGAGGACTGAGTGGGGCTGTCTGTTTCCTCTTTCACCAGACTTTATGCTCAGCTACAGCTACATGTCAAGTGTGAAATACTGAGCCAGCTAAAGCTAGGCAAGCTGTCTATTGATTCAAAATGTTCCAGTCCATTTTTATATGTTCTTTAAAACCAACTCTCTGCTGTTCCAAAATCCGCAGGTACATTTTAGGTTTCTACAATGTGGATTAAAATGAAAACCATTTTTTTTCTTTTATAATGCATTTTTTTTACTGAATATAACATAAGAAATGTAAGTAAGTGCTTTCTTTACCTAAGTTAGATGTAAATCAGGCCGAGGGAGCGACCTCTGAAACGTTTTCAAAACCAATGTCTCTTCATCAATATATGAGTATTAAAATCTCTTCTTCATCCGTGATACCAACCAAGGTTGCAAGAAGAAACCTGGGTGCCCCTTCTCTGACCCTAAATCAGTGCACCTGCTCCCAGTCCAGGTTTTGCTTTTCCCAGGGTGCAGCAGCCAGTCCAGTCTTAAATTAACCCAAAAGACCACACATCCCTCTCCTGCTCATTGATGTGCTCCGGCCACCTCTGGTGCCTGGACCGAGGTCAAGTCTGTAATGTTCCTTCAGAGACTTCTGGGTCTGAACCGTTTTTGTTGAACTTAGTCATTCATCCCTGTGATCCTTCTCTTCCTTCCCAAATGTGGTCTGTCATCATTCGTTCCTGCCAACCAGACCATCTGAGCCCAGGCTGTTCTGGTCTGCGGTTCTCTGATGGTGAGCCAGGTCCTGACGTCTCAGAGCAGGGACGTCCCTCTCGTGACGACTCATCTCTTCAGAGGGAAGCTTGTCTCCTGAAACCTGACAGGATGAGCTGGAAGTTTTGTTGCACGTTGTTATCTGATCTCCTGCAAAAATGCAACAGACATAAACGTTGACCCCAAGTCCCGAAGCTGCACTGACGACCCTCAGTGTGAATCACTTCTGAGGAAATGTACGTCAAAGTGAAGTTTTTTTCCCAGCCCAGTCCTTGGTCTGAGCTTCTCAGACTGAGTCCTGGCTCAGAGGGAGACACAAGTCCAAACCTGCTCCTTCAAAGAATCAGAATTTTAAAAAGAGCCGAGATGCAACAAGATGAACTGCAGCATCTCAACCGGCCATAATCCTGTTATTATCTATTATACATAACAAACTGTAAGTAAACTATTACACTATGCAATCTTGTATAGTGTCTTCATGTGCTCTGCCCCCCCTTTCAGGCTGTGTCAAGGGGAGGGGCTCAATCTGTATTCCCTGGAGCTGATTGGTCTATTCAGATTAAATGGGCGGTAACAGAGGGGAATTCCCGCTGGTGCCTTTTTAACAAATAAAACTTTTTCCTGTCTCCTGTCAGTCATTCATCTCGGGCTCATCTGAGAACCACAGAACTTGTGAATCCACTGAGAGTGAAGGTGTGTGTGCGTGTGTGCGTGTGTGTGCACCATGAATGGTGAGTAAATGCACTTTATCTACTGAGTATTGTGTAAAAGTGTGATGTATGAACTCCCTGATGTTCAGACCGTGAGCACCAATGTCAGTTATAGGAGGCTTTTTGTGTGTATGTTGATCTGAAGCCTTTGTGAGGAATAACTAAGTTTTGATGTTTGTTATCGATATAATTATTAGCTGCCACTTTATCCTGAATCTTTGAAACTTCCTCTTTGTCGCAATGATTGACAACATCACTGGAGTCAGTGTCAGTGATTGTAGAGTAGTTTTAACAGAACTGAATATTCTTTGTTAACAGTAAAAACTGTGAGAGTGAATCACTCTAACATGATAATGTCATTATTATTCATTGTTCTTTTGCATCTATGCCAAAGTCAGTTTTGCTCTAATTTGTTCCTTCATGTCCTTCATTTTTCTCCTCAGTTGTTATGCCCTCTATGCTGGACGACCCACACTTGAGTAAGGACACTTTATCACCTCTTGTGTTGTATTTTTAACTGTCTGTCTCCAAAAGTCAAAACTCATCTCATCAGTTAAAATCTGTGTTGCACGTCTTTTCACTTCCTCAATTTCAAACCTTTTTATTTTGATTGGCTGTTTTCAGACCTGGGTGTGTGAGAGACCCTGAGGTCCTGGGAGTCTTCATGTTTTATAATTTGTGTAGCTGTGTGTGTAATTCTTAATGTTGTGTTATGACCGTGTGTATGTGTACGTGTGTCAGCTTGCAGTTGTGTGTTTGTAAATGTATGTATCTGCAAAATGAGGAAGGCAGGGCGAGGCTGAGCCACTTCTTTTTTTTTTTCCTTTTTTGTTAGCAAACGCACATATCTTAGTTATTTTAGAAATGTGACTTGACTTGTCTCATACTGGTCGACAACATCTGTGTGTGTGTTCTATATGTTCTATATGTACACTTTGTCGCTCGGCCACAAAATCATATTTTGTGTTGTCAAATAATTGGAAACACTGCACAACCTAAACAGACTCACTTCCCGTATCAGTTTTAGTTCCTCTCTTACTCAGCCATCATGTGCTGCAGGTTTGTTCTTTTAACACTGGAGGGTAAAAGTTGCGGACAGTTGACAAACCAAGTTCATGCTGATTTGGAGATACAACATCTTAAGTCTTAAACACACAACACCCTGAAAAGACACTTTACATTCTCATTTTGGCATGGAGGACACACATTGTGTTGTTGTCAGCATCTGTCCTTTGACTTTGAAATTTTTTAACTGTTTAAGATGTGCTGACTAACTGAAAATCCAACTGTCCATTTTAAATTCAGGCCTTTAAATGACGTACAAAAGAAAAAGCAGAAGGCAAGGATGAGAAGGGAACAGCTAAATACTCCGAGGTTGATGATCTGGGGCCTGTTTGTGCTGAAAATAAAATGAAAATTAATACAGAAATATAACTAAAACAAGGCATTTTTCTCCAAAAAATTGTATAAAACAAAGATTTAGACATGAAACTGACAACGCTGAGGAGAACTCAGCTATATTTTTGCTGGCTCCACCTTCGGCAAGGAAGCTAAAGCTCTCTGCTTCATGGTGACAATTTGTCCAACTCAGAAAAAACCCAAATCATTTCTGAGATGCTCCTTGTTAAAACAACCTGTTTTCAAAGATCATATTTGTTTATGAAAGCTTAGGAGCTTTAGGAGTTTTACCAAAACCTACTCATTTCTTTATAACAATCAGAAAAGACAATAATACTTGATTTGAAAAAGGAGCATCTACACCTGAAGCTTAACTTGTAAACCAGGATTTTTTAAATGTTTGACAACAATACATAAACTTTAACAATTGGCAACGACTTGTTGATGTCCCAGCTGCTGAAAACAACTCAGTCCTTCTTCTCTTCCTCCTGCAGTGGCGGAGCCAGCCATCCAGATCTTCGAGCAGCCGAAGCAGAGGGGAATGCGCTTCAGGTACAAGTGCGAAGGTCGCTCCGCCGGCAGCATCCCCGGAGAGAAGAGCTCTGACAACAACAGGACCTACCCGAGCCTGCAGGTCAGTCCCACGTCCTCTGGAAATCAGCAGCATTGGTGGTGCACAAACTAACCTCTAACCTCTGCGCTTCGCCCACAGATCTTGAATTACTCTGGTAAAGGTAAGGTGTGCGTTTGCCTGGTGACGAAGAGCGATCCGTACCGGCCTCATCCTCACGACCTGGTGGGGAAGGACTGCAAGGACGGATTCTACGAGGCCGAGTTCGGTCCGGACCGCAGAGTGATTGCGTGAGTCCTCGTCAATTATTTACTCAGTCTTAATCAGCAACACACACACACACACACACACACACACAGCAGTGTAATCAGGATGCTTTCTGTTTGTGTTTTGTGTTTCACGTGACTGTTTCGGAAGACACCAATAGTAAATAGGTGACCACTGAGACAGAAAGGAAGAAAGACACAAACAGACACACACTGAAAGCATGTTTGTTAACCTGCAATGGCAATGGCAAAATGGGAATTCCCCAAGTGACATCACTCATACTTGCTGTGTGTTGGGGAGAAAACTGTGTGTGTGTGTGTGTGTGTGTGTGTGAGAGAGAGAGAGTGAATGAGTCAGTATCTTCTGGGTGTATAATTTACAAATCCCTCCTGGTTTTCTGGAGTAACTTCAGACTCCTGCAGGTGGTCTTCACCTGCCTTCTACCCCGGTCCTGCAGATCAGGATCAAGTCTGTCCATTAGTTTAAAGAGACGTGTGCTGAAATGTCCTCGAACTAAAGGGCTGAGAAATAATTATTGCATCATCACATGTGATCTTAACCACAGCATTCATGTCATACTTCATTCAGGTGCGGCTCCCTGTTAATTTTAATCCTGCTGTTGTAGCAGTTGTGTCACTGTGTCATCATATTGTGTTATTCCCGACAGTTTCCAAAACCTGGGGATCCAGTGTGTGAGGAGGAGGGAGGTGAAAGATGCCATTTTACAGAGGATCACCAGAGGCATCAACCCCTTCAACGGTGAGTCCCCCTGAATGTTTCCTGTCTCTCACACCGACATGTCGCCGACATCAGCTGTGGATTTATTATCGTCTCCACTGATGAGAGAAAAAACAGACAACTAAAACGCTGAAAGTTCGTACTCAAAATACTGGCAGGGTATCTGTACTACAGGATTAAGTCCAGCAGCAGAGGTCGCACAACGAAAACACTGATTTGAGGATAGAAAGGGATAATATTCATTATTTTTCCCCTTTTCTAAAAATCCTGATCATTGAAATTATGTACTGATGGGGCGGCAAACTGATGACTAAGGGATGAAAGTTTCAGGACATAACCAACATATTCCAAGTTTAAGATGATATTTCTTTCAAATAATTAGAAAAACATTTGTTTGAGATTAAGATTATTTGATGAAAACCACTCATGAGGACTAGTGGTGAATGTGTGGTTCCTTGAACAATCTGATTTCAGCTGTCAGATTTGATAAAGCCCAGGAAATCACAGGAAGTCAAATTACAAAAACCTCATAAAATTATATTAACATCCCAAAGGATGACAACTTTATCATGAATTCATCACGAAAACCAATTAACCTTAGCTTGTTTCGTGTTTTCAAATTTTCCTGCTTTAGTCGTTAAAGGCACAGTATCTTTCTTATTCACGTTCACCTGCTGCACTGTGGCTGTAGGAGGTGAGCTGCCTCAGTTCAGGTGGTGCAGACGGTTCAAGGTAGTCGGAGCAAAACAGGACACTTCATTTAACCCTCATGAAGCAAAATATGCAAATGATTGGAAACATGAAGTAGATTGCAGCCGTAAAACACATTTCTTCTTCTCCTGAGGATTTTCGGTGGCAGTGACACTGCCACTGTGGTGATCAAGAACAAGACGAATTTGAATGAAAAAGTCACAATTCAGACTTTGACAGTTTGATTCAGACAGTTTCTGGTGTGAGGGTCTATTTTCCTTATTGCTGCCTAATCTGAAGTTTACTCTGACCGCCATATCTTCATGACAAACACAACGAAAGTGTTTGAAACCTGAAAAAGGAAATTGCTGCACTGAATTTTGTTTTGTTTCCATATTGGCCATAATCTTGTTAGCTCCAACACCAATATATATCTGATAAGGTAATATCAATAGATGAGTGCCAACTGTTATCTGCTGCGTTCTGTTAATGCCGCTGCTGCTGTTGTTGCTGGTAAACTGGTTGAAAACAATTCAAAAGAATTGTTTTGCAGACGCTGGTTGACCCAGTTCTCAGGCAGATGAGATGATTTTCCCTTACATCGAGTCAAACAATCTGTCCTGTTACCGCTGCGCTATCTACAGCAGCTGCCGTTTCCTCTGCATGCTTTCAATCTGCACACGTCCAGCATGCACACACACACACAACCACACACACAGTTCTCATGTACAAACAGGCGTTGAGCTACTTCCCCATTCTTGTTCACAGTTGCTCAATTCAGAGCAGTGCAGGATGCCACGTGAGAGCTGGGAATGCAGGATTCATTAGGGGGAGGGTGAGCTGAGGGGCTTCCCCAGCTCTCAGTGAGACTGACAGAGGCAGACTTTGGTTCTTTACAGGTCTGTAGGTTTGGGTTCACGTTCTCTCCGTTCTCCCTGTTAAACAGAACCAGCTGATCAGATCTGATCAGTCCGACTCTCTGACTCCTTCTGTGTGTTTATCCGTCCGTTCTCATCCTCCATCTTTGATAGTGACGTCTGGAGTCACGTCTCCACATCCGACGCTCCTATTGGCTCTGCTGGATGATTTCACAGCCAATCAGGGAGTCAGTACAGTGCAGTACAGGATCAGTCCTGTGTGTTTATTGTGCTGACAGAATAAAGACAATCAGATATTTGGAGCTGATTTTTCATCATTAATGAGCAGAACTCCTGATCAGATAAAGACAGAAAGGATCCAAACAGATGAGGGGAACTTTTCTTTCGAAAAGGAGGAAACATTCGGTCAGTATTTTTAGTTTTTCTAGTTTTCTGAGTTACTGTCTCTGATTATGGAGAACAGAGTCTTTATTGAATCACATAAATAAATTTTTGAAGTTGAGCTGATTCTGGAAATGTGGAGACTTAAAGGCAAAAAAGGCTGTCATAGAAGGATTCTTCAACTGACCTAAAAATAAACATGGCACAGATGAGTCTGTGTGAGGAGTGATGAACCCCTTAACCCTGCTGACAGTTTTAGACTTTTTGGTTTAGTGTTCTGAATCAAGAGCGTAATTCAGGCTCAGCTGTTTGAAATTAAAGATGGACAAATGAGAAAAAGTCTCGAGTGCTGCTTCTCGATATATTTCATAAAGGGATTTTTTTCTGCTCCAGGATCATGAGGTGAATATTTGTCATCTTCACCAGACAGCTGATCTGCTCTGCAGATAAGATATTTGCATGTCTTCACATAACTGAGCACAAAATTATAATTTCTGTTCATGTCAGAAACAAACAGAGACATTCATATCTCGTCGCTTGTGTTCCATTAGTTAGATCCTCATGCGATTGCCTTGTTCCTGGTGTGATGGGAATTACTGTCAGATGGATAAACTATGTGGAAAAACATGACATGAGCTTCTAAAACAGACGAGATCTTTATCTGATAGTGACGCATCATCATTATGTAGAAATTCAGCTCCATCTGTGAAGAGATGATATCAATATTTTAGTGCAGCATTTTATATTAAAGGTCGACCTTTTAGATCCAACTTCAGACCGTATGGACCTTTAAGTAGCCTGACTTACTAACGGGGGTGTAAGTTTGAGTTATTACTCTTCATTTTTACAGAATTGATGATTATTTGTTTAATTGTTTAATTGAAGACTTTGATCCACATAGACCAATGACGACGTAGCTCACAATATTTTATTGATCTGGACAATTTGGACCTTTCAGTGATCGTACAAATAAGTCACCAGATTTTCTGTCTTGGCCGTGATGACGGGGATGTGATGTGATGTGATGTGACGCCTTCATCGTATGCAGCGAAGGCGTTGATGGTCAGGTGACGGCAGAGGCAGATCAGACATATTTTTGACGTGGCGCCTCCCTTCAGCTCACTTCTGCTTGGAAACCCAGCTGCTTCCTGTGTTGGAGGGAGAGATAAGCTAACCCCCCTCCACACACACACACACACTTTCATCGCCAACCCTCTGCACATCCACATACACCGCTGACCTCACCTCATGAGGTGTGTGAGACCTGCGATTAGAGAGTAAAGAGGGTCACAGCACAGATGACACAGAACTGAACACCCACTGTGACGTCACGTGGTGTTTCTCTTTTACTGTGCTCATCTCTCTGTCTGTGGTCGAGCACCTGGATCAAAGATGGGTTTTATTTTCCATGAAAGACACGGCACATGATCATGGAGGGTAGAAGGTGTGTGCAGACAAATTACTCAGTAATTGTCTTGGATTAGAAATGTTGTTCACCACATTTAAATCTTTGTTCCCATGAAACGATGTGAAAACATCAGGTCAGGATTATTCCGAGCCAGAATAATTGTGATTATCATAAAGATTCAGCTCAATGAACTGAAATCACTTTTCTTTTTCATGACCAAATATCATGACAACATCACAGAGAGGACGCCTTTTCTAGGTTAAACAATCAAACTTAAATTATGCCATTCCAAATTAAAAAGGAAACTAAATAATACATAATCCTATATTGTACTCTTTCATCATGATCCTTTATGATCTAAGTCCGAACCCCAGGAGGCAAACCACGTTTTCTTTCCTGTGAGGAAATTATCATTTAAAATGAAAAATTCTCTTTCTCTTATTTGAGCCAAAACCAGACACACATTATTTGTCTTTGAAAGCGAAGTAGTGCTGGTTGTTGTTATTATTTGTGTCACTTCCTCTCTCTTTACTGAAGAGTCATTGTGTTTCCCCCATTGGCCTATCATCATTATTGTCATTATTGTTATTAATGAAAAAACATCCTTTATGGTTGTTGTGACTTTAGTCATTCCCCTCTGAGCTGTTCAGATTTAAAGATGGAGACTGAGTGCAGGTTGCATGTCATGTGTCCTGATGAAATTGTGACTCATTCAGTGTAGACACAGTTTGTGGCGACGTTTGGCAGCTGCCTCCCCTTCTTTCTCACTCTCCCACATTCAGATTACCTCTTACCACAGAGCCCCTACCCCGCCAACGTCCTCTTAACACCCCCGCCCCCGCCACTGTCACACCTCGGTTGTCCTCCGTCGCCCCCTCACCGCTGAAGCCTCGTCTCATGATGCCCAGTGTCTCTTCTTTCCAGCCCTCCTCTGTCCACCTGCATGTTTCTCCTCAGGCGTGCAGATCTGCTTCTTTATGTTCCACCGCCATTCGCTTCCACTTTCATACACAGGAAAGCCTCTGCATCTTTCCTCCCTCAGTTTCTCCACTGTCTCTGTTTCTTCCTCCCACTGAACTCAAACCTGATGACCAAACACAAATGAAACAGAGTCGAGCTTCTGGCAGCTGCGAGACTCTGAGCAGCAAAGACCATTCAGAGCTCCGAGGTTTGCATCTGATATCTGTCACTGTCAGTTTAAGATCAGCACACATATGTCACTTCTCTGCACAAACGTGTGCATTTTAACTTCTGCCTGTTGCTTTCTGTGTCTAGCTGCAAGTCAACGTCTCTGTGAGGGAAAACAGAGCTATTTCTAAAGGAAAGGACATTGTTAGGACCTTGAACGTTACCTGACAGTAACATCTCATCGGATTAAATAATTACTTCACCCGCCTCCAACAGTCATCTTTGTGTTTAGAAACCAAATTTAGACTTTTAACACTCAGTGTCTCACTTTGTGTCCCGTTGTTGAGGCTCATTCCAACCACAGCGGCCCGCTCTCTCCTCCAGCACCATCCTGTCTGTCACCATATCTTTAATGAAGGCAAAAAAAAAATCTCATGGTGAGTTAGAGCCAGACCGACTACTCAGCTGTAGCTGATATTCAACATCAGGGCCTGAGAAGCTGAAACCATTTTTGCCCCTCTCACTTTGTAGTTTCTGACTAAGCAGAATTCAGACAGACTTTAGCTGCCCTCACGACCCGGGACTCCGCTGGGAGCCTTCAGAGGAACGAAGGTGTTTGGTGCCAGCAGCACATGCAGAGACAGAGCCGGTGAAATACCTCATCTAAACTTATTTACACAGGATGAGGAGTTTCCCTTTGTCTCATGTTTAACTGCTCAACAGCTTTTTATTCTTCTGTGTCTGTATATTGAATACGTTCTACGTGAGTTAAACTGAACTGTCAGTTTTGAGATCATGCAAAGTTGAAGACGTTAAATTGTCCCACCACTTTCACACACGTCAGGAACCACCATGGTCACTTATGCAGGAGCCTCACAACTCATGCCTGCGTGTTGTGCAGAAGTTCACACACACACTTCTTTCCACCCGGTGACGTGGCTGAGCGTCACCGTATCGACAGTCTGTGGGTGGGGGTGGCCTCGACTTGAGTGCAGCACATAGAAATTGGACGATGTAGGCAGATGTGAAAGCCTGGTGTGTGTGTGTGGGTGTCTCTCCGTATAAAGCAGTCCTCGTGAGGCTGTGCGTGTGTTGCCTCTGAGGGCGGGATGTGTGACGTGGATGTAAATGCAATCCACAAAATCTGCTGTGATAATTCAACACTTAGACATTTAGATTTATCACATAAATCACCAAACATCTTCTAACTTCACCTGCTGTGTGTTGTTGAGATGAAGTCCCGGCTGTTTACTGTAAACATCCGTTCTATTGTTAGAGAGGTGAGAGAGATGATCAGACATGAGGTTATAAAAGGTACTTTTAGCTGTATGAAGTTTCAGTCAAGCTGATGTCGGTGACCCTGTCAGGTTAAAGGCTTTAGGAAGCATCTCTGTTTTATCTCTGGTGTTGTGACCTCAGTGCCACGTGAGCAGCTGCTGCAGACGGAGGAGTACGACCTGAACGTGGTCCGTCTCTGCATCCAGGTTCTGCTGCCGGACGAGAACGGCCACTACACCCGCTCACTGAAGCCCATCGTCACCAACCCCATCTACGACAACAGTGAGTCATGCAACGGGCCGTTACACATTAAAGCTGCTGCACAACTACACCACTGCAACACAAAATCAGTCTCCACCTCCAGTTCAGTAAATAATGACATAGTAATGATGACAAAACAACAGTTAAAGGTCATTTTGTGACCGACCCAAAGTTCTATCAGTGTCTGACAACTTGAAATGAAGAAACGATGAAAAGTAAATGGGATGTCCTGTCGGCAGGTCTACGCACTGTGCTGTGTGTTTGTGTGTGTGTTGCACCAAGTGTTGCATGTAGTGAACTGGCTCAGTGTTCCTCTCACACATTGAGAAAGAGGAAGTTCTCTGAACACACTAACCCTCAAACAACACCGTTGCCATAGCGCGCTTCCTCTTCTGACACCAGACATGTGACATGTGACTCAACGTGGCGAAGCCTCGACTGTAAACTGTTGATCGCTGACAGGAGGTGAATATTGGACCAGCTGCAATGAGTCACAGAAGCTGCTCACAACATCACATCCAGCTAAATGAAATAAAATCAGATGTCAACCTTCAGCTGTGCGTTTGTTGTGTCCGTCGGGTTCTGACCTGTCCCCTCACCCTCAGGGGCCCCGAACACGGCGGAGCTGAGGATCTGCCGGGTCAACAGGAACAGTGGCAGCGTCAAAGGCGGAGACGAGATCTTCTTACTGTGTGACAAAGTCCAGAAAGGTACCAACTATGCAAACAAATGGCCATGCCTTAATAGGCCTTAATAAAATGTAACGTTACATAAAACGTTTTAAAATGGAAGTGTCAGCCTACTGTGACGTCACCAAAGTTTAAGGAAGTTCAGCATTGACTTCACTTCACAGGTCCGGCTTTAGAGCTGGTCTGTGGGAGCCATTTTATTATGTTTGTCATGTAGCTTGTTTCTGTTTTCTCCTCATTCATCTTCATCCTTTCTCCATTAAACCATTCAGTTTGTCTCTTAGAGTCCGTCTCATTCATTTCCTGTCCTCCATTAATCCTCCTTCACCCCCAGATGACATTGAGGTGCGATTCTTCTCCGCTGACGGCTGGGAGGCCAAAGGCTCCTTCTCCCAGGCCGACGTGCACCGCCAAGTCGCCATCGTCTTCAAGACCCCGTCCTACTACAACACCTCCATAACAGAGTCGGTCACCGTGCACATGCAGCTGCGCCGACCGTCCGACCAGGAAGTCAGCGAGTCGATGGATTTCAGATATCTGCCAGACGACAAAGGTGAGCAACTAGTTCCTTTTCTTCTTCTTCAAACTACCGCTGCCCGTGGCCAGGCGATGGCGAGTGATATATGTGAATGTTTTTGTGATTGCTGTTGCAGATCCTTACGGCTACAACGAGAAAAAGCGCAGAAGAGAGCACTTGATGAAGAGTAAGAAATGAGATCTCGTCCAGCTTCTATGTGAATAAACGTGTCAGCTGTATGTTGACTTGCTTCTATTTATTTTAACAAAGATTTTCTGCCCTCTTCAGCTGCCCCGTTTGCTGGTCTAACCATGAACAGGCCGAAGGCGGTGCCACAGAGCACCATGAGTCACATGCGGAAAGGTAACTGCTTCAACTTGATTTCCCTCCAATGGCCAAAGGCGACGTTTCCATCCAACCAGATACTTTTTCTGCCGTCACGCTAAAAGTCACCTGGTGTTTTACAGAACTCAGCAACACGTACCTGAGACAACAGCCAGCGATGCAGCACCAGCCGGCCCCGTTCAACCCCTCCTATCAACCAGGGTCCCAGAATCCGTTGATGGCTTCACAGGTGCCCAATTTACAGATGAGCCAGACGTGGGCGAACCCCAACGCACCAATCCCGATGGATACGGTCACCATAAACCAGTCTGGCATCATGAACAATCTGCCCCGACCAAACAACAGCCGACAGCAGCAGCAGCACAGCCGGGGGGCCGGTTACCCCCACCGAGCAGAGCCCAGCAGCTGTGAGAACAACATCCTGCCCCAGCTCTCCATGAGGGACTTGCAGTGCTTGGATACAGTCGCCCAGGCCCCAGTAATGACCCAGGCGGAGTCCCAGCCTCTCTTCCACCTGCAGCACCAGCGGGACGAGCTTCCCTCCAACAACCAGGCCCATAACCACAACCAAAACCAGAACCAGGGCCTCCAAAATGTGTGGTCCAGCTTCAATCAAGTCCCGAACGCCTTCAATGGGTCCGTGCCTGGAGGCGTAGGGGGCTCTCAGGGGATGGGCACCTTCAACTTCCTGCCTGAAGGGGAGGACTTTCTGAAGAGCCTGGTGGGAGGAGTTTCTCAGACGGGCTTCCAGCTGAAGCAGGAGCCGCAGATCCTGGTGGCACAAGAGACCCATGGTGCTCTCATGCAGTCCCCGAGAGACACCCAAGGAAATACTTACACCAACTTGCTTCCTCGTCCTATGAGCAACGGCACGAACATGGATCTAATGAGGCAAGATGGAAGCGGCAGCAGCCAGGCCCTCAAAAGTCTCCACAACCCTTACTCCAGCAGCAGCATGAGCGCAGATGGACACTTTCCAACTCTGGACGACTGGATCAAATCGACTCGGCAAAGCGAATAAAGGAGGGACATTTTTTGAGATCAAGAACTGAACAGAAGCGGTGCCAAGCAGCGTTCTTTGCTCGCCATGTGAGGCCGGAGTTTAGTGGCCTCTTTATGCTCAGCAGCCGTTGGCTCGGGCTGTTGCATCTGTGGTCATGTGATCAAAGTTATTGGCAGCCATTTGGATCCGTGAGCAGGTGAAGGTATCATTTCCAGGTGGGACAGGTCTTTACCTTAATTCAGTTCAGTTTTATTTGTATTACCTCAAATCATTATAGACATTATCTCACAGCTCTGTAGAGGCCAAAACCCGACATTATTTTAGAAAGAGACTTAAAAGGTCCCATTAAGAAGAATGTGTGAGAAGAAACATCTCTTCCAAACTATATCAGCCAACTTTGTTGTCTTGACAAAACAGTAGATCATTAAGTTCATGATCAATGTAAAGTGTTGGTTTACTGAGTTTACCACCAAGTGGTGACGCTGTGACATCACCCATCGGTTCGTAGATGGCTGTCTGAAGCCTTTAGTTTGTAATTACTTTGATTTATTTTTAAACCGTTTGAACCATTTTTGGAGGAGAAGCTGGTGCTGAGGAGGAGTGAGTGGATGAAGAAGACGAAAAACACAAACTTACCAGGAAATCATTTACTGAAGTAATAAATCAAGAAAGTAAAAAAGGACTTCAGGCCAGTCGGGCTTCCTACCGAACCGTTCGCCTCTGGAGAGTTTCCAGAGCCGCCAAATTGAGTTATCGTTATAAAGACCACTCAGCTGGTGGATCCAAAGGTGAATGTACGGCCTTCTGCCTTCGTGTTTCACTGTCACTGTACAGTAATAAGTGTTTATTAAGTGTTTGATAATGAAAAAGCAAAAAAAAAAAAAAAATGTTGAGCATCAAAAAACTGCTTTTAGCGTTTATTTACTTCTTGCTTTCCCCACACACACATATCGATGTCAGCTAAGTGTTTGATGGTTTTATTGATTTTAGTCTTTGGTGTTAAGTGCACTCGGTGCATACATGTTCGCCATCGTTGAGAGTGAAAGCATGAAATGTGCTGAAACACTCAAGAATTGGCAAGGTGCCGAAATTTCCAATGAGGAAGTGGGAGGAAGCCTTTCCTTCGTAATGACTATGTCATACCTGTGATCACATGTTTCCCAGAGTTCTCAGAGCATTTCTACCAGATGTTTTATAGATACTGAATCAGATTTTGTGTGTCTCGGTTTTATTGATTGAACTGATGCTCTAAGGGCCGCTCACAGGAAACGCCTCGGCCCCCCGGCTGAGCTCAGCCTGACGGATTTTCTTACTTGTATATCTTTCAGATGCTTTTTTTTTTTTTGGTTTTAAGTAAAAGTAAATATTATCTGCTTTTGTATATTTTATTTTGTTCCTTAATAAAAATGTCTGTTTGTTCACATCATGTTTACATTGTGTTTTATAAATGCAGCACACTATTATACATAAACATAAAGGGGATTCTGAGTTACACAAAAATCTGCCACGTCATAAAAACTTGAGCACTCTTTTGAACAATAGCCTTCATTTTTTGGTCCTGTTGCTGTCAACAACCTGATGTTCACAAAGTCGTCGGGTCGTGTTGCCACAGGCAGGCGGTGAGTCACATGACCTCCAGTCTGACGCCTCGTGTCACTGTCAGGATGACTCTGCTTTTCTTTCTGGATCTGACAGTGAAACATGTTTGTTTCACATCCAGGTACGAATAAAGTGTCATGTAATGTTGACAAGAGGCGTCACTGTAAACTTTATCAGCCTGGAGACTGAAAACGAAAATGGGAACAGGATGGGAACACACGGCAGGTTCACATTAAGATTCAACATTAAACATTCTATAAAATACATTAAAAATACCACAAAAACAAACGGTGGAAAATGGGAGTTTGGATATTTCATACATCTTTAAACTCAAATATTCAAACATTCAGAAGACATATAATCATTTTTTAAACAACACAAAAACAACAAGCTGACCAAGCAGCGTTCTCAGAGACGGCGGGCTGACGTTCCAAAGCAGAAGGATGTTCAGGACATGATGAAGTCGATCTGGGAATGTGTGTGTCAAAAGTTACATTTCTGTGTGTTTGTAACTCTCAACAGAGCTGTTTTCATGCTGAACCAACTGAATTCTGGCTGTAAATGTGCTTCACAGACTCTTACAGCTCTAACGGATGCCCTGTAGGTTTATTAGTCAAAGTTAAACTCATGTTATGACTTCAGCTCACAGCACAGTGAAGTTACATAACACACAGAAACACAATATACAGTCAAATGAAGAAATCACCTCTTGCATCATAAAGGAAAGTGACAAAAAAGAAATCAATTCTGTCTATGGATGTTTATGTGATTTACACACACACACACACACACACACTCACATGCAGGAGTGTATTAGAGGGTGTGAATGAGATGAACGCAGTAATACAGTTGGTCATTTTTGGATGTGTGTTTTTTTGAAATGTATAAATATGTAAGTAATCTTATTGATGATATTCTACTTAAAAACAATAATAAGGGGCCTTTCATATTTAATGTGGCTCATCCAGTCTAACAGATCAAAGCTCCAACTATCATCCAAGTCTCAGGATGAAACCATAAAGGTTTCTGCAGAATGTGAATTTCCCCAAAATGAACAACGACCTATTCATCCTCCACAGACTGAGATTCCTTCACCTTGATGCCAAAGAACTTCTTTTTATCTCTGCCGTAGATGTCAGGAAAACAGTGACGATGTGCATTTGTTGTTTTCATGTTTACATCAGTGTTGTTCACAGTTCCATGTCAATGAAGCGATAAATGTGGATGTGACTAAAATTAATATATTGATTCTAATCTTGTTTCTTGTAAAATACAACACTGGTGTTTACAAGCAGTGTGTCCTGAAGCGTCATTACCGAGGAACCCAGGATGTGCTGCACGGACGACGTTGGTTTTCTCTTGTACTGGGAGCCAGAGGTGAAATGATCAGAGCGGCTTCCTTCCTGTCTTATTTAGAGGAACCACAGTGAACCCCAGTTTAACTTCAGCGCACAAGATAGCGTCAATAAACCTGTCGCAGGTTCTGATTGGAATCATCCAGCTGCTGCTTACAGACACTCTGCCTGCTTTCTTTGTTATCCATAAAATTCAAGGCAACAGATTAAAAATCACTCAGAACAAACAGGAGCCCCTCAGTGTGTGCAGCAATATCAAAAAACATACAAACAGAAAACAGACAAAATTTATATCGCGGGGCAATAAGTCAGCTGTAATGATCTTAAATGATTGAAACTAGAGAATGAGACCAGAAACTCATCAGGAAAACGTTTACTGAGCTCATAAATCAGAGAGGAGGACGAACATTTTCCCATAGACTTCAAAGCTCTGGCTCTTCATCGTGGACTTCGTTTTGCCGTCGTTGTCAGTGAGCCGTTTCCTCTGCGGATGACATCATGTTGTCAACCTGTCGAGGTTTTTCCTGTAACGGGTGAATTTCACATGACAGTGACCTTTTGACATATTTTGTCACCACCGTCAGTTCGGAGGAGAGACTTCCCTCCTGTTTGGCAACAGTTCGTTTCAGGTCCAACACAAACTCGACGTTAGTCTGTCGAAGAACGAGGATCCTGGTGTGGTTCTGTTCAGACGCTAAAGAGACAATATTGTTGCAGCAACAATGTTTAAAATGAAGTTGATGAACGAGATGATTATTTTCAGGTTTCATGTCAAGTTCATGTTTTATTTATATCGCACAAGTTAACAAGACTTTCCAAACAGAGCAGAACCAGAATCAGAACCAGAACCAGACTGAGGTCCAACCAGTTTTATCAGATAATTGGTCCTGTGTGTTTGTGAGTTTATTGTGTTGACAGAATGAAGGCAGTTAAACATTTGGAGCTGATTTTTCATCATTAATGAGCAGATAAAAACAGAAACGACCCAAACACATGAGAGGAACTTTTCTTTGGAGAAGACGGAAACATTCAGAGTGAGTTTAGTTAGTTCTTGTTTTCTGATTACAGAGGACAGAGTGTGAACGGAGGGACGTTTGTGCTGATTCTCAATATTGGGGGGAGGAGGTGTAATTTTTAAAACTTGAGGGGATTTAAACTAGAAAAGGCTCAATGTGGCTGTTAGGGGGTTAATTCAGCGTTTCCATCTCCTGGTAAATGAACGTCATCGTGTTCTGCTGCAGCACCACATGAAGAGACGGAGACCAGATCGCCTTAGTGGACGGAGACCAAAACGTCCTCACAGAGAAGCAGCTCTGAAAAAACTGTTTGACAGTCAGGATGTTTCACTTCTCCATGGAGTTATATTTGTATTGGTGCCTCACAAACACTGCATGAGTGTGCTGGTGCACATGCATGTGCAGTGTGTGTCTGTGTGTGTTTCCTATGCACACACACAGAGGACACTTGGTGCCTTTGGTCTCTTTTAGTATTTCCTAAGCATGTCCTGGAAAAGGCGAGCTAGACCTGTTTAGCCACCTATTTCCAGTAATTGCCCCTCCCCTGCTGCTCTGGCCACGCCCCCTTTCCTCCACCCCCCTTTCTTTGAAACTTGCAGACGCTCTCTCTCACTGCAAATGGTTGCTGACAGCAAGCATCCGGTCACACTTCACCTGAACGAGCAGTTTTTTCGGGGTTCCCTGAGGACGTCCATTCCTGCTGTTTCTAACATTATCTGATGTGATGTCACACAACACACTTCATATAAACGCACTAAATTTGTCTTATTCTGGGCTTCTAACTCTCTCCCACCAGAAATAAGATACTCCGTATCTGAAAACATTATCATTTTTATTTCAAAATGAGCCAAGTTCAGACTTTAATCATTCGGCAGTCTGCATCCAGAAAAGCCTCCAAAGGGTTCATTCCTTTCGTTGTCAAGTCATCTTCAGCACCTCTAAGATCATCGCACCAACACCTCCGAGAAACATGGAGGGCGGTTATTACTTCCATTCTCTGAATGCAATTTCCCTGATCCTACAATTTGCAAACTTCCTGCAGCACAGCTTAATTATAGGCCGCGTAGCAAATGTGCAGCTAGAAAGGCTTCTTGTGCAAGATTGAACTCATGTTTCTGAGGAGGGAAAACCCCGCAGAGCTCCGAGTGTGGCTGTCTGACCAGAACTGTGTTTACATATTTATACACTGTCTCTGTTGTTGTTCATCTGGAGGTCAGTCTCCATGTTTGTTTATGTGGATCGAAACATGAGTGACGTGAACAATGATACACAATCTGCTACAAAAACCACAACACAGTAACGCCACACATGATCGAACACTCTTAAAGCTGCAGGTCATTTGTAAAACAGTTTTCAGCGTCTTCATCTTCCCGCTAACTGAGAGACTTTGGCCAGTCATTGGCCTTTTCAGAGAGAGAGAGCGATCCTATTGGCTGTTCAAATCCAAACAAACAGTATTATGACTGGCTGTTTTCGGAGATAGCTACTAAAAATAAAGTGGATTTCAGTAAAACATTGGGAGAGTGTGAGGGTTTCTCTGAGACATTTACTGGATTACTGTAGAACCTTTAGATGGGATGGACCTTCAGTTTCTTCCTTCAGGCTCTGTAGTTTCTGCACTCTGCAGAAAACACGACTTTATTCATCAGACTCAACTGCCACACAACTATTTCAACACTTCACATCGACTCATCTCTGAATGTTCCACCAATATTTTTTTCTGACAGTTTCACTTTTTTTTTATTTTTTTTTTTTAGTAAACCTCCATCTTCCTCTCTTCTGCCATCGTTGTTTTGTGCGATTCAGCAGCGAGGGGGAACTAGTGCCTGTGAAAAGTACACACATCACTTTCAGGTCAATCCAGCGTGCTGCCCAGCAAAAATACAGAACACAACCAGTCAGAGATGCTGGAATTTCAGAGCAGGAGAAGGAACGCTGTGTTGCAGTGAAGTCACTGGTCTGGTTGGACCATGTTCCTAAATCAGCTTGAACCGAAGAGATTGCACAGATATCGTGTATCAGGGGAAACTCAGGGATTCTTTTGGTGTCTTTTCTGATTCCCATCTATTGTGTCAGTGTAAACAGAGACAGGAGGGGTAAGTTTGTGGCTGCTCCAGCAAATTTTTCTTTCTGAAATGAGCAGGTAATAATAGAAACTAGAAAATCGAAAACTCTTACAGAGTAAAACGTTCATAGCACCATGTTGGAATGTCTTTGCTGCATTTCTATGATTGCTGATGGTTTTCCTCCATCAACAGGCCGTCAGACTGTCGTTCCTCAGCTCTGATCGAACAAAGATGCTTTTCGTTCCTGATAAAGAGAAACAAAGAAACAAAGTGCCTGAAGATTTCGAATGATTTCATTTACATGAATTATTCAGTAAAATTCGTTTTATTTTCTGTAGAAGTCATTTCTCTGTTTCATTCATTCGTTATATTTAAACTTTCCTGACTGACTGACACTTATTTGGGGTTTCTGTGTGGATTCCCAGCAGAGAAGAAGCTGCAGAATATTTAAGTCCTGTCTGGATGTCTCATGTGGGATTTGTGAAGCAGATTTTTTTTTGGTGAAATCTGTTTAGTTTTTAACCTTCCTTTATCGTCAGGGTGCAAAGGTCACCATCATGAAGGTCACCATCAGCTCAAGGATCTTCCCCCACACAGCAGCAGCACAGGCTGACACGTTGGATTCCCACCTTTAACCTGGGATTCTGTCTCTGTGATGTCACACCCCCACACACACCTACACAATACAGCATCTCACAGGCATCTACTGCCGCCATACTGGGACAGCTCAGGCGACAACCCTCCTTCCTCACCCACCCACCTGCAAAAACACACAACACTTGACATCACAGGACTCCCTCACAAAACCGCACACAGGCACTGGCTGCCCCCCCCCCCCAACACACACACACACACACACACAGTCTTCACTGCGGGGTTAACTGAACATCACTCAGTGAAAGCTCATAGGGGAACCCGTCCTCATTCAAAATACACACGTCACTGTGAGTCAAATCTCCGAGCTCACTGAGACACAATAACATTAAACTGACATCAGTGATCTCACTGATTCAGGCCTGTCGTTGTTCTGCTGATGGTTTATGTGAAGTGATGGAGGGGCGAAAGTCTAAAGTCTTTCTTGGAGAGGATATTTAGAAGAATTGGAAATAGCACCTCACAGTAAAGTGTTTGCATCAAGTCGCAGCACTATCAGAGTGAGAATAGCAGATTTATCAGGTTCTGTGATAGTTAGGAGATTAATTTGAGGTATTAAATCGGGCTCTAAATGTGGAGGATGTTCTCTTTTGGGGAGTCGCAGAGCGCCCTCTGCTGGACGGAGCGGGGCAGTACACTCCATTCTGCAGTCCAGCCCAAACTAATCGAGAGAGCTGCAGGGTTGTTAATCGGCTTTCGGGAGAAGAGAGAGCGATTCGACAAATAATTGAACAAAACTGAGAATAAACAGAATTCAGGTGATCATTTCAAATTTAATGTGACAAACAAGAACAAAAAACAAGTTACATGAATTACATTGAACGTTTTTCACCTATTCCGGCGTGATGACATCACTTCCGTCAATTGCGGATGGTGCCTTCATGAACATTTGGTACATAATCCATTTTTTGACATTAACCAAACCCTTGGTAATTCCATTATTTAGATGTGGTTAAAGAGTATAATCTATATAAATAAATAATACTATATCTATATAAATATATTATAAAATTCTACGGAATAATTTACATGAAAATCAAAACAAGTCAAATGTTATTTAGCGGTTTTTATGGTCTCCGGGTTTGGTCTAACGCTGCGACATCAGGTGTCAGACGTTCCGAGGGGTCCGTGAAGGCAGCAGCGGCTCGGCCTGGGCCTGATCCACAGCTCGGTTCGTTCTGCGGACTTTTCCTCCGTCATGGACCCGCAGCCTCCACCCAAACCCTGGGAGAGACGGATTCCTGGCGCGATGAGCGCACCTGTCAGCTACAGGTAACCAGCTGCAGCCAAGGATCTGTGTTTGTGGGCCGCGGTTAGCTCTTGTTGCTAACTCGCCGTAAGCTAACACTAAAGTTCTTCAATAAAAAATAAAACAAAATAATAATAATCATAACAACAAAGTGAAGGAGTGTTATGTGTTTGTTATTTTATCAACCTTGATCCGGTGTGTCAGCTGGCTGGCCGAAGTGAAACAGCAGTTGTGACCTCCATTAAGGATCTTCATCCGTCTGTCTGTTTGCTCAGTTACACAATAATACACAAAGTGATTCTGGTTCTGAGGAGAGCGGACCACATTTGGACTCAGATCTGGATTCTGAGTTTTTAATTAGAATTATTTTCCATGAGGTTCAGTGTGTGTTCTTTTTACTTTATCTCCTGAATGTCCTTCTACTTCGACATATTTATGTCGATATCATGTTCAAGATAAGTTCTGAGAAAACTGTCCGTCCAATCTAGTTAAATCGATCTAATCTAAGTTTTTACCAACTACTGTTAAACTGAAGCAACAGATTCCTCTTTTTAATTGTAATGTGTTCATTTCCAGTCCGGTATTGAAGAATCTTATTCTCGGGTTTGTTCTGATTATCTCCTTTATTGACAAAAATCCAAAGGTTTATATAAGAATATCATTTATTTTTAATTATTTGGCTTTTCCAGATCTGCAGAGTTTGTACCGGCTGGAGGACCCTCCACTTCTGTCGGCCCTCCTGTCCTGACCAGGATGGCGCCCCCAGTGCCCCCTCGTCCCGTCCAGCAGTCCTACCGTCCAGCCTACAGCTCCTTCACGTCAGCATACAGCCCCTATGGGAGCTCCATTTACGGTGGCTACAGCCCTTACAGCTATGGTGGTGGCTATGGCCTTGGGGGGTACAGCCGTTTGCCCCACTCAGAAGATATTGCCCCCAGTAGGTTTGTGCAGCAGGCAGAGGAGAGCAGCCGTGGTGCTTTCCAGTCCATTGAGAGTATCGTCCAGGCCTTTAGCTCCGTTAGCATGATGCTGGACGCCACCTTCTCTGCCGTGTACAACAGCTTTCGTGCTGTACTGGATGTTGCCAACCACCTAACACGCCTGCGTGCCCACCTCACCCGAGTCTTGTCAGCCTTTGCTCTGGTACGTACATTGCGTTACCTTTACCGACGGTTACAGAGGCTGCTGGGCTGGAGGTCAGATGTTGAGGTGGAGGATCTATGGGCAGACAGTGCTACAGATGCCGTAGGTACTAGTGCGTCAGGAGGATTTGGACCAGGGATGGAGGATCACACTGTGAAATCCTGGCCAATCTTTCTGTTTTTTGCTGTCGTCCTGGGTGGACCCTACCTTATCTGGAAGCTACTAAGCTCAAACCCCCGCTCTGAAGAAAACGGTGAGAGTTCAGTACGTTTGAGATCACATGTGACTTTCCACATTCATAGACACCTTCAAGGTTTGAGAGTGTCATGCCTTTTTTTGCATTTTAGAACAGCAGCTCTCAACATGAGCCGTTAAAGCTATCCAAACTGCTCTGGGAAAGTAAATGTTAGCAGAGAAGGCAGTGATCATAATAAGATCGGTGTGTGTGTTGTGTCTCTATAACAAGTTGCATTCTGTGCTTCTTTAGCCACTAACTGGGCAAGTGGAGAGGATGACCACGTAGTCGCCCGAGCTGAGTACAACTTCTCAGCCCTGTCTGAGGAGGAGATTTCTCTGCGGGCGGGAGACATGCTCAATCTTGCCCCTAAAGGTGACAGCTCTTCAACAGTAGTTATTTATTAGATTTATGTCTCCCACATAGAAAATTTGTTGAATATCTGTCAGTGCAAATTATGACAACATTGGATATGAGTCAGATTTTTGAATCCCTCCACGCTGACAAGCTCAAACTCTGTACTCTTTCCTGCATGCAGAGCAACAGCCCAGAGTTCGCGGCTGGTTACTGGCCAGCGTGGACGGTGAGACCACTGGGCTCATCCCCGCCAACTATGTCAAGGTCCTTGGTAAGAGGAGAGGCCGTCGACATGCAGAGATGGAGAGCGTTTCTCAGGCGCACCAAGGCAGCACACTGGCCTCCCAGTCAGCTGTGGCTACGCGCCCACAGCCGAATCTGGCCCAGGGCTTCACCCCCAGCCTCGGTTCAGCCTCCACCTCAGCTTCCTCAGAGGAGCTGCTGGAGTCGCTGTACAGTGAAACACCAGCCTCTTGCAGTCTGGGAACGTCCAACTCCAGCACAGTTTTAAACATCCCTGAGAACCCAGACCTGTGATGTACCGGTGTGTGTACCTAATGTGTCTCTGCAGTTCTGGCTCTTTTCACTACATTGGATGGCTGAGTCAGCACTTGTGTGTAATGTTTAGCTTTGAGGCTTAACTAGTAACCAACTGACAGTATCTGTGCGAGGAAGTACCACAGATCTCTTCAAGGTAGTTTTTAGGCTCCACTATGAAGATTCAAATCACCTAATGCAATCTGGACCTTCTGATGAGGCCACTGGATAAACCGGTCGTACTGTTGTGTTTAGAGTGTGGGATTCACATGAAGAGGTTATCTTTTCACTTATTTCATGCTGATAGATCGGGTGTGTGACGGTATAAACTATTTCAGTGTTTCTGTTTAAAGCTGTAATTATGTAACCTGAATGTGTGTCTGGTCTTGGCCCTTGCTTGTAGGCTGCTCTGTCCTCTGTGTTGCCATCTTCGTAAAGCAAATGCGAGCAGATTGATTCAGGCTGAGAAGGGGCTGATTTTGCACATTTTCAACTGTTCAAAGAAAAATAATTTTGTATATATTTAATATAATTATTTTGAAAATAAATATTTTTCAAAATCATTTTGCCTGCTGCGTTTTCACACTGAAGCTATGCTGCCGATGGTCGGAAATAATTACAGCAAAAAAAAAAGGTCGCAGGACGGTTTACGGCAGCGATGGCAGATTTACGACCCCCGTCTCATAGCAGCAGGACGCTGAACCTGCTGCACTGCGACAACATGGACGAGCAGCTGCCGGAATTAACGGCGTTTTTTCCGCTAAACTACAGAAAAACTTTATCGCTAAGTTTGTATTCTGTCGGTGGAGCCTGTTAAGAACACGTTTCCTTCGCCACCACGTTAAAAATACTAACATTTAAAGTATTACTACGGACTTAGCTAACTGCTATGCTAGCGTTGAAATAAATGCTGCATTGAGGGACTGTCGGAAATTAATACTGAGCTTTAACTTAAAGGTTAGTTAGTTAATTAATTAATTAATTGATTAATTAATTAATGATACCATCTCTGAAGTCGAGACTTTACTGAAAATCGAATCAGACTTTTTCTTAGAAATCGTTACGATTTACTTTTAAGGATGTTACAAAAGTTCACTTACACTAAAATGGAGAAAAATACCAAAGGAGGGAAATTCAATCATTAACCCTGATGCTATAATTCCGCATCTTCCATAACTAATTAAAAAATACTAACAAAATCTGAGTGATTTAATTTGACTGATTTCATCTTTGCCGCTCGTGACGCTTTCTTTTCCCTTTTTCGTGGTGGTACTCGGAGTTTCCGGTGAGTCCCTGAAGGCAGCAGTTAGCTTAGCATTAGCACGATGACATAAAACCGGCTGCAGCTCAGTGTATCCAGATCAGGCGACGGCGGAGAAGCTCCGTGACACCGGATAAGTAAGCTATCTGTATCTGTTCCTCATTTTTGTTGTCGTCGTCGTTGTATAAATTGTTTGTTTGCAGCGAACCGGCCGAGTTCATTTTTGAGCCGAGAGCTTCGGGTGATGAGCAGCCGGAGGAGGAACCGGAGAGCCGGCCTGTTAGCATCACTCCTCCGGCCATTCACATCACACTCATTTATCAGATGCATATAAAACACCATGGATATTAAGGTTATTATTATTAATAACCACAATAAAGGTCCGGAAAGCTTCACATCATCTTTTGGGCTGCTGATTATTTATTTAATGAATGAAAATCAATTAGATTGAAAGAGAACGTCACATTATAATATAATATAATATAATATATAATCAGTAGTCACTGAGATGAAAATGAAGACTTGAATTTAACATTTGCAGGTTAAAGTTCATACAAAAAATATGAGTACATGTAAAGGACTCTGGCTGAAGCTGTTTCCATCATTGATCATTCAAAGATTATGTTGTTGGGTTTTTTTGGTAACATTTTATAAACTGGAATTTAAAATGTCACAACATGTAGAAAATCCATTCAAATCCCAAAGCAACATTAATTTAAAAACAAAACAAAAAATTATTAAAACTAATAACTAGTTAACTAATAGCCAGTTAATTTTCTGTCCGGCAGATTGAGAATACTGCTGCTGTTCACTTGCTGATACTTTTCTTTATTGTTTCTTATAGAAATGAGCCGCTTCTGCTCAGATAACAACAACTTTCCCTACGACAACAACGTCCTGGTTCTGGACATGGTGCTGGGCTCTCTGTGGGGGGTTCCCCAGCCCATCAACTGGGACAATGTGGCCAAGCTGGTTCCAGGCTTCACTGCCAAAGAGGTAACTGGGTTGTTGGCTCTGTGTACACCCATCTGTCCCTGATATGGGCCCATTAGTCCTGACTTGTTGGTAGGAGGTAACATCCTGGCGATCATGTGACCTTGCAGTGTGCCCGTCGGTTTGAGGAGCTGAAGAACGGCGGCGGTTTTCCTCAAGTGGACAACCAGTGTAATGCCCTGATGGAAGGGAACACCTGCCCCTCAGACGGCCTGTCCACGCTGATGGACACCGGGGAGGTGGAGACGGGTGGAAGCCAGAGCACCAACAAAGTTACAGGTTAGTCAGCGCCAAAACATGAACGTCAGCTTTACTGGGGACTGTTGGTATATGTCAGTCATAGTTTTTGTTCCTTTCTGGTATCTTCAGGCTCCAAATCGACACTGGCAGGAAGGGTCGGTTCTCTGGAGAAGAAAGAGAGAAAAGTCTCATCTGAGGAGGAGGACAAACCTCAGAAGCCACGAGAGTAAGTTGTTGTGACCCCCCAAAGGCCTGAGAAGCAGCTGTAAGAAGTTCAATAAACAGCAGATGTAACGTTCCTCCCACAGTCCCAACATGGTGATCCACGTGTGCGACGAGACCAAGAACCTGAAGCAGGACTTCACCTGTCCCCGAGACCTCCTGGTCAAAGAGATGCGTTACTTCGCTGAGTACTTGTCAGTGGACGCCCAGAGGTGGGAGGAGGTGGACATCTCTGTCCACTGTGACGTGCAGATCTTCGACTGGCTCATGAACTATGTTAGGAGGAACTCTGCGGGGGAGGGCAACAAGGACAAGCCCCGGCTCGGTAACACCTCCATCAAACCATAACAGATCTAACATTATTCCACATGCGATTGCCTGAACTGTAAATCCGTGGACGGTGCTCGATTTCCTGGTCACTAAACGTAGTGTGTGTCTGGTGGGTCACTGGCTGTGTGTTTTGTGCTGTTGTTTGTCGGTTGTGGGGTTTGCTTGGTTGGTCATGTGGTGTTTGTCGGTTACAGAGCCCAGCAATGTGATCTCAATCCTGATCTCCTCCGAGTTCTTGAAGATGGATACCTTAGTAAGTGTTGTGACATGTGATGCTTGGTGTGGTCATGTGCTCCTGGCCCCTTGTTTTTCAGACGTAATGCAGAGAACTCACGCTGCCGTTCAGAGCAGTATTTCTCAAGGGACGCAGATGGTCCGGGTTTTCGGTGTTAAACCAACTTATTTTTCTGCTTTTGGACGCACCGACTGTCTCCTGTCGTAGCTTCTTCAGCCAATTTATGGTCAGCTCACATTAGAGAGGAAATGCAGATGAAGCTGAAAGTTATAATTCAGTAGGTAGCTGAGTGGTCACGTTTCTCTGAATCCTTTTCTCTTCAGTTTTCACACTTTTGGATGGTTAACTGGATGGTTATCCAAAAAAGGAAACTCATATATTATTATTATTTTTTTTTTAATAAATTCTTCAGCCTCATCACAGTGACAACGAAGTCGTTTTTTTATTTTTGGGGATCTTAAATGGTTGTTGATCTGAAAGAGTTAAAGAAACACAACTTTAGAGGGTTGACATTCAAAGGTGCAAATGTTCTTTTGTCTTAGTTATAGTAACATTTATGACAAAAATGATTTTCTAACTTGTTCAGGGAAAACAAGAGGCCTGTGGAGAGAGCTTAAGTTGGTGTTGCATGGATGCTAAGAGTGAAGAGTTTAGTTGTGTAACTGTCCTCATCATGGCATTGACCTCTGTAGTGTTACAGCAGTGATGATTGTGCAGATGAATTCTTAAACTCAGTGAAAGCCCCTTATAAAATCTTTGTCCCTGTCCAGGTGGAGGAATGCATCCAGTACTGCCACAAACACATGAGCGCCATCGTGGCCACGCCCTGCAACATGAACTGCATCAACAGCAACCTGGCGACACGCATCGCCGAGCTCTTCAACCACAACGAGGCCGACGATATCCGGGACAAAAAGGACAAGTTCAAGAGGTGAGAGCCGACAGAATCGACACAAAGTGTGGCGCAATTACACACTCGCTCCCCGAGCATCACAACTGACGCTCCGTCCATCCAGCATCAGTGACATCACAGTGTCGTGTCAGATGTTTGATTGCCTCCGTTTCCTCCCACATTTGAAGCAAATTGTTCCAGAAGAAAATCGAGTGTCTCTTCGACCCCGTCCATCAGAGCAAAGACTCTCCGGGAAACGCCTCCACTCTCTACAGGTGAGCAGGAACTTGTCACGCTTTTCAGTCGGCCTCTGGTGTCTTTCTGAGACCTCATGGATGTTGGTACCTTCGTCTCTCAGGTGTGGTCTGTGCCTTAAGCTGCTGACCAAAGACACAGAGAGGAAGATTTCTTGTGTTCCAGGAAAAATCAACATCGACGCTCACGGAGAGATCATCTACACACACAGCAGGTACAACAGCAGCTGCTCAGCCTCACTTCCTGTTTTTATTTACCCTCAGGTAAACAGTGGAGGGAAATATAAACGTAACTTTATGGATTAGTTTCATATCCTGTGGTGTGTGTGTGTGTGTCTGTCTGCAGACAAAAGAGCTGGGATGTGCATGAATACATCACTGGTCTGTATGAGGACCTGAAGTCCTGGGTCCTGGTCTACTGGAGAATCTGGGGCACCATCAACGTCCTCACCTGCTCCCGATGTCAACAGGTGTGTTTGTGTTTGTGTACTGACAAGTGACTAATCACAAAAAAGGAGAAAATGATTCCATGAGATATTTATCAGGTCCTTTGTTTGTGTGCAGGTGTTTGTGTGTGCTGAGCTGACTCACTGTAAGTACCACCCAGACAGTGTGTTGTACCCCAGCCTGGGGGCAGAAAAAGGTCTGCACGGGGCAGGAATCTACCCCTGCTGCAACCAGAGGGTTCTCCGCTTCGACCCCACTGGAATTCCCAAGGTGTGAGCACACACTAATGAATGCAGGTCACCTCTCATCACCTGGAGGTTAACAGGATGAATTCAGATGAATACTCACGAACCTCAACAGCTGTTTGGAAATCCTGATCCAGCCGTGTGTGTGTGTGTGTGTGTGTGTGTGTGTTTTCAGGGCTGTAAGATGCGAGACCACATTGTGAGTGTTCCTGACGAGGAGAACTGTGACGAGGTGGCTTTGGCCCAGACCCGAGTCCTGAACGACCTTCTGCTACACAGAGACGCAGTGTGTTTGTCCAACACACCACCGGCAGACGGGTGAGACGGCGATTCTTCTTCTCAGCTGAGGACACACCAGGAAGCAGTGAACTGATAGTGTGTGTGTGTGTGTGTGTGTGTGTCAGGGCTGAGGAGAGTCCATCCGGTGCTGAAAAGAGTCAGGACTGTGATGTTCTGTTGGAGCCGACGCTGCTTGGACCTCTGAGAGGAGACGGGTGCACTGTAGGTGTCTCTCTCTCTCAGTGAGTGTCTCTCTACCTTTCTCCCTCTCCTGGTTCTGACCTCAGATACTTTCTCTTTTCAACCAGTTCTCCTTTTTGAAAAACTGGAGTCTGCAGCTGGTAGGACTTTTCCTTCATTTCCTTCATTACACAGAATCCGCTGCTGATCATGTCGTCGATGTTCAGTGTTCATGTCTCCCCTCAGAGGCAGCAGTCTCTCCTGTCGGAGGATGAGGACTACACCACGGGGTCAGAGGTCACCGAAGACGAGGTCGGGGATGAGGAGGAGCTGTTTAAGAAACAAGGTGGAGTGAGATCGTTTTTGTTTTGTTGCTGTTGTTGAGGAAAGGTTATTTTCCTGTCCATCATTACTTCCTGTTTCGAGCTGGAACCAGAACTTTATCTTAGTTCAGCTTAATCTGAAACAGGAGATGAAATTCAAACTTTGTTGAATCTAAAGACGACGAGCGACGTCACGTTTCATCTTTTAACAAACGAAGAAGTAAAAACACAAAATTGGTTTAAGGGAGAATTTGTGTTCAAACTGCTTCTTGTTGAAAATCAGTCTGACATGTTCTGGATGTTTGAAGAAGAAGATTGTCGAGAGGTTTGATTTTATTATCGTACTGTGACGACTAGTTGCTGGTTTTGTGGCTCATTGTGTATCTGCATCAGTGAGTCCTGACAGTTACATTCACTCTGATGTGAGAAGCTCAGTTTTTATTTCATTTTTCATTTTTCATTGGTTTACTTCTGTATGCCTTTTTCTTTTTGATTCTTTATTTTAGTTGCTTTAATGTTTATTTCTGCTTTTATTTTCCCGATTTTTATTTCTGAATCCATTTGGATATTTTAGTTATATTTTTCTCATTAGTAGCAGAAGTAGTAAAGACTGTTCGATACTTTCTTATAATCAATAGTCAGTTCTAGTCTGATTGAAGGAGGAATATCTGACCGACTCAGTTTATTTTAATGTCACCTAATTCAGTTTCCTCTGATGCTGAATTTTCGACTTCCAGTTTAAATGATGGAATTAAAATGAGGACACGTGATGAAATGTTGTTCTAATTATAGACCCCCCCACCCCTCCTCCCCAAACACCTATTTTTACTGCTTCGTTGTTCCAGCTCTACATTTTTAAAACCTGAAAATACTCCAGGTGCTGATTCTGACCAGCAGGTGGCGTCAGATGCTCATGTTTTTTTCCTCTTCTGTTTTCCAGCTGCTAAAAAAGCCAAGAAAGCTCACAGACCCCTGAAGAAACAGATGTCATCTCCCAACTTCCAGCGCAGAGACAAGCCAGAGAAGGTCAGTCGGTCGCTTCGTTCAGACTGTTTTCAGAGGTGTTGTGCATGACTTCCTCCAAATATCGGTAGACCCCGAGCATGTTTGCTGCTGCAGATACTGCTACAGTCACTGTTGTTGGTGCGTTGTAGTGTCATGTGACGAGCTGCTCTGGTCTCTTTCCTTCTGTCAGTCCCAGAGCAGAGACAACACGCCGTTCACGTGAGTTCACCGCAAACAAACATCCTCGCCAACACACGCACACACACCTGAAGCTGCTGCAGTTAGCACAGTGTGTATGTGTGTGTGTTTTGTAGTGTCAGCGTCCAGAAAAGTAAGTGGGACAGCTCTCGCTCGATGCGTTACAACCAGGATGCTCAGAGGGAGGAAGGTAAAGGAGAGGTGCTAATATCTCCGCATGTTGAGCGTGTCAGTGAACGCACCACGCAGCTCATCTTTTGTCCTATTCTCAGATCAGCGACGGATGGTGGAGATCATCAGCTACCTGACCAAGATGAGGTTTGGAGACCAGGAGCAGAGCAGATCTAAGGACACTAAGGAGGTGTGTGTTGTGTGGTGTGTCGCTGCTGGAGGTTTGAGCAGGATTTTTTCACATCATGTGTTCGATGTTGAATCATCAGCAGGCGATCTGAGTTTTTACAGCTGCCGTGTGTGTGTGTGTGTGTTATTGCAGCCTTCAGGGGGAATCTACTCCAGATTGGAGGCTCAATTTAAGAGTTCATCTCAAACCAGACAGAGTTCAGAAAAGACACCCAGGTATGGACACAGACAGACAGACAGAGACAGACAGAGACACACACACACACACACACACACACACACACACACACACACACACACACACACACACACACACACACACACACACACACACACACACACACACACACACACACACACACCTTGTATTCTTTTTCTGCAGATCTAAAATACGCTACGCTCAGATCCGGACCACATAAAGAACCGAGGGGGAAGATCAGAGCGATGTGGACCTACTGACCCCCCCAGCTTACCTCAGGTGACGACGTATGGATCACCGTTAACTGCATCCTCGCTGTTTATTTGTGCAGCTGTGAGCTCAGCGACTCTTCAGGACCTGACGATGTGAGAGACTCATCCAGACCCAGATCCCCGTCTGCTGAGCTCCAGACTGAGTGAGGGAAGAAAAATGACAAGTTTCAATAAATAAACAATAACATATATAAACAAATGCAAAATGAAAACATTTTGGGTTTTATCATTCATCCAAAATGTTTCTGTTTTGTTTGTCTCAGTATTTAATTTGTTTATTTGCTGACACTTCGGTCACTTTCTGTCCCTCAAACCAAACGGAGTGTTTTCCTGCATTAACCATCTCAGCTTCAGTTTCACTGAACAACATTAAAGTCTGTTCCAGTCTGTGTCTGTGGTTGTGTCCTGACCTACTTGTTGTTTATTTGCCCACTGGGGGGCAGCAGAGCCCTCAGAGAGGCCCCCCTCCCTCTGCAGGTAAACTTTACCCTAGTTTGAACTCTGACCTTCAGCCGGGTGGTGCCACCATCGTCATCCTCATTGTCGATCTGAAAAGGAAAGGTCAGTTTTTAGAAACTGAATGAGAGTCCTGGGGGGGAAGGGGGTGTCACCTGGGGCTCTTCCTGTCAAACTTACTCACAGGGGTATTAATAACCACCCCACAGTGCAGATGGAGGGCAGGAGCACCAGCTGTTCCCTCTTCTCCTCGACAGCAAATACCGAGAGTGGCTGAGGATCCGGATCCGGATCTGAGGGGAGGGGTGGGAGTCCAGTTACAGCCGGGCTGAGATACAATCCTAGAAAGATGGAGAGAAATAAACCATCAGAAAGCACGAGGTGCTGACACAGCAGGAAGGGAAACCTCCAGGACCACCGGCCAAGACCAGGATCTGGACAGGCCAACCTCGTCCATCACCGTCCTCCTTCCTTTATGAGACCAGAACAGGTCCTTTCTCTTCAAGGTGATGAAGAAAAATTATCATCCTGATTGTCTTCCCAAAAAAACAAGTTTCAAGAACTCAATATCAGTCTGACTTCATCTAAACAGTTTAGGGTTTGTTTGGGGGGTTTTTTTGGATCGAGGTCAGAAAAACATGTTTTTCTTTCCGTTGAACTAATTCTCATTAAGGTTGCGGTAAAATGAACAAACCTGAGCAGACGCAGACGGTTATAAAATTCTCAACTTTAATCAGTTCAAAAAGTTCACAACAAATGTAACACCTCGAGAAGGGAAACCTGCCATTAGAGACCGGGTACTTATTTGGATTTTTACATTCTTTTCCTAATTAAACTCGTTGGCAATTCATTTGCTCTGTGGACAAAAAGCCTTTTGTTTATTTGGACAGAACTCAAACAGGTACAAGTGAAAAATGCAAAAATACAAAATTAAATGTAAACCCAGTTTTTATTCGTCATTTTGCTCTAAAGGTAGTGACTTGCAGCACTACTGCGTGGTAAACAATCTAAATTAGTACAATTCAAAATCTTGAAAGCCATCTGAGTTAAACAGGAGTTGTTACAAAGATGCGACCAACCAGAGCGCCCATAAATACGTCACTTCCTTAAAACGTCCCATTAATGGAGGCTCACCAATGAGCAACAATCCTCTTAGAGGAAAACAAAACGCTGATGTCGACTCGGCGACAGCACACACGCACACACACAACAAAAAGAAACAATAGAATAAAAGGAAAAAAAATGTTCCCATGGTAGTAAAGATGCTATACAATTGGGATGATATGCACATATTCAGTTTTGCTTCCCCTAAAAAAAAAAAAAAAAAAAAAAAAAATTAACCAAAAACAACAAAAAAACAAAACTCCAACAGCAAACACTTTTTTTTAGGTTAAGCAGAACTCATGAGCAACAGATGCTGACACATGACGCAGCATCTCTCAGCCTTCATTCATTATCCATTAGGTTCACATTCTCCCACAATGCCGTGGGGCACCGCGCAAGTGGTGCGTTCATCTCTGTCTGTCCGTCTCAGGTCTGAAGCATCTACACCGACGTGACACTAAACCCGCCTCAGACTATTTGTACATTTATACATTAACAAATATATGGAGGAAGGGGTGGGGCGGCAAACAAAAACAAGATGGTGGACTTGTTATAACCTCTTCATGCAGGTCTTGGGTGGGACAGAGACCAACAGATTTACGGTTCTGAGAGATTTGACATAAAAGTCCCATAGAAAAGACAGATTATGTAAAAAGGACCACAGGGCGACGCGGTAATCAGGTTCAGGTTATTGGCGTTTTGGTCAACAAACATCAGGTGGGACGGCCCGCCCTGCGGGGGCGGGGGGCCGCCACACTCAAGTGCCTCTCCTGGGTTTTGATGTGTTTGCTGTGGTTAGGGTTTGTTTGTTTGCTTGTTTGTTTGTTTGTTTGTTTGTTTGCTGTAGCAGTACTGTACAGTTGGGCGGAGCCGTCCAGCTCAGTCACACATCTCCTCCGGGATCTCGTGGGGGTTCAGGATTCCCGGGACCGACATCTGGATCTTGTGTTTCTCCTCCTGGGCCTGACGCAGCGACGCCTCCCGCTCCTCCAGGAACAGGTCGGACGTGTCCTCACCGGCAAACTCCTGAGACACAATGAGGAAACGCCGATCAGCTGATCATCAATTCATTCATCTTAGTCCAAAAAACGTCAGAAAGAAAATATCCAGATAAAAAACAGAAATCTGTTGACTTTTTGAGCCACATTAAGCCTATAAGACAATTTTTTGTTTTTTTTTTATGAATCATTCTTCAAAGCCTCTAATGCTCTAAATATCTGATTGTCTTTCTTCTGTCAACACAATAAATTCAAACATACAGGAATGATTCAGAGACTTTGACAGCTAGGCCTCTGATTGGCTGTGACATCACCCACCGGAGCCAATAGGAGCGTCCGATGTAGAGACGTGACTCTAGACGTCACAGATAAACACACACTCCGTATGACTGACTGGAAATGATTTAAATGTTTTTGTTTTAGTCGTAATTTTGTAATTATTTTCAGATTATCTGGTCAAATCCAAAAATGGCTGTCACGAACTCAAGCCCTCCATGTTGGCGGCCGGTCATGTTGGAAAACTAGTTATTTCAGGAAACAACCATCAGCAGCCAAGTATGAAGCCACTGATAACGTCTGTGAGAGGAGACAGTGGCCGGGGGGGTCAGGGTGAATCCACCATGTGGATGAAATGAGCCAGTTTGAAAGTACGACGGCCGATTTTTGAAGATCATCCAGGCCCTCACCTTAATCTGGACCAGGAAGTCCCTCAGATGTTCCTTGAAGGCGGGAATGTCCTGATTTAAGCTGAACAGTCCAGTCACAAACACCTTCACCTGAGCACTGAGCACACACAGAAAAGATCAACAAGAGCTTTACTATAGTACAGAGAGAGAGAGTGTGTGTGTGTGTGTGTGTGTGTTCACTCACTCCTGTAGATGAGGGAAAGCGGTTTTGAGCAGATTGGCCACGTACTCCTGGATGAAGACCTGGTTGTTGGTGGGACTGGCCGGGTTCAGCCCAGTGGTGATCTTTCCTTCCTCTACCAGGTTGAACATGTAGGCCAAGATGGATGCGTGCATGGTCAGCCCTGCAGGACACACACACACACACACACACAGACTTCAGTCACCTTTCTAAGACGCTGAGTCGGTCAAATGGCGGCGACTGTGAGCTCACCTGCTGTGTGTGACGTGTCGGTGACCACGGAGAAGATGTGCTGCAGGATGTCACAGAAGTATGTCTGGTAGAAGCTCTGAGCGGCAGCTTCCTCCTGGGCCACGTTCTGCAGCATGGTGTAGAGGATCTGCAGACCTGCAGGGGCACAAACAGACTCAGCTGCAGCTTCACGCCGTCCCACTGTGGGACCAGAAGCTCGAGGCGACACACCAAAGTGACCGAGAACTCTGAAGTTACATCTCACACCTGCAGTGTCTGAATTCAATCAGCTCCTGCTCTGGGTTTGTTCCTCTGTTAAAAGATGGAGTAAAGTGTGTGTGCGTGTGTGTAGCCCCACCTGTGTCAGCCACATTCCTCATGGTGTGTTTGAAGGCCCAGATGATGGAGTCCAGCACCAGTTTGAACTGGGCAGGCGGGATGGCCAGGAATGCAGGGAAGCAGTGGGAGTTGACGGCTTGGAGCAGGTAGAAGAAATGAGTCCGGTGTTCCGGATACTCCTCAAAGTTCTGCAAGGAAAACACAAGAGAGCTGTTCAATGGTGCGTTCACAGGGTGTCAGAATAATCAGAGAAACAAGCTCCCAACTGGGAGAAGTACATTTAAAACTAGAACTCAAAGAACTGACAAGAAACTTTGGTTTCTATTGTTATTAAAGTTTTTCTTTTCTTCTTCACTGTCTCTTGAAAACAGGACCTCGCCTGTGTACTGACCAAGAGTCTGATTGAACTGAAGTCTATGGGAAAATGTCCCTACTATGTTTTGCTGACAAGTTTCAGGTTTTCTTCAGTCTCACCTTGTTGATCATGTTAAGGGTGCACTCGAAGACGGCGTCAAAGATCTGGGGTATCTCGCTGGTGATGTGTCCTCCCAGCTTGTTGACAATGGTTGCCATGGTACTGAGGACCTCGGGTTCTCTGGCGGCGGGGACGTTGCGCTGGTAGTCAATGAGGACGGCGTCCAACAGCGGTGGGACAAAGTTCTCCCCAACCTGGGAGACAAGAGACGGGATGGGTGTAGAAATTAGCAGCGGTAGGTTTAAACCTACCAACTAAATCCTGCTGATAGAACCTGACTGAATCCTTTTCACACTGTCGGTCCAGTTCGGTTCTGTTGAGACTGAAAACCGATGACTGTCCATGAAATCCTGATTGAAGTGACAGTCCAGATGTTGCAGTTCTTAGTGTGTTTCTTAGCAGCAGAAAAGTAGCTAAATATTACACCAAAGCTCAACATTAATAATTAATAAAAACAGCCAAGGACACAAACGGCTTCAGGGAGACATTTGATTTCGATCTAAAAATACGACTGGATGAGCTGCACCCCCCCAATTCAGCCATTTCATTTATCATCAGAGTGTGAAGATTCACCTGGGGACACATTGCTGTGTTTATCTGTGTTGTAAGTTTAGAGAATGAGCGTCAGAAAAGTTTCCTGGTTTCTCACCATCTGAGGGTCGTTTGATCGGCTGACCCAACCTGAGATCAGTTTCAGTGTCTCCCGTTTCACCGTCCTCATGCTCCGGATCAAAGGCTGTTTTGTCACCATCTCACCTGCGCACAGAGGACACACACATTATACACACAGTGAAAACAAAACGCCCAGAAAGTGTGTGACTGAATCACTGCATCAGTGCTAATCGACCCACCCTCATGATAAAAAGAGCTGAACGGCCCTCCTTCTGATTTTAGGAACAATATTTTTACACCAAAGACAAACTGGATGTGTTAGAAGTGTTCTCATCTTAACTTACATGTTAACGGATCAGAGTGAACACACTTCCTGCTTAAGAGCCTGCAGCAGACATTTTCCGAGAAGAGACCTGTTGATGTCATTTTGTCCAAAAACTAAAGAATACTTTCCTGTGTTCAGGCTGATTCTGATAAATGTGACAAACATGAAAATTATTTTTGTTTCAGCTTCTGCATGTGAAGAAAGGCGATTTCTGTCAAAAATAAATAATTCACCGACTTAAAATCAAACATTCATGATCCTGTAAACTCGACATGCAGCCTGTTGGGTAACTGCAGCTTTGATCTGACACCGATGGAGAAAACAAACAGATGATCCCAACAAACATCACCATCCTAACACAAAGCAGCTTTCCTCTCTGCTAAACACAGACTGACTAATGAGCCACCAGAATAAGTCTGAATATTAAAAATCTACTCAGCAACAAGCGGCATGAATAAAGACAGAAGGTCTGACCTCTGACTGAAGATCACACACCAGCAATTGGAGCTGGTTACAGATTGACACCTAAACTAAACCTGGTCAGTCAGTAACCACAACATACTTTATGACATGTTAGAAGTTGGTAGTATGGATTTCAAACACACACCTCCCTTACCGTTTGTCTGGATGGCAGCAGAGATGTTCTCGCTGAGGCACTTGTAGACGTTGAGCATGTCAAGGTAGATCCGCCCCAGCTGAATGACGAAGGGGTGACCGACAGCCTTACAGGCTCTGACATTGGTCTTCAGGATGCTGCCCAGCTGTTTCACAGTCTCTGGGTCCTTCAAGATGTCCACGTTCTGATGGTGGAGAAGGATCGAACAGATTATAAATGAATACACACGCCTTGATCTGATAGCACAAAAATCAGTGAGGTGCTTGTTTTTTCATCTCTTGGTGTTTTTAAAAATGTCTCCACATGTTTGGAAGCAGTTCAGCAGCTAATTGTTTGATGAGTTACAAAAAAAAAAAAAAAAAAAAAAAAAAAGAATAGTGAATTTATTTGAAAGATCAGCAGATTAAAATTAGTGAATAAAGAAAAGATTTATAGACCTATTCCGACAGAATGAATGGACATGCAGTTTCTAAACATGAATAAAGGACAAAAGTATATTAGCCGCAAAAAGCATTAAGATGTTCAAAAAATAACGCTGACAAAAACTCAGAGTAGATCTGAATGTTTATTGTCAGCCTGATTGCTTGCAAGATTTTGCAATAGTGGAAAAATTGCTTAAGCTGTTTGCGTGTGTTTATTTTTTTTTTCCTGAGCCATTCAACTGTAAATTTGATAATATCACATCCCAACAGAGAGCTGCACAGTTAGGAAAGAAGAAAGTCGGTTTGTTAGTTGCAGCCAACCATCGTCTCACCTTCGTGGCCTGCTGGATGATGCTGTCCCACACCTGATTGGGCAGCAGCATGTATTTCTCTATGAGGTGCTCCTGAACAGCCTGATCGGTCTGAGCACCGATCATATAACCTACAGCCTCGTAGAACGTGTGAACCTGCACGTCAAGAAGAAAAGCTGTCAGCCTGTGGGTGGGTGGAGAACATGGGCTTGTTTCCAGAGCTCACAGTGCTGACCTGTTGTGGTTGGAGGTCACAGATGATGGTGTTGATATTGTTAAGGATCTCGTCGATAAAAGGCATCACCTCTCCCACCTGCACCTGGATGAAGTGGCGCCGGCACTTCTGGGCGATCTTGATGAAGGTGTCACAGGCCATATCCTGAACACCATCATGGGTCTCTGATGGCAAAGAGACCCAAAGTAGCTTTTAAAATTCAGTCTTTAGAGATTTATTCTGTTTCTAAATCAAACATTTGTTTAGAGGAGAGAGGGAGAGGATTTCTCACCGTGCATGAACTCGAACAGCTTGTTGACCACAGTTTTGAGGAACTTCCAGTGAGCTCTGAGGAAACGTGGATACTGGCCAACAATATACATGATGTTGGATGCAATGATGGCCTTGTTGTCCTTCCCTCTCTTCTGCTCACAGAGACCCAGCAGATCCTGTGACGGGCAGACGATAATTCAGGATGTGGCGACTGCGCTTGCAAAATTGTGTCAGAAAGAAACTGAAACGTCTGGAAACTTCAGTTGAATCGCTCAAAAATCCATAATGCAAAATAGAAAACATACTTTTGTAAATCTATGTCAGTCACAAAAACAGGTACATTCAACTCACAGTACAAAACATTTGATTTATTCTGCCCAAATTTTGATATATGAATGAAATCATGTGATGAAACTTGAAGTTTCATAAACAATAAGAATCTTGGTTTCCTTATTATTCATATGAACCTGAGCTCCTTCCTCTTTGTTTTTTACCTTGATTACAGTGACCAGGAACCTCTTCTCATCTTCCTCGTGCATTGCCCCGCTGATGGAGCCGATGGCCCAGCACAACGTGTTGAGGTTCTTCCAGGACCATTCAGTACCGTTCACCTGGTTGTGGAGCTTCTCTGTCATTATGCGTTCAGTGTCTGCGTAGTCCAGGTGAGTGAGGTACACTGCAGGAGGACAAAGCAGCGGTTAGTGTTGGAGAGCTAGTGTTAGAAAAGTTTTAAGGATGAGGCTGAATAAATCTGCTCTTTCTGAAGTAGAAAAAAGAAAAAAGCTCAAACCATCACAAAGCCATAAATCTCGAAAGACATGTGATCTTTATAAGTGTTCACGCTTCCATGAGCTTAATGGGGTTAAACAGTTTGTCTTTTTCTGGGTCACATCACATCAGTCTGAGTCCATCCTGATTCCCTTTGGACAGAAAACCTGGATAAAAGCCACACAGCTGCTGAATAGCAACAATCATTCAGCAACTGGGTGTACAGTTATCTCACAGCATTTTAATATTCAAAACGTATTGAGTCTCCTGCCGGACTTATCTGACCGTTGAGTATATGTGCATCTCCATATCAGAAGAAGTTTGAAAGAAAAAACAAATCAGAAGCTGGCTTATGAAGTACCACCCATTTAAAAGAGAGAAAAAGAACATACAGGCTAAGACAGTGGGGGGTGGGCTTTGTTTCTGAGCCGTACCAAGAGTTTCCCTCATGTTCTTGTAGAGGTTGATGGAATCCGTGTCCTTCATGAACTCTCTGACCACCTCTCCCTGGTCGTTCTCCACCACCAGGACCTCCTCTGGCTTCGCCATTCGACTCACCATCAGCAGACGCACCTGTCAGGGGAGATAAAAACCCTGTCAGCACATACACACATCGAAGAACTGCATCGCTTAGCTTGTACACAAGCCGATGAATGCACGGACACACACACACAAAATTCAAACGTGTCCAAGTGTTGCCTGTGTGGGTATAAATGTTAGAGGATACTATCCAACCAGGTGTTTGTCACTGGGCTGTATTCACATTCTGTGCTGTGGAAAATTAAATATTATCATGAAAGAGAAAATCAATCTGCTGTTATTTTGTTTTAGCGGCTGCTGATTTTTCTGGGACATTCTAACTGGTAACTCTGCTGGCAGCAGCTCAGCAGCCACCTGTTGGGCAAGCAGCGCCAAATGATTCTAATGTGACTGTGAGCTGAGACTCTAAAGGGTCCATAGATTCAGACCTCTGAATTTGTTGCAGCCACATCCCAGCTACAGTCACTTATCATGCATCAATAGACACACAAAAAGGGGGGCGGGGAAATCTGAAAACTGACAGTGTGTAAGTGCTGATTCTTTAACTCATTCACTAAAACTTGCATTTTGTAGCTTCTGAAACAAAAACATTTAAAATGTAAAAAAAAAAGTAAATTTTTATGCTTCCAAATGTCACATTATGGTGCCAAGATCGTTTAGAAATAAAGGTTTTAGTATCAATCCGAACTCTAGCTAGCTTTGATGCAGTCCTCCTCCTGAGTCCCCCTCCTCTCACCCTGAGCCTCGACTTGCTGGTTAGCAGCTAATAGGGTGAAGTCTGTATCGGACAGATGATTGGCTGGTGCAGTACCTTGGAGAGGACGGGCAGGTAGAGCTGTCTGCGAGGCGGCACATCGAAGTGCTGGTTCCCGGAGAGCAGGGGAGAAGTGGACGTGGAGAAGGGGCTCTCTCTGTAGAGCTCAGCCGCCAAGTGGTTCCAATACTCCAGGCAAATTTTAAAGATCTCGGTCTCCTCCACCTCGGACACCAGCAGCATGTAGTGGAGGGCCTAAAAGGAGGAACGATAACGCTCTGACAGTTGTTCGTTTTGGGGTTTTTTTTATATTTCCTCCATACCTCCCATGTCCCCGTGCCCGCTTGCCTCCATTAATGTTTCTCTGAGGTTGAGCCTCTTCTCGATGAGCTGCCCGTGCTCCTTCAGGAAGGTGCAGAGGAACAGACTGAGGTTCTGGATGAAGTTCTGCTCATCGTCTTTCCCATTGGCATATGCCAGACGGATGTTGGTGTTCAGAGGCAGCATCTAAACAGACACAGTCCAGATTAAAAGCGTTCTCCACCCCTGAGCAGGACAGAAATGTCAGCATTGATTCGTCAGCTCATCACTCACCTGTTTGAGTTGACACATGGTCAGTGTGAAAAGCGTGACGAACTGCTCCTCATACTGGCTGACGCTCACACCGGCAATCTCCGTCAAACACTTCAGTGTCACATTTCGAAACATGGGCACGTTCAAGAACTGAGAACAGTTGAAAGGTGTTTAGTTACAATCTTATTGGGTAAAATTGTGTCTCTTCTGCACATTATTTCCACACAACATTGTATGTGAGGTTGTGTTCAGACCTTATAGACCAGTGTGCTGATCAGTTTAGTTTCAAAGATGTAGCCCAGAGGAATCCAGTTGAGAAAACGCAAGAGTGTCTCCAGAGTGGCGTGGACCAGAGGGGCATTCTGGGAGTTTTCCTAAAGTGGAACCAATGAGTTGAGGAAGAGATGAAATCTAAACTGTATGACAGAAAATAAAATGTAGAGACGAACATGTGCTTACCATCACAAACTGGCACAGCTGGAAAATCTGGGAGAATTCATTGCACATACTGAGAAAGAGACAAAGACAAAGCAGCATGTTATATTAATACAGTTTAATGTGAAGAACATTCAATAATATTGTCATAATTGGCTTTGTTCTAAGACATCATGTATCCTTACTCTGTACTTTTCCACTGAACCTATGTTTTCTGTTTTGCTGCTCATGTTACACAGTGTATGTCCTTGAAGGTCCAGAATTATAAAGATAACCTGACTGGATAGAACTGGTTTGCATACAAGGAGGAAGATGAAACTTTTCTATCTTGTCAGCTACAGTAGGTCTGTTGCAGAAGATACACGAAGATAAATCTTTTATCTATTAGTTTTATTGTTAATTATATTTTGTTAAATGCTGCTACAGTATGAAAACACAAAATAAATTTTCACAGTTAGATGAAACCTGAACTTCTAATTAGAGTTGCGTCACACTTGAATCACAGATGACCAATAAATATTTAGGTAGTGAAGTGTGTGAAATGGTGAGGAGACCAGATGGAAACATACATTTTGTTTGTAGGAAACTTCAAAGTATGCCATCCGGATCCTTCCTTTTCTTTATTTATTTACATCAAGATTTGTTTCCCAGAGTTTAAGACAGCAAGTTGTTGTGTCCTCACCTGTCTTTTAGGTGCTTGGCTTTGACTTGGGTCATCTGTCCACTGGAGAAGTCAAAGACCTCTTCACTGAGCAGCTTTAGAATGACCATGTTGTTCTGACAGAGGCTCTCGCTGGTGCGACTCGCCCCCACAATGTCACTGATGAAGGTGGGCCAGTGTTTGGGCCACTCCTGCTTCAGGATCTGCACACATAGGGAAACATTTATATGTTGATGTTATATCAGTGCTCATCAGTGACATTTTCTCTGTCAAGTCTGAATATTAAAAACCGAAAGGAAGAGTCTGAAAATTGAAAAATTTCTTCTGGCAGTCTCAAGTCAAGCATGTGCCAGTTAAAGAACTAACAGCGCAGCAAACAAACAACTGGTCATGACATTAGTGGTAGTACGTGCTCAACGGTAGCACTTGTTTAAATACAACACACATTAAACACAGCCTCCTGAGGTTGCGTGTGGATCTGGAGCTCTGGTTCCTCAAGGCCAAAACAACGTTAGCTCAGCTGACGTAAGCAGTGACTCACTCGCTTTAATGCCAAGACACTCGCGTGGCCTCGGACCCAGTCGCTGATTTAAATTAAACATACACAGTGATGGCTGCAGTCACTGTGTGTGTTTCACTAGTACCAAGGCTGTTATCTGATGGAGGACTCCAGGACTCTGAGGGGTCCTGAAGTGGTTTGGATCAGAGATCAGTTCTACAGTTGAGCCTTTACAGGATTCAGCGTTTTCCTGGAGTGAAGCTGCAATTATCACAGACACTATTTGTTATGTAACATCTGGTTGTGTAGATAATGTGCGTCATTGTTGAGGACCACTAAGAGCTGTTGGTGTTTTCATCTCCACTCTTCCTCTGTCATTATGATCCTCAGTTCGACCACAAGGCCGCAGACTGAGGTGTTCAGAGAGAGTAAAGACACAATTTTATGAATTAAGAATCATGAACTTCAGACACTGATGTTTTAAGAGCCAGTTAGATTAATTAAGAGTGACATCTTCAGGAAAAAACATACAACTAAAAGGGCTGAGGGGACCAGTCAGGTGGCAGCTCAGTGCTTAAAGCCTCAGTTACACCAGACTGACCTCCACATGCAGCTACACACACAGAAACAAGCCAAGACATTAACCCCATTCAGCCCAGAGAGTGTACACTTCCAAACATCAGCTGGTCTTTAAGAGCTGTTATTCCTCCTGACGGTTCTTCCTGTTTCCTCCTTAAAGACAATCAGCTGATCTGTCCAATCTGAAACTGACTTCTGTGATAAACTGATGAACCAAGTTAGTTCAGATATGGATCAGTCTGACGCTCTGCCTGGAGCTTTGCTCTACTCAGGTGTTTAAATTTCAACAGTCGTTCAGCAGCAACACAAGGCTGCGCTCGAAAATCAGCTCGTCAACTTGTCCCTTAGTTTTGTAAACTTACCTGAACAAGGATCATGTTCAGCTTCCCGATGTACACCTTCTCTTTCTAAACAGCAAAAATAAAGAGAAGATAAATGAAAGTAAGTGATATTGGCTCCATTTCACAACACAAGCCTCCTATCATGACAAATGATAATGTAATGTGATAAAATAATAAATATATTTGGGGGTAAAAACAACAACATAATTAAAACTCTAATATTCTGATTTATAAAAGCTCCCTTTTGGTAATAAAAGTGTGTGTGTGTTTAGGACTAGTTCATTAAATCTGAAGATAAATGTCATGGATCTAATTTATTTTAACATTACAGCCGGTGGAAATCAGTGTTTAAGTTTATATGATCTTTTTTATTCCACTACAGCAAATTATGGTTTTTCAAGCATCACAACATAATTATTCCCGAGGGTCTCTTTGAAACAACAGAATGTTCTTAGGATCCTTAGACCTGAATGTGAGGTATAAGTTTGAATCCAGACACTGTGCAGAGACAAACCTCTCATCTCAATAATCTGCAGTAAATAATAGTGACAGGTCTGTGCAGTAATGTGCAGTTTCATGCTTGAAGAAGATGAAAACAGCAGAGACGTGTCTGCAGAGCTGATTCCTCAGCAGGAAGTGACAACCAGGTGGTCAGGTACAGCTGCTTTCATTTAGCTGCCATCAGCGTTTTAACTGGTGACAAACAGACCAGAATCAACCTTATTCCTTGTCCTGTGCTTTACTTTCCAAGAGACTTCCAACTTTATTTCTAGGAATTTAGTTTTCATTTTGTTCAACGCCTCACTGTCAGGATAATTTCAACACATACTTTTACTCGTGTTTGTTTTCAGCTTATATCAGGAATTAAAAAGGGAGAATACGACTTTAATGTATCTTGAAAATTCAGCTACACACAAGCTGTGTCCTAATTCATTCTGCATTTACAGGCCGAATGTGTCACAGTTGGTGCGACTCGACTGTCCCAATTCAAAGGCTCCTTTATATGAGGCTGATAAATGTGTCCTCCTTTCCCTTGGAAACAAAGGCTCCAACAGGTGGATCCTTCACAGCTTAACTTTTCCCAAGATTCATTGTGCTCCACTAGTCAAAATAATAAAACAACAAAACAAGCCAAAAGGAAGGCACATAAGATGGCATTCACTTTGGATGCATTAATTCTTGGCTGAAGGCGCAGCTTCGACTTTCTCACCTGATAATAGACTTTGACTCCACGCGTCACTAAAAACAGTGTTTTAATGCTGCATTGAAGTAGAAAACAGAGGAGCTTGCCATCTAAAATAATTATATATCAATAATACCACCAAAAGGCAGCCTTTTAAATCAAAGTGTTAGGTTTTGACATACTAAGGGCCTTAAGTCCTCAGGTTTTTATGAATGAAGTCAAAGTTGCTGCATGTAACGGTGAGGGTGGAACAGCTGATGGTGTAAAATAAAAATCCTCCGTAGACCAGACTCTCGTCTCGTTCCTGTTCATCCGTGAAGGACCAGACCTTCAGGGACCAGGCTCTCAGAAAGAAGCAGCCTCTGAATTTGAACACAGCTGCTGTGATCATCAACAGATCTGAATTTATTTCATTTCAGTCCTGAATCACTCCAGACACCTGCGTTTGTTTACTTGCTGCCTCTCACTCTGAGTGATGCGTGTTTTTAAGGCAGGTTGATTACACATCAGAGTCAGTGATTACAGGTCACAGTTTTTATTTTCTGATTCGACCCTGGGCGTCTTTTTTAACAACTCTAGCCTCCAGCTGTTGGCTGAGAAAACTGCTGAAGTCACCATCTTTGGGTTGAATGGCTCAGCACTGTGGTTGCCAGCACCACTGACTGGTACCCTGACCTAGACTGGGAAAAGTGACCGCTCACCTGATGCAACATGTAAAGAAATATGTGGGTTACAGTGACAAATACCACAGTGAGGTGAGTATTAAGAGCAGTTAAGTCTGAATCTTGATACTTAAAAATTGGTTTAATTTGTTTTGGCGATATTACAAAAGAGCTTAACGCCACATTTCGTCAGAGCGGTTTTACTGCTGTGACATTTGTCTGCCAACTTAGTTAAAAGCAGGTCCAACACCAATTCACCCATTCAGTTACACCAAAATATGTCACTCAGGCTTAGATTAAACCAAACACGAAGCTTACTCACCTCCACATTTGATGCGTCTGACGAAGTCTTGATAATGAGACCAACAACATACTTTTTAATACCTGTCAAATACACAGAGTTATCAGGAAAACAGTTAGAATTATTGATAACGCGTGCCTATCTCCACACATCCATACATGTCGGGCTGCCTGGAGCATGACTCTGTTACCCTAACACTGTCTCTGCTGGACCATGTCTAGCTGAAGGTGTGGTCCTCCATTTGGTTACTGTTGATCTGGGCTGCAACTGCCACTGAACTTCTACTGTGAAAAGGTTTGGATTGGTTCAGTGGAAGCTACATGTCACCAGGTGTTTTCACAGACAGCCAAGATCGTCAGTGTGAGCAGAGCATCTAAAAAAAAACAATGTTTTCAGCTCCCTCGCATTATTTTCTAGACAGTAGCTGAATTCAATCTGGAAATAATGTGCTGCGGTGTAGTGAGCGGAGCCGAAAACAAGGCAATACTCTGGCACAAGGGGGGAAAAGACATACTTGCCGGTCGCCCTGCACTGGGTTTGCCACTTGAACAAAATTCAGGCATCTACGGTCAGAAGTAGGGAAGTCTTAGGTCAATGGGAAAAAAATGAATTTAGAGCAAAATTGTAAGAATGGAGGGAGGCAGAATCAATGGATTTGCATATGATTTCATAATTATTTCTTTTTGCTATTCTTTTTTAAGACATTTTTAATCCCACTCCATTTTCAGATATAAAAAAAAAAATTATAATAATAATAATTCAGCAGCAGGTTAAAAGAAAAATAAATTTTGTATTAATACTAAGAAAGAGGGAAAATGTTGAGATTGTATTGGCAATTAGGTAACAATTAAAGTGTAGGTCTAAAAAAGTAGAACTCATTGTCAAAGATTTCACACAATGTGCATAATAATGATAAATGTGTGGAGCGTGACACTTTGGGCTCTTAATGCTGCCATCTCTCTTTGCCATACGGGGACTTAATGGGATTAAACTGGGAATTTTTCTTACTGTCCTACAAACAAAAACATAAACCACCAGATTAATGTGAAAGACACTGTCACGGGAACAAAAATTATCAAATGGGGCCATATTATTTCAAGGCAATGTAAGCAAGTTGAGCAATAATTCCAATTTAAGTTTCCCTACTTCTTTAAATAAACCCCTGGCTCTAAAAACAACTCCTACAGTGTAGAATCCAACCATTTAGCAGCAGCCAGTGCAGGCCATTCGAGCAGAAAACAAACCAGCATGCTTAACGGGGTATACTCCTCAACTTGGCAACAGCACGTCACAAAATTTAAATAGGCACCAACACTGACAGAACGCAAGTATTTTGTGAATTATACCGTGAAATAAGAGTTTTACCTTCACACTGATTCCTGGGGAGGATCTTCCATCTTGTTTTGATAACCGTTTCCAGAATCTGAAGAGCATAGTACTGTAACACGCAAGGAGAGAGGAGCATTAGCATAAAGCTTAAGCATGACAGTCCATAACACACACTGACATTTTTATACAAACCAAAAACAGTATGAAGTGGACCAGCCTGTAATAACTTGCATTTCTAAAAAGGACTGGATAGAACTGAACCACATCTTTCATGCAGGTTTTGTGGTATGCAGAACATTCACTTGTAGTTTGTATCTTTTTGTTTTTTTCCTTTTTACATCTATGCAAGCAGCATAAAGCTGGAACACTGCAGAAGTCCTGCTGTTTCTCCCAGCATCACACCAGACAACAAAACACAGCAGAAAAATACAACAATTCATCAAGTGGCTTTGGCTCTGATTGCTCCGAGGTTGAGCGTAATAGTCTTGAAGACATAAGAAGGTCTAAGTTAAATGTTATGTTACAGAGGCTACAGAAACAATGTAAGGTTGGGCATCAGTGCCTGGTTTTGAACTGACATTGGTTCTGGTATACAAGAAGCGGGAAACCTGCTCTTTGGTTTTGTTCGTGTAGGTAAAGTAGAAAGTGTCTGTCTACCTCACAGGTTCCTAATGTGTGAAGACTCTTATGGAGCTGATGGCCAACAGACTGGAGCTCCAGTTTAATAATAATTATTTCAAGAACAAATGTCTCGACTTTGCGGTGAAACCAAACATAATTTGGTCAGCAACGCTCACTGGAGTCCTGCTAAGATTTTATTGTTATATACATTGTTCTGAAGTACATGACTATGCAAAATAAAACGCCCATCAATGTGATAACTTTCAAGAGTAGTAAAGTCACAACTGGGGCTGCAAAATATGCAAAAACATTATATTGTAATTTTATATGGTAGCAGATATTTCTATTTGAGTTGGAACAATAATTTATGCATTTTGTTTTCACTGGGGGGGGGTGGGGGGGAAGTCAACATGACCAAATAATTTTTGCTGCTTCTCATACATAAAAAAAAAAATGCAGCTCCTACATGACCACATTCAATTTTTATTGTTCCAGAGAATTGAGAATGGAGCTGCACAAATAATGGAAATACACTGTCCAGCCCTCAAATTCACCCCGTTGGATCTAACTCATGGATTTTATGTCACCGTCACCTGAAGCAACAGTCTGATCACACACCAAACACACATTTCCATCACCGCCAGTTGTTTTCATGATGCCCCAGAATAAAAAAAAACAAAACAAAAAAAAAAAAAAAACAACAACTCTAAAACAGGGACATTTTCAAAATATAAATATTTATCTAGCTTTCCTTGCTCAAAAACATAAACCTAAAATACTTATTCTGACATGTGACTTCTGCTGAAAGTGAAGTGACGTTAATTTAATTTCAAGGCAAAGAACCAGAATCCATCATCAGTATCCAAACCAGTAAAAATCTCCTTGATACCCAACCCTAAAACATTCGAGTCGATTTTCCTGACATCAGTAAACACATTTAGTCCATGTTCAGTCTAAATCAGATCCCTTTAACTGGTGTGTCATAAGGAACAGCAAGACCAACCACAGGTTACGCCCTGTATTCATTTCTGATTGCTTGATAGTGAAGCATGAATTAATAATAAAATAAATAAAATAAATAAAATTTTAATTAAAGTTAGTTTTTGATCTAGAGTTACTTAAAGACTGTTTCAACTGTAGGGATCATCGATTCAAGATTCAATGATTCTAAAAACAATAATGAATGACATGTATTTACGATGTTATTCAAGCAGGATTAACAATGTGCTACAGACAATGGACGCTGGAAGATTAAAGGTGAAATCTCCTTACTGACACTCTGACAGGTGTCACTCGGACTGATGAATGTGTTTGGCTTCACCTTTAACTGCCACACACTTGACACAAACCACCACAAGAGGTAAGACAACTGGAATTATCGGCAGGGAAAAGTGCCGAACACTCTGCAACTTTGGTTAGCTGGCAAAAGCACACCATGAAACAGGTCTTGGCTGAAAAACTGTGGGGGGCAAAGGGGGAGAATGGTGGGGAGGGAACAGAGTCATGATCCCTACAGGTGAAATTCAGTCACCAAATAGATTTTCGCTCTACAATGGATCCTACTGACTGCCGTCTACACCCTCCCTCTGTCCAATGAAACAGATGCAATAGAAACGGATGAACAGAATTCAGTCAAAGGGAATTTAAAAAGGGTAGACCTTGTGGAGGCCTGCCGTCAAAGCCTAGCTGTGTCATGATGCACAGGATGACACACCCCTTTTCTTCCTATTACAAGCCATAAACATAATGGAACATTGTGATTAATATCAAATAGTCACAGCTTGAATTCATTACATTTTTTTTCAAATAATATAATAAATGTAGTTACTAAGAAAAAAGCCAAATATTTAAAAGTGCTTTGAAATAATGCACTTTTTAAAGTAATGAAAAAAGAGAAATGCAGAATTCAAGAGGTGTTTACCTTTTGTTTCCTCTTTTCCTCTAATGCCCCAATTTTTGGGCAAATTACAAATTTAAAAAACTAGGAAAAAAAAAATTGGTTGATACATCATGTCAGACATTAGTAATGAATGTCAGTGTTAAAAGCAATCTTACAGGCAAGCAAAAACAGAAAAAGACAAATGTCACCATTACTTTGAGGAAGTCATGTACACTCAGTGCATACATTAAGTGTCTCTGGACAATTGGAATGGGCTCAATTATCCTAAATATCATGGTTAATTTTGTTTGATGCAACTGTGAATCCAAGTATTTCTGTAGGCTGAATCACTGGGTTCACTCAATCGCAACACAGGAGGGGGGCACAATGTACAGTTATCAGTTGTGTATCAGTTATCAGTAATCTGAGAATGTCAATGAGCCATGGACTTTAATGATTTGTCAATAGGCAGTTTATTAGGGTGGTAAATCAAATAGATAAAGATGATTTGATCCTACTGGGTACTTTTTACAACTAATTGCTAGATGAGCCAAAAAGTTTCTAACTAAAGTGTTTTGATAGGACAGGAAACTAAAATTAAAAAGGAACTACTAACATGTGTCTGGAAATTTTCATGATTGTATCTAGTCTTGGGTTGTCTCTTGCAAAACTGCTGCATGCAATTCAAAGAAGAACCCCAACTTGACACATGCTGCTGACCCCTGGTCATGCAAGCATGCCAATATAACTAAAGGGGCAGGGTAACCCACTTTGTGTTTCTACTAGACATTATTGGTTATTATTGTTTTTATAAACTTATAAAAACATGTATTTAACTTCAGTTTGATTTGATTGCTCTGATTGAAGAGGACGAGTAGAAATAACAGGAGCTTGTTCACATCCTAGAGGGCCAAATGTTTAAAGGCTTATTATTTGGTATTTATAATGTACCACCAGCAGGACTTGACAGGCAAAGTCCATTGTTGGCCTGGAAGGTACAGATCCAACAGAATCTGTTTTATCAGATGGGCAGAGGTCAAGAGTTAGGGCATGGAGAAACTGCTACAAGGACTTTTTTTTTATCTGACTTCTGTTGGTCTGTGTGCATCCACAACATGCACTTAAATTGTACATACAGTTGCCTTCAATGAAAAAGATCCGCCATAAGATATTTTTTATACAATTAACATGCCATAAAGAAACCACTAAGAAATTGGGTATATTGTTTGTTCCATTATGGCTTTTTCTTTAAGACTACTTCCTCAAAGCACCAGTTAATGTCTTTCCACCAATGTTTTCTGGAGTGCTGGTGGCTTACTTTAGTATTCATGTTCTGGGAGAACTCAAGGATGGTGTCCACTCTCGTCCAAGCATCCGGGTGCTCCTTCAAGTGTGTCAGCACTTCCTGTGCCATTCTTTGCTGTAATACAAATATGATTGACACTTTAAGTTCAACACTGAGATTCCATAAAAAGATTTGAAATTGCAGCTTGGAACGTATAGCGTGTCTTTCCTAAGCCCATCGTGAGACTTTGTCAAACCAAAACAGATTTATTTTACAGGTGGAGGGAGGAATGTAGAGAACTTGTGATATTGAAACTTTATATTTGGCAGCCTTTCTAAACATTTTCTTTTAATTCAAGGTGCACAAACATTCTTAGCAAACTTTGAGTCAAGTAATTTATACAGCATGTTTTGGCTTTAAAACATACCTGTGGTCCAACCCCATGATAAAGACAGTTCACCACATTATCCAACAGGTTGATATCCAGTTTCTGGTTGAAGTCCAGCAGCTGCTGTGCTGCATGGTCTGCTAACATTGTCATAACTGCTGGCATAGAGCTCTGCAACAAGGACAGGGGGAGGGTGCATAGGACACATTCAACAGGTCATGTGAACTGTGAGTTTAGAAACAATTCCAAACAGCTGATCATGTAACAAACACCGCCCTAAACCCACCAGTCAGCCATCATTTCAGGTTCAGCTCGTGGGTAACAAAAGAAACGCATCATTGATTTTAAGGGGCAGACATTTGGCTGACGTTTGGACACAGTGCCCTGGTCACTCCCCAGGTGGAGGGACTCTGACTGCAAAGACAAATCTAAGTATTAATCGCACAGTGCGGCCTTGAACACGTTCTGTAGGTGTACAAATGTTTAAAATCTCAGTATTTTTGGCGATGTGACTGGCACCGCAATACCTCAAAAGTGGGCTGATGGTGATCTGTGAACGGCCGAGTACACCATTCATACACCCAACGTCAATGACCCCCCCAGCTTTAAATAACCGACCTAACAGGTGACTGAGTTGGAAACAAGCCGACCTTGTTCGCTCCTCTTCTCTCCGCGACCGGATTAAGGAGGTTAACGGAGACACGTGCCGAATAAACAAGGCGACGTCACGTTGTTTACATCTGTAAGTGACGGGATTCGCCCTCCCAAGACGGACACCCGATGTTAAAAAAGTGCACATAATTCAACGACTGCTGGGAAAAGTCACAATGAACCGGGTGTAAAAGGGGGCTGATGTAAACAGCGTTCATGCTTCAGCGGCGGTGCTAAACGCAGGATGCTAACATTAGCTGTCACTTGCGCTACGTTCCTAGCTAGCCGTTAGCACAAACAGTTGACATGTGGTCCGCGATTTCAACCACTCCCACCTCGGAGATCAGGAGCGCTCATCGTTGTGCTCTCCGTGGTCGTTAAACAACACTGTTTATGGGGAAGTTCGCGTTTTCTTCTGCGGCTGGACGTCCCAACAGTTAGCATATTTGTAAAAGACGCTCCGCACACACAAAGTTAACCCCTGTTAGCTGCTAACTACCTAGCAACATCAACTTGACATCCGTTCGCATCACACACAGGAGTGATGCTGCCTGCCTGTCTGTGGTGGGAGAGGCACGGATTTTAATCACACATCGCTGGCTGCAGCCTCCACAGGACGCCACGTTTAGTTGTGTTGGAGTTGCAGCACTTTGCCCGACAGCTGAACGTTAGCTAATCCTCAGAATAAAAGTGTTAAAACGCTAGCTAACGGCCGGTCGGTGGTTTTATCTCCCCTGATGCGTCTGCAGTCTGAATAAACCTGTCTCTTTTTTTCTGGAGCACAGTGACAGATATAATAACGGCCAAAACACGACACTGAACAGTATTTGTAACGGTAAAGTGGAGAAACGTTCATCACAGTTAAGGGCAGGTTTGCAGCAGCACCACCACCACCCCCACCCCCCCCACTCCTCCTCCCCTCTGCCCTCCCCGGTTACCTACCTAAAGTCCGAGGCTCTGACTGAAAAAGAGGGGCGTCTGCCTGGGAAACTACTGAATAAATTGATACCCTCGGTTATTTCGGGGGGTGAAAAATAAAAATAAAGATAAAGAAAAAGATATTTTATTCCTCCTTCTGACGCGTTGACCACCTCCGGCTCCGGCAGTGAGCGGTGGACGGAGGATGTGTGGCCGGTGAGAAACTACAATCACGGCGAAGCCAGCGACTCGTTCCTCCGGCACATTTTACGAAACGGAGCGAAGCTCGATTCACGAAGAATCCGTCAGTGTGGTATTTCTCCGGTGCTGGTGGCGGTGTGGTGGTGGTGGAGGTTGTGTTGCCTCCTCTCTCCTCCTCTTCTCTCTCTCTCGGGCAGCTAACTCCGAACCGGTTGAAACCGGTTCAGACTGGGAGATTCCATCTCGGTTTAGTTTTCAGCCGATGGCGCCGCGTAAAGTTTGGACTCGGCGTCCCGCCCACGGCGCGCTCCCATTGGACGCGGCGTCGGCGGTCGCTCCCTCCTCGGCTTCCCATTGGTCCGCCGGCCCGTCAGTCGCGTTCAATTCGCTCAAGCGCCCACGCGACTCCTCCGCCCGGACAGAAAAGGAGGGCAGGCTCGCGCGCAGAGCGGATCCTCCATGACTCCGCTCGGCCGCCGATAACTTCTGTTCTGATCATGACTCCACCTGAGGGGGGGGGGGGGGGGGGGGTAAGTTTGCACATTACTCCAATTTCTGCACATGCAGTTAAACGCTGCGTGCACAGGAGGCGTTAAAAATGAACGCAGTCTAATAATTCCACTTATGAGACTTGCAGCACTTCTCTTTTAAATTAAAATTGAATTCTAAACCTTTTTAAAGTCCGCCCCCCCCCCCCCGACACATACACATACACACACACAGCCCCACACCCCTCCCCCGGCCTTCCACTCCAAAAGTGTCTCGTTAATATTAGAACGACGTGATGAAACCGCAACTACCATTCATTTTGCCTGTTGCTCGTAAGCTGGTAATTTTCCACCAGCCACGAGTGGGAGTGGTTTACACGGGGTTAGAAAAACGACCTGCAGGAGAAATATGTTTGAACAGCATCAAAGTCATGGATGGATCTCATTTAGGTGTCGAGAGTCGGCTGCTGCAGCTGCAGACAGGAGACGTGCTGGATGACTGTGTGCATTGCTTTTTATTTTTAGAGTCTTCTTATTATTTTGCTGGTTAGGAGCCTTGCAGCAGTTTGCATTGCTGTCAATTGATGCAAACATGACAGCGTTTCTTTTTTTCTTTTTTTTTTTTTTCCTCCTTCTCTGTGGTCACGTGGTCCAGCGCTACTTGATGGAAAAATACTGGATTTGGTGTGTAGTGGAGACAGTACACAACCCAGGAAAGTCATTCAGGGAGGGTGTTTCGAAGGGCATTTGTGTCCTTTACCCAGCAACACTGTCCACCTCCTGTGTCTTTCTGTCTCTGAGACCCTGGGACACATGTCCAGGTCCATTTATGTCATTGGAAGTAGTTTTTCCTGTTCTTTCTTGTTCGTGTTTGTGTGTGTGTGCTGCTTGTGCACAGTGTGTCTGTTTTTTGTTTCTATTTAGTTGCAGTTTAAATTGGAAAACAGATGTCATGTTTAAAATGAAGGGTGTTTATCTTTCAGGTCCTGCTCTTCACAACAGACGGCATGGTGTGAGGATTTCTGACTGTAATATAAAATCGTATTTCAATCACGGTCGTATGAAGCTGCCACTTGACATCTGAAATGAGAAGTTGTGTGTCATCTCGTCTTTTCTGCCTGTGCACTGTCAGAGTCATTGTCCTTGGCTCAGCCTCAGACAGCTGGCCTCTGTCCGAGCCTTTGTTATCAACAAACAGGATTTCAAAGACTGTGTTCTTCCGTGTTGATTCCTGGATGCCGTTTGCTTTGCCCCCCGCTCTGTGACATCCCTTTAAACCTTCATTCATGCAAGAAACGAAACTGGTCAGCCCACTTTTCAGAATTATACACAAGCGTCTGATATTCCACTTACAAACGTAGTGTGTGGATTAAAAGATGCTCTTATATGTCCAATCATCTCTCTGTCCACTCAACACCACTTGGACTGTTGTGGTTTATCATTTACATGCTCTCGGTTGTCAGCACATGATGCTGATTGAGAGATCAGATCAGTAAACAAATAAAAGTGCATGTTTTACTGCTTATTATAAAAACATGTTCACTTAATCACCACTGAAAGTATTAGATTTCAAATCTGAGTCAGTTCATACTACTAATGAAAAGTGAAAGTCAAAAATACACTCGTATGTTCTCCGGCGTTCAGTGATTCCTGTCCCTAAACACAGGCCACATTTGATATAAAGTTTACACAAGTTGGAGGTCAAGAGATTGAAGTAATAAATAATTAAATTTAATACTTGAAAAGTCAAGAGCCTTCAGGCCTGCCTGTCAACATAACAGAGCTGTGTCGCTCTTGCAGCAGTGCTGGAATTTATTGATAGACATGTGTGAAGTTTGGAGGTGAGTGGAGTCAGTCAGGCGTAGACTGGTTAAAGCTTGTTCTGTCTGGTTGGGCCATAGTAGCCCATTTACATATATTCTCATTGCACCACACTCGGGGGCTGACCTCTTTGTGGCAATCAACCAAAAGCAAACTTGTAATTTGTTGTGCTGGCTCACGCTGCTCTTGTCCCTCCGCCTGAATGCCGAGCGTTGGCATCTTGGCATGTAAGATGACAACAGGAAAAGGAGAAATGAAAACAGATCCAGAGATGTTACACAATAATTCAGTAACAGTGTGACAACCAGAGTCAAACTGTCATCATCTTAAAGTGGCATATATATTTACATAATTAAATTGGCTTTATCGTTCGGTGGTGCAGGATTTGACCAGTTTGTTGACTCAGGAAAAGGATCCTGCCTTTTGATAATCCTGCAGCAGCTCCAGTCAGGACATTAAATAAACAAACCACAGCGCCACCTGCTGAAGCTTTGGAGCTAAATTCGCCCCAGGATCAGATATCTGGACCTGGGGCGACCCCTGCTGGGGAAAAGACAGGCAAGACTTCACTAGCTGTGTTTTTTAAGGAAACACATTTTAGATGTACACTCATCCTCAGTGTAGAGCTTTTATCTGTGAAATGATGCAAGGCCTTAATCACAAGTTAAACATCTTATCTGAGATCAGTCATGAAGTCATATCAGCTGGATAACAGCTGGATGACAGTAGTTATCAGATTAGTTTTTTTTCTTACTAAATAGTTTTTGAAGTCCCATTCTCACACTGAGATGCAGAGATGAAGATAAATGATAAAATAAAACGACTTTTTCAGCATTCCTGCTGATGTTTTTAGTTTATATTGTTTTGATTCAGTTTATGTATTTGTGTGCAAAGAAAATCATTCAACCATCCGCCTGTCCTTTAACCATCAACCTGAGCACCTTGAATTGTGATGAATTCAATTGTTGGAAGAGGTTCTGTTTAAATGTTTAGTGAGACAGCAGCACTGTTATCATTGAAGTCAACAACAATCCCAATGAATTGTGTGAAAAAGGAACATGTTCAGGTTCGGACTGACACTTACGGCTGGATTTGGTAAAATGCAGGTTTATGGCTCTTTACAGTCTAATCCAAAGCTAGTGACTAGTGTGTTCCCAGTAAAGACTGAATTCAATTTTACTTTATTTTAAACTCTATATTTCTGGGTTAAAGCTCAAAGTCAATGCTAATATTGATATTAAATTGGCAGACAGGTCAGGTCTGATCAATGCCCTTCATTCAGCAATCATTTCAAGTCAAGCAAGTTTGTGGGAATGCATCATATCATTGATCTCAACCTTGGCATGTTCTGGATCCTGAGCCCAATAAGCCTGTAGCTGATTTAAAGTCTTAACCCTCCAGCTTCCATTTAAACATGTGACAGACTACAAGTGAAAGGAACTCTTAGTTTTCAGCTTCAGGAACTTAGTAAAATAAACCAGAACGCCTAAACCATAATAATGATAATATTCTGCACGACTGCATGACCGCCACTAGATGGATCTTTAGTTGTGCTGAAGTCAAAGAGCTGACAGATTCTCCAGAGTCCAAACTGTTGATCAAAGGTCAGAGCTGATCAGCTGGTTTAGGTAATGACCAACAGGGAGCTACATTTCATTATCGTAACCAGGAACAGCAAATCCAGTCAACAGCAGCACTTCCACAAAAAACAGCTAAAAACACTCAGAAGAAAAGTGAAGAGCTCATTCTGGTGAATATATATATATGTATATATATATATATATATATATATATATATATATATATTTGTCACAGATTTTTAGGTTTTCTCTCAGGCTGTTGTTAAATACTGAAAAAACACAAATTGCTGACAGTTTTTACATTTTTCACTGTCACCCATGCAACAACACTTAGTGTTTGTGTGCAGTCTTATTCTGTTTTCTGGTTCAACATGAAGGACAAAGCTGAACAGAACCAGATATCTATCATGTTGAGGTTTGTTTGAGCTGCAGCTCAGCTGATAGGTGAATGAGAAATAAAGAATAACAAACTGTGAATGTTTGAATGCTTCTTCATTCCGGATGTTGGCGCAAACTGACCAGGAAATAATCCCAATTTCTGCACCAGTTTCTTTTTCTACATTGTGTCAATATTTGTGTTTTCATACTCCTGACTGTTCCTCCCATGTTTACTCATCGTGACCTTTCTGCTCTTTCTCTCTCTCTCTCTCATTGTTTGACATTAATTAATTATTACTTAATATTTTGTCTTGATATTTATCTTCATCCTGACTGAAGACCTGTTGGTTCTGAATGTTCATTTTTGGAGTGTTTGTATTAATTCCAGATCAATTGATGGATCATTTTATATATTCACTGATGTGAATTGCCCCTTTAGATAAAAAATATCAAAATTTAAACAGCAGATTAAAATTTTGCACACAAATACATGCACATGTACTCATATGTAACCTCATATACACACATCATGGAGGACAGACAGGCCAGTCTAATGTTCTTATAAGGACTACATTCATGTACGTGAATGTTGTATATGCATAGGTACAAATTTTGTAATACATGTTTCATGCATGTTATAAATGTATGTCTTTAATATATCCAGACGATGTTAATATGTCACTATAATACTTCTTGTCATTCTCATATATGTCACTGTTGATATAGGAACATATTATATTAAATAATGGGATGCAGGTTTAAATTCTCCATCTGAATGTGAAGTAGAGACAGCATGAAATCAGATAAACACCTTGAAACCATCACATCACTGGTTCTCCCCACGTCTGTTTGCACATGTGCCATCTGCTCTGCAGCCACTTCAAGAAATAGCTTGCAGCTGCAACGGCTGGAGGAGAAGTGGGGGAGGCAAAAAGGTAAAGGGAGGGCAGTCAGTTGGGCAGGCGGGGGGAGGAAGAAGGAAGGAGGGGGCGGTGAAAGCAGAGCTGTGATGCAGACAGCGAATCACATGAGCAGGGATCTGTTTACAAACTGAGGGCTGGGGAGGAGAAGTGGAGAGGAGAGAGGAGACCCCCAGTCTGACTGCACACCGCCTGCACCTTCTTCCTGGATTTTGTAGCTCCTTGTTTTCTGTGTTCAGACCAGGAAAGCGTGGGAAGACATGAAGAGCTGAGCTGAGGCTGCCTGCGCCGCTGTGGAGCCCATCCATGTCTTTCCCTTTGTCTCTTCAGAATTTTCCACGGCAGGTTTTCACAGCAAGAGAGGAGGAAACATCACAAGGATTCAGAAAACAGAGAACAGGGAAGAAAGGAAGAGAAGGAAGGGAGGAAGGAAGGGAGGAAGGAAGGGAGGGAGGGAGGGAGAATGTTGTGACAATCCTCCAACCAGGAGACAAAGCAGCAGAACAGAGCTTCACTTCCAGAGAGCTGGATGTCCTCAGACTGGCAGAGACACTGATGTCTTTTTGTCCTTCGGATTTCTTCGTCATGCAGAGACATGAAGGAATATTCTGACTTGATCGCTGAGCTTGAAATAGAAAAGATTTTGAAGACAAATCATTCCTGCTGTCTGAATAATCAGCGCTCAGTTGAGCAACTGTTTACTGGGCTGATGTGTTTTTGAGGAACTGGAAGTCTCTCATCAGGTCTGTTTAGTTCAGACCAGAAGGGTTTAACCCAGAACACAATCCTATCAGGGCCGACCGGCCTGAACTGAACTGCAAATCCCAACTGATGCGTTTTACTTCCAGAAAAGTTTTGGATTCACCATCAAAACTTCTGCACTTCTGATTTGTCAGATGGTGTCAGGTAAGTGACACGGACAAGTACAAACACAATTTATATGAAATTTTAACCCAAACACAAAAATATTATTTCAAGCAGAAACATGTTCTAATACAGATTAGTTGTCTTTAATATTCACACCACCAGTTGTTATTAAGCTAACCAAACTAATGCTAAGCTAAAGGACAAAACTAAATGCAGCCTGCTGATATAAGATATAAAAGATCATTTAAGAGTTAAGGCAAGAGCAGGATCAAAATCTTCAAAAAATATGCTTTCGCTTGTTGACAAATAGCATCAGTGAGCTAGTTTGTTAAATTTCTTTACAAACAACTGATTTAAACATGTCTAATTTTTGTCTCTCAGTTGTTTGACTGGGAAAAGCAGCTAGTTCGTAGCACCTTACACATTAACTTCTAAAAGTCTGGATGAATACTCAGGAGACCAGAAGAGAAGCTCCGATTCCTGTTTATCAGAGACAATCCTGTGCTCCACCATCAATGATTCACCAACGCTGTGCTAAGATTACATTTTCCAGCTTCTTTGGCCAAACAGCCCAAACAACCCGCAACGGGCACTGAGACGACACCCTGCAGCTGCCGACCTCATCCATTAGAGGATGACCTTTAAACCCAGAGGTCACAGCAGCAGGTTAAGTTGCAACTCTTGACTTGAAGAGTGAGTGAAGTGATGCAGTTTGAGGCCGACATGCAAATAAAGCATTGTTCAGAACAAAGAAGTTTTAAATATGAACAAAATAAGAGGTTGGGTCCAGAACTGTTGTTACACAGGAACTCGTCTCGAAGTCTATGAGTTTATGGTCTCAGTCTGAAATACAACATGATGTTCATTTTTCAAATTTATAGGAAAATAGAGCAGAAAGAAGGGGCTGGATTATCACCTAACCCATGACAAACTGTACCACCAATCAGGAAGGAGTTCAGAGCGGGTCAGATCACACAGCAGCTCACAGACCGACAGGTGACGACCACTTCAGCACCCGACTGTCTTCTGGGCGATATGTGGGCCTGTAGCGGTTGGATGCTCCGTGACATTCAGCTGGTTCCGGCTTGGTCCTGAAGACTGGAACTGGAGACAGAAGTCCCCGGAAGAATAAACAACAGTGAGCTAAAAGAGGCTCTGCAGACCAGAGGCCTGCAGCACAGTCTCTCTTTGTGTTCTTCTGTATTTTAACATAAACATTTTGATGAGTGCACACAGTGAGTGGACTGTCTCTGAGGCCCGAAGACAGAAAGCAGTCCGATCATCAAACCTCTCAGAGAGGAATAAAACACGGCTGGTCACCCATGACACTAAGAAATATTCTCATTATTCATGCTGAGATCTGCGTCAGCGGAGTCGACAGTGTGGAAGACGCACACATTCCTACATTCATACATGATCTCTAAATGCCAAATGATGTAAAAGGATCCAACTGGTGTTTTGTTGATTGTTTTTCAGAGTGGCATTAGACACGCGCTGACACAGAGCAACCTTTTGTCATAATTAATGCTTGTTTTTGCTGTTGAATTCATAACTTCTAACAGGGAATGAGAGACGTTTTGTTTTTAAAGGAATCATCTGTGCTGCGAACTCAACGCTCAGTACAGAAGGTTTTCATTTACTTTTCCACTCTGTCATCATCTTCTTCTCAGGCTGTTTTTTGAACTTTGGAAAGGAGAGCCTCGACACCTTCAAGATGACGTCTGAACCTTCCTACCACCTGCCGCTCAACATCTACATCATCATCCTGGGCATTGGCCTCTTCATCCTCATGCTCAGCCTCATCTTCTGCTGCTACCTGGTCAGGTACGAGACAACTGCCCCCGAACCTTCAGGAGCTATTTCCTAATCAATTCCTAATCAAGTCCTCTTCTTTGTTCTCTGTCGTCTATTTTATGACTTTAAATTACGGTGTGAGAGGACTGCTGTTAAGAGCATTTGTGCCAGTTTACACCCTCAAGTTGGAATATACTTTATATCCTCAGCACTTGTCAGAACAAAACCTCAGATTCTTGGATTTAGCCACATACTGACGCATTTGATATCATTTGTCACTAAAATGGGACAGTTGGTCTCAGTCACAGTCCAGCCAACGCCATCATGGGCCACTTTCACGTGTAGAAGCCTACAGATGGCGTCTTATGTGTTCTGGGAAATCTCCTTCAAACCGTTCAGTTTTATGTAATATTGGAATGAAGGCCACTCAGTTGATTGAGGTCATCCGTCAGAACAGAATCCTCTCACTGTGTTACATGGGAATAACATACAGTAGTGCATTGTCTGCTGTTTGACGAATCACAAAGGTTCAAGTTAGCACAGCTTAAGGCTATTAGAGACAGGCTGGATCGGGTCAGTGCAGTGCTGCTGACGTTCTGGAAAAACCAGTTTAACCCTCACTGAGCTGAATTCGAGCTGTGCATCTGGACGGCGGGGGGACAGGAAGGTCAGGGGTCAGGTAAAGGAGACTCAGAGACGACTGGAGCGGCGGTCCGAGTATGGAGCTGTGATTTTTCTAAACCTGATACTGAAAGACTTAAAGAGCAGAGCTGCTTAAATAGAATCATAAATAGAAGGAGGAGAATGTCTTCAGTCATGTCGGTGTGTGTGCCGGAAGAGAAACTGCAGCATGTTGGTGTTAACTGAGCCAACAGAATGAGATCGACAAGAAGTGGACCTGGACTCTGGGTCTGAAACAGAGCTTTAAACCTTCTCTGGTCCATTGGATGTAAAAAAAAAAAGCCAGATTATATTGAAGTCTATGGGAAAATGGGTTGACTCTTGGGTTTTTATGGTGAAAAGAATCCATTGTCCAAACAAAGCTATCACATTTTCTTGGTTTATTTATCAAAAGAATCAAAAGAACAGAAAGATTGTGTCATAATTTAAAAGTATAGTTAATCCAAGCAGAAAATAAGAGCAGACATTATTACAAAAAACTAAGAATAGAGCAAGAAAACAACAAAGCAGTCTTATAGACTTGCTAGCGGCAGACTCACAGGTTGTTACTTGTCGTGTGAATTCCAGACTCTCAGCTGATTCAGACAACATGAGGAGACATGTTCCAGTGGAGACAGATAAGGAGCCAACAGGGACATCATAGATGTCTTTTAATCTCAAGATCGTTTGTTTGTTTTCTTATTTCCTCCCAGACTGAGAAGACGAAGACCAAGAGACCAGTACGGGTACAACGAGGTAACCTATTAATGTGTTATTGTGTTTCAGACTCTGTAATAATTTTCTCGTGTCTGTTAAACTTTACGCATTTTGTGATGAGTCCACTCTGATCAACAGGTTGTTCTGAAAGGAGCCGGCAAGAAACTGAGTCTTCTGGGTGTAAGTTGAATTCAGAGAGAATGAGAAGAGCACCGAGCTGACAGGCTAATGGGGCAGAATGAAGGGTGTAAAAAGTCAGATTGTACTGGAGTCTATGGGAAAATGTCTCTCCTCCTCAGTAAACATTTTCCTGATCAGTTTATGGTTTCAGTCTTCAGAACAATTAAACCAAAATGGCTGACGGACAAATTACAAACCGAAGGCTTCAAATCTGCAGCTCATGAACTGTTGGGTGACGTTGGGCCACAAATAGCTATATAAATAGCTTTATGGGTAACTGTTACATGTGAATGATGTCAGTTAAAGTGACTTCAGCTGATTTCATTTCCTGTAATCTCCCTTTTCAGCAAACATGTGCAGTTTGTTTAGAGGAGTTTCGCACCAAAGATGAGCTCGGAGTTTGTCCGTGTTCTCACGCTTTTCACAAGAAGTAAGTTCCACAGCCTTTACTTTCATGAGGTTTTCCTAATTTTAGTGATTCATGTGCAAACAATTTTCTCAGGCAGCTCTTCTGCAGCAGCCAATGTGTCGACACCTCCAAAGGCAAAAACATTCACATCATTTTGTTAATTCTGGCCTTGACTTTGGGTGTACTTTGGGTGTAGACCTCACAAAGCAGGTCGAAGGCCTCTCTTTAAACTGGCAGCTGAAACAGAGAGGAGTGAGATTCAAGTTTTTCTAGCTGCACTTCAAACGATGAGCAGATTCCTGTTCATATACATCCCTGCATGTGCAAACAGGATCTTTTTCTGCTCTGCAGCGAAGGCGTGACATCCACTGTAGCTTTGCCTTCAGGCTTGTTTGCTCTTCTTTGGCCTGATATGTCTCTGCCTGTATCATGATCAACTTCATTTTGTGACTTTACGTGCTGATACGTCTCTCGTTTTCCGCTCTTTCCCAGGTGTCTTCTGAAGTGGTTAGAAATCCGCAGCGTCTGCCCAATGTGCAACAAGCCCATCTGTCGCCTCCAGCCCGACCCCCCTCAGGCACCCGAACGGCCGCAGAGTCTCCTGGAGGTCTGAGCTGGAAACCTCCGTCCAGCAGCACCTCAGGCTCTCCGTCAGTCCGCAGAGGTGTCCAATAAACACGTCGCAGCTTCCGCAGCATGTTGGCGGACTTAAAGGACAGAGCTTGCAAAATGTATGGAGACGTGGAACCAGAGGGACGAGGTGCTGCAGTTTTCATTATATAGCCGGGTTATCCACAAGTGCCTTAAAGCTGCAGTGTCCGCTGCTTCCGAATCAGACAGACTAAACTCAACATGTCCAGTGTCCTTTCATCCTGACAAGGTCATAGGTCAAACAATCACTGAACTCACCCTGAGCTAAAGAAGATCTGTCACAGATGTAACACATTAGACTGGCCCATCAGGGCTTAGGCCTTCAACTGACAGGCTCTGCTGGTTTATGCTTTTGTTTTTGATATTAAAGAACATTTGCAGGAACTGAAATGCAAAAGTTCGAGATGAGTGTACTGTGATGCTTTTTTCTTTGCCTGTGTTTATCTGTCAGTGATATTGGAAAACTATGATGACTCAGAGTTCTTTGGAGTCGCAGAGGAGGTCACATCACGTCGGGAGGAGCTGCTGAGCTTCACGGCTCATCACCATCTGAGCACGGAGACAGAAGGTTCCCGCCCAGTCCACATTAGATCTCTGCATTTTTTCCTTTACAGCAACAGCAACTCAACTTGATCATCATCAGTGTATGTAATTGTGAGCAGACTGTGGCGAAGGCAGCTCCCTTTCCCTGAAACCTCTGAATCATCTGCTTTAACTGTTTCTAAAATGTGATCTGAGTTTTGTCTGAAGCTCAATGTGTTTCCGATAATAACACAAAATTGCTTCAATATTCTGTGTCTTAATTGAACATTCCCATGAAACGGTGCTGGTGGAAGGAGGACGTGAACCGTTGGATTTAACAGCTGCTCAAACCTTCTTGTTGTCTGGACTCTGAAAGGGCCAATTTGATGTTCTGGGTCATTTTCCTGCCAGAACAACCGCTCTGCCATAAAGTTCCCCCCGTCCATTATATCTATAACGGCTGATAGTTTACTGAGGTAACAAATCAAGGGAGAGGTAGGGACCTTTTTCCCATAGACTTCAATACAATCTGACTCAACCTCTGTTGGTCAATAGATAGAATGAAGGTTTAACACGTGGACACAGTTTTGGATTTGGATTTAGTGAGGAAAATTCAGGTTACATTCAGTGTGTGTGTGTGTGTCTGTGTTTGCACGCACACACACTACAGTCTCTGTGTGTACTCCCACTCATTACATCTTGCGTATTATTTCCATTTTTTAGAGAGCTTTTTAAATTAAGGTTCATTTGCATGTCTCATACTTGGTACAGAGTTGACAACAATGTTAGAATGGGCTCAATGACGCTGATCCTGATTCTAATCTGCCTCAGAAACCACAAAGTACTGAGTCTGCAAATGCATTTTCCGTCCAAGTTCCATTATCATGTTGTTAATGGATCATTTGATCATTTACTGACGTGTTACTGATCTGGAAGTTATTTATCTTTAACAACGTATTGGAAAGTCTGCAAGGAACTTTTCACAAGTATAATTATCACACAGTTAAAGTACTTAAGCTGAATGTTCCAAAGAAAAAATAGAACGCTTGAAATAAGCTCCTGTTCAGATCACACATTTATTTATAATCCCACCTGAAGCGGCGTCACAGGGTCCTTCGTGCAGCTGTGTCAGAACATGTGGCAGGTCCAACACAGTCGGGATGGTGTAGTCCGGTTTCACTGAGCCGTCGGGCACAGCCTCCCCGCTCTTGCTGATCCAGACTGTGGCCCGTACTCTGGCGTTCAGGCCCCCCTGAATGTCTGTGTCCAGAGAGTCTCCAACCATGATGCAGTCCTGGGCCTCCACCCCCAGCATGTCGAAACACAGCCTGAAGATGGAGCGGGACGGTTTCTGCTCTTCCTGCTCTCCCCCGATCACAACGGCATCGAAGAACTCCTCACACCTGACCGCCTCCACCTTCTCTCTCTGGGTCTGGGTCTCCCCGTTGGTCAGCAGCAGCAGCTTGTATCGGCCCTGCAGCTGCTTCAGGAGGCTGCATGTTGGAGGAGACAGGCTGAGGCGCTCCAGGCGACTGTTTTTCCACAGATAGTAGCACTGAGCCGGCAGGGAGCCCCCGGGGCTGCTGCCCACCGTCTCATGGATGCTCTGCTTCCAGTGACCCACCCGGACATCATCGATGGATTTGCCCTCTGAGGGGTCAAAGCTCTCGAGGAAAAGCTTCTCCTTGAACTTTCCACAAATCCTGCTGGTGGTGTCGTCATCGACGCCCAGTGTGGTCTTCAAAAGTTCACGTGTCTGCAAGTAACACAAAAGATACTCTCATTAAATCACATCCTTGATACAGATTTTTCACTGATGAGCTGCTGGACACCAGAATGCTCGGTGGGAATAAAGAACTACATCTACGTCTGTCTGAAAATGGTCGACAACTACAGGAGTGTAACTTGGCCTTTAGTTAGTGTACATACACAGCAAATTCAAGCAAACAAACAAACAAAATAAATGAAATCATCCAGAAAGATACATAATAAACTAATAATAATAATAATAATAACACAAAGTGTTGATTAACATTTTTTATGTGAAGTTTGTGTTTTGTGTTTTGTTGTTTCAGTGGAAACACCTAAACACTAAACGCAGCGTGGTTAAGATTATTCTAAAATGCAGCAACAGGCCAAAATAAACACAAAGAAAATCTCATTTTGGTGTGACACAAGCACACACACACAGATTTCAGAATAAAAATCAGTTTATAAAGATTAGCCAAACAGCGCGTTTTGTCGCTGCCCTCCCGCTTCCCGTACTTCCTGGACCGTGCCGCTCCAAACATGGAGCCCAGAAACAAACACAAAGAACACAACTTCCTCAGCTGTCACCTTTTGGATCGCTTCTTCTCCGGCCAGGCTGGTGTCGATCAGCGTGTTGTCCAAGTCGAACAAAATTGCCTTCACCGGTTTGCCGTCCATCGTCAGCACACGAACAACCGACGCTCTGCCGTACAGGAGCGGAGACACTTCCGGGTACACTGCATGCCGGGAATTGTAGTCCCGCCCCCTCGACTCGCTGGTGTTTACAACTTTAGTCCTCAAGAGAGCGCCAGCAATTAAAAATAAAACGAGTTTTCACCAGCAGAAATATCATTAATCCTCAGCTGTTCCAAAACAGAAGAGTTCGAATTAAAATAGAATAAAAAAAATAAATAAAACCAAAGAAGTTAAAGTGAAGGGGCCTATAACTAACTGATATTTAAAGGAAACATCAAAATACAAATAGGACAGTATTTACAGTATTTACAGTATTATTCAGTATTATTCAGTTTCCAGTGTAATCAATTTTATTCATAATGTTTATTAATTTATTTAAACCTTTCTGGTGTCTTAAAGCTCAAGAGGACTAAAAACAAAACAGAAAAAAGCAGGTAACAATTGCTACGACTTACTATGAGGACTAAAAATCTTTAGTTAAATCATTAAGATTTTACCAAATGGACCTAAATTATAACATTATTTATTTGTCATTATGTTATGAATGAATAAATAAATTATTGGAAACATTTTAAGTAAACATATATGTACACAGGAGTAACTGGCTCAGGATGGTTAAGAATAGGTTAATGAAAAAAAATCAGTTGTTAAATCTAAATATTATTGATTAAATCTATAGCCCAAGTGTACAGAATAAAATTAAATATTAAATCTGTAAAATAAGAATAGTTAAAAATAAATCTGTGCTCCTCAGTGGAGCAGGAAATTAAAAAAATGTTCAATGAAAATGTGAAAATACTTTTTTATTTATGGTAAAGAAAAATAATTTCCAACGGTATATGGGACTGATTTTGTTTTCATTACAATTCATGTTTTTTTTCTTCTTTATTTGCTTCTAGTCTCCAAACCTTAAAAAAATACAAGAATAATTTTTGTTTTATTTTTGCAGTTTTTAATATGAAATTCTGCCCAGTAACTTCGATTGGTTGACTAATTTCACCAGCTAAGTGTACATTTTAAACTCCAGCACCTGATTTATGCAGTCTGAATGAAATTAAAAAACTGACTATATCTGCATTTAGTAAAGAAATAAGATGAATACCGATCTAGTGTAGATTTTATCAACAATAACGTTTATCATTCAGTCCATGGAGGAGATTTTTACAGAATTTCCTTCTGAATTTAAAGTGATGTTGCTCGTTAGTTAATTAAAGTGAAACAGGAAATTGAAGTGGTAAATTGAAATGGACTCTGTCCGTGGTGCTGATATAACCTACACACACAAAAAAGAATTAAACTACACAACTCTTGTAGTAACAGTCACATCCTTCCTGCTCTAACAGAAGTCAGATCATATTTACACAACACATACATTCTGTACATTCTGTACATACAACTACTGACTTTGGAACTCATACTTGATTCATTTTCTTAGTATTGAACTAGTTTTTCCAACTGTGTTTGACATATAATTAATGTTGGATGTGAAACTGATATGATGAACAGAATAAATGTTACATCATAAACAGATGTGTTAAATAGAAATGTTATTACTATTACATCTCATCTAAATTAAATAGTCTAATTTAATGAGCTGAAATTTGTGTAAGTTAAATAGTGTTGAACCAAAGTTTTCGTTTCCCAGTTGGTTGTGTTTATTTTCTGGTAAACACACTGCTGTTGATGCTGACGGAGGCTTTCCCTTTCTGTAACTGCTCAATTAGATTTAGTACAACATTTTGATGTAAACATATTGTTAACAGTTCAACATGTTTTAGAGGTAACTGTTTTGTCAGACGTGAACATCATTTCCAAAATGATCAGCTTATTCATTTGGAACGTTCACATAAATTTTCTGATCAGAAGTATGAGCCTGAGCAGAGCTGAGCTTTGGACAGAAGCTGCTCATATCAATGAATTTATTTTTAGAAAGGCACCCATGAAAACGAGCGTGAAACATTCAGTGTCATCACTTGTCAAATTAAAAAGCCTACGTGACTTTTGTCGATGGATTTTGCCAAATTAAACACATATTCCGTGACACACACTCGTTCAAAATCAAAACATACCACAACTCTTATGCAACCCGTCCTCTAACACGCTCTCTCCTCTGGCGTCAGGCCAGAGGTTCACACGCAACAGTGTGCAGGCCTGTTGCTCTGCTGTACCAAACCCAGGATGAAATCACAGCAATCCCCTTCTTGCTGATTCCAGATCAGGTGTTTCAGTCCTCACCAGAAACCTGACCTAATTATCTTATTTATCTTGGGCAAAAAAAAAAAAAAAAGCTATCAATCAAGCTTCAGTGTGAGAAGCTTCACACGCACCTGCTGTTTGCATGCAAATCACAAATTCTGAGTCTTAAATAAGAATGAGTGAACTCCAAATGATTTTTCTTTTCATCACACTCGTTCCTAGAAAGGGAAAAGGAAACACAGTGTATGTATGAAGAGCAACCTCTCGTGTGTGAGGATGGAAATTCCCCCTTAAAGGAAAAAAAGAAGAGGCCAATGACTCCACTAACATGACACTGTTCCTCTTTAATCTGTGTGGGTGGCCGTGGCAGCAAACACCATTAAAGTGCTTTTATCTGCCTGATAAAAGTGTCAAGTTGAAGCAATAGCTGCTTCAAATGCAACCGTTCACGGTGGATTAGACTTAAAGTTGAATATTTAGCCTTTAATTTAATATTCAGATTTAATATTTGAATTCTAAATTTAGTGCGTTTTTCTCAAATAAACATGTAACTAACAATTAGACACAACTTAGTGTTTTACAATTATTTCAAAATTTATCATCTGAAAGTTGATTTTCTTTCCACCTTGTTTTTGTAAACAAAAACTGGATAATAATGACAATAAACTAATAATATATTTCAGTAAAATAAATCAAACCCCTTTTAGTTTTATAAGAAAAGCTTTTGTAGAGCTCCTGAAAATCAGAAATCAGGTATCAGGTAGAGACGTTTGTTCAACTTCAAGGATCCCAAATCCAGATGAGTGAATCTGTTAGCAAAGAGGCCTCAGCAGACACAAGCTGGCTCTAATGCAATAAATCCTCTGATACTTTGAGAGACTGGATTTTTAATTTCCATTTTTTATTTCTGCAAAAAACTAATAAAAATGTACTAAACGTAGCCAGTAAATGTAAACCTAAATATTGAATAGAAATCTGAGTTTTGAAGTAAATTATGTATCCAAAGACTTGAAATATTTCACATTCATTTATTAAACTGTGAGAAAAGAAAACTTTTCCTTGATATTGGCGTGTTGAGGTGTTCTGTGTGTTTATGGATTCCGGACCAGGACCTGGACGGAGGGACAGAGTTAGACAGGAGCTCTGACGGGCTCACACCAAATTCTTCACCTTTAGTCGTTCCATTGGAAAATATTGAACATTCTTCACATTTGACAGATACGGATCAACAATTCTGATGATGCTTCGCTCACAGAAATAACTGGAGAGCTTTGCCTTGTTTCTGATACCAAGAAAAACTCCACACGCACACGTAGATGTGAGATTTTATCGAGGCCGGGGGAATGTATGAACGACAGTCTAAAGAGAGAAACGCTGCTGTGCCTCATGGCACTCCTCACGGTAACAGGGGGAGTCTGGCAACCTGCACGTACACACAAACAAAAACAGTCTGATCCGGGGCAGCGTGGTGCCTCTGCAGGAGGTTATGCAACGCTTTTCTGTAAAGCTTATATAAATGGTGTGTTTGGGGCCTCTCGCTCATAGAGAACCGTGTCACTGTCAAATCACGACGACGGTGGCAGCTCAGATATGAATATTCATACTTTTCCAAATAAAACCATCAAACAGCTGCTGAAGTTCTGAGTCCAGCTGTGAAGGACATGAGAGATGTTTGAGGAGAAAGAGTCTGAAGATCTGCAGGTGAAATTCTGTCAGCCAAACTTCTTCTGGCTTTAAGAGGAAACTGGAAAGTGCTTGTGACCTGTTTTCTTTATTTCTGTTATTTCGCTGAAGCGCCTTTTCTCCCAGCATTCATCCTCTGGATGTGTGGCTGAAATTTCACCGAGCCCCGCTGTGTTTGTCTGGCAGGTTTCCAGAGCTGATACACCTGAATTCTCCCGACCGGCTGCTGAACCAGCACAGCAGCAGGGAGAGAGGGAAAGTATGTGTGTGGCTGGACCCCCATCCAGACCTGAACGTTAGGTTCACTAATGTAAACTTCCCTTTCATTCTTCAGCCTGGAGAGTTCATTTTTGTGAAGTGATTATTCTAAAAAGTGTGATTTGTTGTTGTTAATTTTTGATAATAATTGATCGTTATTTTAGTTTCTTTCTCGGGTCGCCTCATGTTCAGGCAGCTTCACAGGAAATACCAACCAGTTAGAAAAACACACGTAATTGGGACTTTAAATAATCTATGACTCTTATTTCTGTCAAAAACAACAAGTTGCAACAACCTGAACAATTTCTGGCACAATTATAACGTGGAGAGACAGACATAAATAATCCAAACAAAGATTATGTCTATTAAAAAATGAAATTCTGTGCCAATGAAAATGATTATTTTTTTGGCTGAAAAAGAAGTCAGTTTTGGCTGGATTCATATTTTCTTATTACTGAGGATAGTAAAAAAGTGACTCAGGGCAAATTCATTTGGTGAAGCTCACGAAGAATCAGCAGCAAACAAGAGATTGTGTGAAGATAACTTTCTTCTCAAACTGACTCATCCTGAGGTATGAGCAGCCTGAAGTAAATCAAACTGTGGTTCTACATCACAGCTCTGGATCCCGAAGGCACAATTTTCAGGCTGACTGGACGAGCACGAGACGGGACGTGCTGAGACAGGCGAGTGGACGAGCTGCATCAGAAGCTTCTCCCTGACACACGCAAAGAAAACCACAACACAGGCCCGACCTGCTGTTACTGTGTTGGCAGAGCGACGTCATTTCTTATCAAGACATATTATAAGTCAGAGCTTTAAGACCAGACGTGTTTACATTAATACCAGCAGGAGTAGAGCCACATAAATGAACCCTTCACATCTGATCAAAAGCGAGAAATTCTCCGTGAGACTGAAAGAAAGAAAGAAGGAAAGAGAAAGTTTTTGTAAATTACCGGATTTCTGGATAAAATCCAAACATTTGGAGGATGTTGAAAATTGTGTTTATCAGAAGGAAAATGAATGACAGAGCTTCTTCATTCAGGGTGAGGTCTACAGGTAGACCTCCATGTGGTCTGGGATTCCAATGTTTCTGACGTTAAACGTGACTGTTGAGCTTCTCCGCAGCCTGAATATAACTGTATTTTCACTTTTTAATCATCTGATTGATTTCCTTCAGGACGCTCTCACGATCCCGTTAAAGTGATAACTTGGAGCCCGGTCATCTCCTGTTCAAACCCAAACAGGACCCCCCCCAGATGGTGCGTTCACTTTCCTTTTTGGGTGTTGATGACATGAGAGCTTCAGAGAAACTTCCAGATGGAGAGTCTGGCTTTGATGTGGAGGAGACATGTCGTCGTTGTTTCTGTGCCGGTTCCACACCAGCTGCCAGCCGCGTTGAGAGCACATGCTCGAGGTTTGTCCTTCCCTGCATTTCTTCTTTTAGCAGCGAATGCCATGCCCCGAACCGAGAGGTTCCCATCACTGTGCTGCAGAACAACATCTGAATGATTTCAGGTTTAGATAAACTTCTCACTTTATCGGGATCCTGTGAGGACTCGGTGGGAATAATGGAGACTTGTGAATCACATTCCAGGCTGAACATCCTGAGGAGCTTCTCTCAGGGCCTCAGCAGAGAAGAGACAGAATCTGATGGTGCTGATAAGAGCTGCTGCCTTTAATCTCACCTGGCTGAGAAGAACGAGGCCTCAGACCAGACCCCCAGAGGCTCAGGGGAACCTTTGTTACAGCAGTGGACAACACAGAGTCTGTCTCAGCGCCGTCCTCTTATCAGAGACATGTCCCCTGAGGACGGGTTCCCCTGTGTCTGCCCTGACATGACGTGGGCGGAGCTGCAGAGTTCATCTGCTGTTTCACGGCTGAAGGAGATCCAATGATCAACTGCGGAGGTCTCATAGAGCTGATCTGAAGGTCCTATCTTTATCTGATCAGGAGTTCTGCTCATTCTTTGGAGCAGTAACGATTCTGTCAACACAATAATCTCACAAACATACAGGACGGATCCAGAGACACTCTGATTGGCTGTGACATCACCCACCGATCCAATAGGAGCGTCCGATGTAGAGACGTGCCTCTGACGTCACAGTCAAAGATGGAGGATGAGGATGGAGTCAGAGAGTCAGACTGATCCAGATCTGAACTCACTTCATTCATCTGTTTATTTCCAAACTTTTTGTGGTGATCTGATAGATTAGTCCAATTAGTAAAAAGGAGTACTTCCTGTTCACTGATACTTCAGGAATGAATCTGTAACATGATAAAATGATTGAGATGATTTTTCTGTGACTCAGAGCTGCTGCTGATGTGTTGGGACACGGACGGGGAGACGGTAAGCTGCTGATGACCCAGACTGTAGTTACAGTCCTGGAAAGAAGGCAGTGACTCAAACTGCCTCGCACGGCGAACAGTGTGTTTGGAGTAAAGATAATTGTCGGGTCTTGTTGCCTAATCCTGCTGCAGGATTATCCTTCTCATGGCATGTGTGTGTTATACAGTAAATATGTATGTTGTATCAGGCTGCTCTGTAATCCATTGTTCCACCTGCAGCCTTCGACAGAGAGCACAGCTTAATACTGAGAACCCACAAGCTGATACCTGAAAGTTTAATATCTCTAAGACATTTTATTGTGTGGTGTTTAAAAATCTATTTAGACTTCTTCATGTGTGTCATGTGCTCGGTGCACAAACAGGAGGTGTTTCTGTTAAAATGGCCGCCGAAACAAAAACCAGGATTTTCTGCACCGTTTACTGACGACACAGCGACAGTGCCAAATGTTCGGTCCGTTGACGACTGAGACCAGAAACACATCAGGAAAACAGGAGGGACATTTTCCCATAGACTTCAACACAATCTGACATCTATTCGCAGCCAGTGGAGTCGCCAGATAGGTTGATAAACTCAGTTTAACAAAGTTTTTATTTTTATTTAAATCCAAAACCAGGAAGCTGCCAACGGGCTTCCCAGGACAAAAAGAGACAGACAAAATGGCACCACGGTTGTTTCCAGTACCTGTCCGGCTCATTTTCCAACAAAAACATCAGAGACACAAACCTGAGCCAACTGAGCAAACACAATGGCAGCAGCATTAAAAATAGAAGTGTGCACAGGTAGACCATCAGCTTGTTTTCTTTTTTAGGAAACATGTCAGCTGGTACTGGGGAACACAATGACCATCACCGGGGAGGTTCCAGCTGAGGTGCTCGGCTTTATTCCTCAGGGTGGGACGTAGTTTGCTTTAATGCACCTAAATGCCTGTAAAAACACGCCGTCCACGGTGCTGACATTGTTCTGTGAAGGCAGAGTCACGTCACTCTTTGGTGAACGCCTTTTAAATCTAATTACAATTGAAACAACAAATAAAATATTCAAGTCTACGCTTCATTAATGACCTCTGACCTCTGCACTCTCAAATGTTTTATTGAATCTGGAAGAAAAATATCAGATGTTGGCATCAATTAGCAACCAGTAAACAGAGGAAAACAAAGGTCTGTCTCTAAGTTCAGTGGGAAGTGTTAAATTCAGCACACACATGTCAACGCTGAGAAGAACTGGCAGGACTTACACGACACAATGGGAGGCTGTCAGAGCCACCGTCAGCAGTCCGGTAATTACAGAACTCCGATGTGAGTCGTGCTGTAAAAGGAGCGCCGGCTCGAGTGTCACTGAACAGGCCGTGATCAAAGAGACGGCAGTGAAGTGGAGACTCCCAAAGAAGCGCACAAATCTCAGCGTATCACACACCAGGCCGTCTCCTGCCAGCAGAAATCAAAACCTGGAATAGTAATGAACCAAACTCTTCCAGCTGGCTGTGTAATTCTGATTCTGAAGGCATTAACTCCACTGAGCAATTTATCTGAGATCACATGTCAGCTTCACGTGGAAGAGATGCCACCAACCGTGATTTGACCAACCTGACTTCACTGCTCGGGTACGAATTCACGTTCCTGAAACGATCCTGACTTTCCATAAGTCACAAGAGAGTGGTGGGTTTTTTGGGATTTCCACCTTCAGAGCTGTCACTGAGCAGACAATTAGACCGTCAGCCTGATGCTTCCTGCGGCGTGTGCTGCATTCAAAGACCACTGTAGAAATCAGGTTAAGATAAGTGAACTGACTAATCAGACGTCTATGTGCTTCTTTAATATATAAATCTATCTTTTGACTGTCTTTCTGGAGTCATATTTTAAATCCAGCGCCGTGCTCAAAAGGAAGTTATTATCATCCAGAAGAGGTCGGCTAGTGCAGATCTCCTGAGCTCTGTTGAGTCTTTTTTTAAATAAACATGTGCGTCCCAGATGGACTGTGTTATTTCAACACTGAAATTCATATTCTCCTTTACTTTCACTTTGACATCGACTCTCTGGGAGGACTCGTGTCATTCTTCCGTCGTGCCGTCATGTCCCACTAAGCTGAGGCCTTTCAGCTGGATCTTGATCCTCATGCCTGCTCACTATTTATCTGATGCAACAGTCTCTAATAGCTACTTCTGAGAGATTCTTCATTAGATAGTGCACCGTGCTGTAAGTTCCTCCCCTCCCTCGCTCGATCTTTCCGTGAGAAGACGTTGCAGCAGAGAGTTGTCAGGGCAGAGTCACCACACGTGATGGTTACAATAACTCGTCGACAGCTCATCTTACCGCTGAACACCCTCATCATGTTCCCGTCTGCTGCTCAGCAGACAAGAACAGCAAGCAGAAAGTCCCGCAAACCCACAACAGCTAGCGTGGCCTATTAAAGTAATAATAATGAAAAAAGACTTTTTTACTTTGGGGTTCGGATTTTTCGCAAAAATTCAACCAAAGTGCTGCAGAGAGTCTGTGTGAGAATCACAAAGGTTACAATGCTGCTGCTACAACCTCGTCCGTCCAGTTTGGTTTGTTCCATTTAGCCTCACACACTCACACACACACACACACACACACTCACACACACACACACACACCATTACCTGATGACAACCAGGAATGTAAACTACGAAGAATGTTAAAGCAAAAAAAAAAAGAGACTTTCAGACACAGACACTTTTATGAATGGAAAGATCTCACTCACATATCACCATTCATAAAAGCATCTGAACACGCATCAGTGACTCTGAGCTGCAGAGAGGGACAAACTCACACAGCTGCACAGTTGTGCGTTGAAATGATTTGTTGCTCTGTTGTTGTGTCGTACGGAGCTCAGGTAGCAGCAGCGGAGGGAAACAAACACAGTGAGGAGGCGTCCGTTCCCGTCACTGCTAAAAGTTATCTGAGGCTGCTGTAATAATCCGGACTGACAGGCCGGCCTCTCGCACCAAAGCCGTGACAACACCTCTCCTGCTTTTCTTTTTCCAATCTTGACTCAGAGAAACAAAACAATCCCACACAATCCCGGCAGAGCTTTGTGCACCTTCTTAACGCCTTGGCAACCGCGGCGCCCGGTGTTTACAGTGGGAGTGGGCTGATGGGAAAGTTTGCAAAAGTGCGGTTTGCAGATTTCTGAGGATCTCCATCTGGATCACACCCTGAAGTCTGACTCGGTTTGGACGGACCACGATGCACCGGGCTATCAGGTCCTGTTAACGGCGAGCAGTCGGACGGCCGTCTGTCGGTCCAGACTCCATCGGAGTCTAATTAGAGTCCAGGCCGAGTTATTAGAGCATGTCGACACACCCGAACTGAGGAGGTCAATGTTTGTGTTGTAGGTTCATCTGCACACAATGACCCCAACAACACAAACGTTTTTTATAGATCAGTCAAAGAAATGAACACACGGAGCCTCGAAAAACGGAGAAAAAGTGAACTTTCTGAAACGTAAAAGTTCAAAAGCAGAGACCTGTGATTTTAACACTCTGTTTAGATAAAGCAGCTGCAGCAGATTCTCCAGCTGGCTGTCAGCTGTGAGCTACAAACTACGGTGGCCCTGAAGGCTCAACACACTGCAGCTGTAGAAACACAAGTCAACACACAAAACAGCAAAAATAATTCAGAACAGCAGCAGAAACGTAAAAAGTCAGAACTCGTCGAGCGTCAAGTCGGACCCATCGGACTCGTCACCTTTGTGTGTCCCCTGTGTGTTCTTTGTGCGTTTTTTGTATTCACATCGATTGTGTTCTCTGAAGTTGTGTTGTGTTGACCTCTCGTAGTTTACAGTACTGTTTTATCTAAACATCTTCTGGTTGTAATTTTAGAAAATAAAAATACAGGTGTGGGCGGAATTTAGATGAAAAAGAATTGTGTATTTGTGAGACTTGAGTTTTTTACATCTTTGGCTGATTTGTGTTAAAAAAACTACTTCTGAAGGATTCTGCTGTTCTTTGTGCTACTTACACAACAACTTTATCTCAACAAACTGAACAAGACTGTTCTGTTCTGTTTTTATTTTCCTTAACTTTGTCACATTCATATTTGAGACTTCAGTGTTTTTCTAACTTATACAAAAAATGTAATTGTTGTGTTTGACAGTTCCTCATGTTTTTGTGTCATCTGGAAACATCTGTGTGTCGTGTTGTTTTCTGAATTGTTTAGTTTTTGTGTTTTCTTAAGATGTCCACGCTGAGGTGATGATTCTTTGAGGATCTCTTCTTCACTTCAGATAAAAAAGACGGCCATTGTTGCTGAACCGTCTTTGCTGACCCCACGCCTCACCGCCCCCCCAGTTCCCCCAGAATCCTCTGCTGCCTTTCAGGATGGTTGTCCAAGTGTGTCACCTTCAGCTGCAACATGTTGTGGAGCTGTGACAGTGTTGTGGCAACACGATGAGAATGCCATGCTTGACAGATCTCACAGTCAATTTAGAGTAAGTGTGTGTGTCTGTGTGTGTCTGTGTGTGTCTGTGTGTGACGACGGTTACTCCAACCCAACAGGGGACCGACACACTTTCTGGGTTATTTAGTTGGGAAAGGCTCTTTTGTCATGTCGCTCTCATCTGTCTGACTTTCAGTTCTGATTTAAAGCTAATTGGATTTTGACAGATTGGAAATGAAATTGTTGAAGTGTCACATAAAGAGTTTCCAGGTTTTGCAACCAGAAAGAGGATTAAATAGGAATCATTTCCTCTTCTGTGACTGTAACTGATGTAAAATACCAACGTGGGTCTAAATTTAACCGACAAACACACGTCCAACAAGTTTAAGAGCTGCACCTTGTTCCAGCAGATTTCTTTATATTTGACTTTTCATTTGTGTCGTTAAAGTGTCGTCCAAAATAAACATGTGTGTTTGTGTGACGTGTTTCTGATAATGTGGATAAAATATGAGCAACTTCAGAGAAGCAGCTGATCCGAGTTTTGATTCTGAGGTTTGATGCTTGTGTGCTTTAAATGACTGAGAAGATACGGTGAACACAAAGTGATTACACATACTGAATTAATTTCATTTGAATTCATTGTGTTGTGTGTGTGTGTGTGTGTGTTCAGCTCAGATGATAAGTTGTGTTTTGCTCTCTGTATTCCTCCGCCCTTCCTTCTCTCAATAGAATCAGATCCGCTGGGACTGGATTTTATTTCTGTCAGGGGTTTTTGGTGGTGGGGGGGCAGAGGGATGTGGGTGGAGAGGAAGCAGTTTGTTTCCACTGTAGGTTAAAGAAAGATACCACAGATATTTATTTCTCCTCCTTAAAGCGGCCCAGCCCGCTCAGTCCGCTCTGTAAAATGCTTTTTCTAAAATAATTAAGAATTTGTTGTTATCTACTTCTTTTTTAAATGATAGAATTAAATAAAAGATGCAGGTTTGGCTTATTTGCTGCAGAGTTTATCAGAATCCAAATAAATCAGTAACATAACACAAATCAGGCTGTTCGCGGTGCCAGCGAGGTGAAGAAACAAGATAAATACACAACACAAACACACACGCTTTGACTTTTTGCTTTTTGAAAACATGAAACATGAACCTGCAAAAAAGTGCCAATATTTTTCACATTAACAGAAACCACTGAACAATCTGCAGATTTCCTCATCGTGTCTCATTTCCAATGAAACATTATCAACATTTCTGAATGCTAAATGGAAATGAAATCATAATTTCCTTTTTTTTTCCCACCTACTGTTGATCCCGCCTTCCTGAGCTGGGAATAAATCAGTCAGGAGAATAAACCGTAAACTCACTAATGTTGTATGACTTCATCTATCCGATCAGCAGCAGCCCAAAGGAAACCCGCCCCCCCCGAAACAGCTATGGGACAGCTATAGGACTGAAGGACTCTCAGGTGGTTTCCCCCGAAAGACCCACAACCACGTGACTTCATCGCACAACTGCGCTGAGCCTCAAGTTGACAAAGTTGTGATGGCATCACCTGCTAAATCAGCTGGATGGTTTCTATTTTCCAGCCAACTTTTTTTTCATACAATATGAAAATCTGTTCAGAGCACTTTTCTGAAGAAAGTTGGAGGGAAAGCAGAAAAAGGAAGACAATAAAATAATTTGGGAGCCAAAACCTTCAACGACTTCATTTGTGTTTCTCCATTAAACTTTCAGACCCAAAATATAATTCAGGTTGATCGCCTGCTCACACATTAAACATAAAGTCCAGCCTTACCTCCACGCAGCATGGCGTTCTCCTGGACGTCTGCAGGAGGAACCATCAGGTGATCGAAGCTGCAACAGATCGGATCAGTTGTGGCTGCTCCCTTTCAACGCTCTTCGTTTTCACATGACTGACAAAATAAGTCACAGTTTAATGCTTCAGCGGACTGATCGGGTTTGTTTGGGCTTTTCCAGCCATGAACACACAAACATAAGAACACAGTTTGTAATGTGATACGTTTGTGCTGCTAATGAGTCCAGTTCTGATGTTTGTGTTTTTAAAAGTCAAACAGGAAGTCTCCCTCCACAATAAGTCAACTGGATTTTTACAGAAAATAAGAAAAGGTTTGTGACGCAGCATAGCCGTCAAAAGTTTAGTTTGAGGTGGAAAGAAACGTGTGTTAAAATGTTCAACTTCACAACAGGACTGAACTTTGCAGGTTTATTTTGACAAAATGCCCTTTTTAAATGGGTTGGCTGCGTCTCTTTGGCAGCTCCATGACGTTGCCCATCAGTCCATGACATCTGTCGGCCATCTTGTATTTGGAGACAGCGGTGGAGCTAATTAAAAAAGGATGAGGGAGTCACTCATTTCCTGTTGCTCTCTGGAAATTTGGGATTCAGACTTTGGATGGTGGGGATGTTGTCGTTTAGAACCAGGCCTCCATCCAAAGACCAGGTTCAGGTTTTGTTCTTTCTGAACGCTGCACCTCGCATGACTTCACCTCCATCATTACTTTCATGTAAACCAAAGAAACGCCTGGGGGGGTGATTCACCTCTGACCTCTCACAGGAGGACAGAGATAAACACAAGGGGGGAGCTGACTAAGCTTCAGTGCCTTTTAATGACAGCCCTGGTTTGGGTAGAATAGCAGCAGCCTTCCTGCAGAGAGTTGATGAGATTCGGCCTCATCAGGCCGGAAAGGAAGTGGAAGCTTCGGCGGCTGCGTTTCCTCCCCGTTCGTCTGGACGAATGTGGAAATGGCCTTAACATACGATGAGCCCACGGGACGGAGAATAACGGCCTCAGAAGTGATTCACTGCAGGAAGTGGCCCTGAAAGAGCCCGCCGCTGCTCGAGAGGTGCCGGCTGGATTCAGTTTGAAAACGTTTTGAGACGTGATGTCGCGATCAAATGTAATTCATTCCTTTCACAGAATAATCCACTAAAACAAAACACCATTCACATGCTATTCTCTGGTTGTTTTTCCTGTCAGCCTCTTTAATCAGGCCAATAAAAACAAAGACGGACAACAGCTCAACGGCAGAAAGGAGGCGAGGCTTTTTTAGCTGGCGTGGATTTGAAAAGCGCAGTCATGCGGCGGAACGTGAAATAAGCCTCCCATTCTTTCCAAAAAGAAGTCCCAACAGTCCGAGTGGACTCTGCAGACCCCTGAAAAAGGGTTTTCCTCCAGTAATGCAAAAAAATTTCAGGAATCAGGGGGAAGATGCCCTTTTAGTGTGAGAACGGAGGGGAGACGCCTTCACGGGCGGCTGACTGCGCTTTGACAGGAACAAAAAAAGGCCCAACAGATAGAGGTACCTCAATGAGCGCTCAGTTAATCTGCAAGGTCATTAGGATACTTTCAGACACTCATTAGCATCATTCTCATGAACTTAGATGGAGCGGGCAAAAACAGAAAGGGAAAGGGAAATATTGGGGGGTCAGGGGTGGACGGGGGGGTTCGACATTTGGAGTCACCGCAGTCATTCAGTCGTAATGAGGCGCTCGCGGTAGGACCAAAGCTAAAAAAAAAAAAAAGGTTGCCCCGGCGCTCAACTCTTCCTGTCTCATCGCCAACATCGACCGTTTGGTCGGCGGCAGGTCGATTCATCTCTAATGGAAAGTAATTAACAAGATGGAGCCGAATTCACAGTGTGTGTGTTTTCTATCTTTATCTGATCAGGAGTTCTGCTCATTAGTGATGAAAAATCAGCTCCAAATATCTGATAATAAACTCAGAAACATGCAGCTCTGATTGGCTGTGACATCACCCACGGAGCCAATAGGAGCGCCCGACGTAGAGACGTGACTCCAGAATGGACGGATAAACAGAATTTTAATTTTAACATGAATTCCTGTAAAGTTAAAGCTTAAAAAAGGACGATGTGTGTGAAATGAGCGTCAGCAGCTTTAGCTGCGTTGGTGAAGGTGTCACAGGTTTTCCTTTCAGTTGTCATGGTGCTCTGCACATTTAGAATAGCCTTGGGCTGCCCCCCCCCACTGATAAGCTCTGTGAGTTTGTTGTGGGTGATTCTCCTTTTTTTCTCGTTTGTTATTTGTTATTTTATTTATTTTTGTTTGTTTCTGGTTGAATGTGTAACCGTACCTGTCGTCACACGCGATCAGCCATTCAGCTGTCAGTCAGCTGAACGTGCTGGTATGAAGGAGCTTCAGGGCGCCACAGAAAACGCTCCTTTTTATTTTAAAGGTTCATCTTTTTCAGAATAAATAAGATGTGAGAATAACAGACACGATTTATAAAATTATCTGATATTATCTGTTGCTGGACAAATTTTTTTATTCCCTGTTCTCCATTTATTCTAATGAAATGAAAAACAAGTGTGATGAACTCAGCAGGAGCTGATCGGGGCTTTCTGATATCTGAACCAGCTGACCCTCAAACTTGACTTCATGATTATTTTATTTATTTTGTGTGTGTGGAAAGCACTTTGGTCCACTAGGTGTTTTTTTAATGTGCTCTGTAAATAAAATAAAATGGATTGGAGTTGTCTCGAGATTCATTCAAGTTTAAGTTTAGTTAATAAAAATGTTCATTAAGGACACTTTCAGAAACCTTTTTGATGAAGTGTTTATTTGGCAGATCATTAAAGAACTTAAAAAGTCTTGGAGAAATATAATATTCTGGAAATATAATTGTTTGATATTTATATTTAATAAATCTGAAATATACAAAAGATTTTGTTAAAATTGACAAATAATGTATTCCACTTTTTGATGAATCGGCTTAAACGTGATGTTTATTTGTTTGATTATTTGAACAGCTTCATTAATTATTTTAGATGTTTTAAAATCTGAATGAAGCCAGATTCTGGACTGATCCGGGATCAGGACCGGGTTTATCTGGGCTGCTGTCCGCAGTGCTGAGGCTGAGTCCCAAATCCAGACCGGTCCGATCCGGATCGGGTCAGACCTCATGGGGTAAATAAAAGGCCCATAAAAAACATCTAATTATTCTGTTTAGTAAATAAAAGATCAGATTACATTTGTTTGGTTAGAAATAGACTGGGGGGGGGGGCGACACCTCAGGTAACAGAAGACGTCACACTGTCGTCAGAGCAGCCGCCATCATGGATCCGGATCAGCTCAGTCACAGCAACAATAAAACTTATTTATCCTTTTTTCAGTCAGGATTAATAAAAAGAGACCGTAAAAATAAAATACATCACTTTACTCAGATTTAGTTTCATTTGTGAAGTTTGTCCTGCAGCAAAACAACAACCACAGTTTGGCCCCAGTGCTGGCTGAGAGGGGGTGGAGGAGCTGATGGTGGGGGGGGCTGATGGTGGAGGGTGGAGGAGCTGATGGTGGGGGGGTGATGGTGGAGGGTGGAGGAGCTGATGGTGGGGGGGGGCTGATGGTGGAGGGTGGAGGGTTTGTTGGTGGGGGGTGGAGGAGCTGATGGTGGGGGGGGCTGATGGTGGAGGGTGGAGGAGCTGATGGTGGGGGGGTGATGGTGGAGGGTGGAGGAGCTGATGGTGGGGGGGGCTGATGGTGGAGGGTGGAGGGTTTGTTGGTGGGGGGTGGAGGAGCTGATGGTGGGGGGGGCTGATGGTGGAGGGTGGAGGGTGGAGGAGCTGACTGTGGGGGGGTGGAGGAGCTGATGGTGGGGCTGGAGGGGCTGATGGTGGGGGGTGGAGGGTTTGTTGGTGGGGGGTGGAGGAGCTGACTGTGGGGGGGTGGAGGAGCTGATGGTGGGGGGTGGAGGGTTTGTTGGTGGGGGGTGGAGGAGCTGATGGTGGGGGGTGGAGGGTTTGTTGGTGGGGGGTGGAGGAGCTGATGGTAGGGGGTGGAGGAGCTGATGGTGGGGGGTGGAGGAGCTGACTGTGGGGGGTAGAGGAGCTGTTGGTGGAGGGTGGAGGAGCTGACTGTGGGGGGTGGAGGAGCTGATGGTGGGGGGGTGGAGGAGCTGATGGTGGAGGGTGGAGGAGCTGATGGTGGGGGGGTGGAGGAGCTGATGGTGGAGGGTGGAGGAGCTGACTGTGAGGGGTGGAGAGTTTGTTGGTGGGGGGTGGAGAGTTTGTTGGTGGGGGGTGGAGGAGCTGATGGTGGGAGGTGGAGGAGCTGATGGTGGAGGGTGGAGGGTTTGTTGGTGGGGGGTGGAGGAGCTGATGGTGGGGGGGTGGAGGAGCTGATGGTGGAGGGTGGAGGAGCTGATGGTGGGGGGTGGAGGAGCTGATGGTGGAGGGTGGAGGGTTTGTTGGTGGGGGTGGAGGAGCTGATGGTGGGGGGTGGAGGAGCTGATGGTGGGGGGTGGAGGGTTGTTGGTGGGGGGTGGAGGAGCTGATGGTGGGGGGTGGAGGGTTTGTTGGTGGGGGTGGAGGAGCTGATGGTGGGGGGTGGAGGAGCTGATGGTGGGGGGTGGAGGGTTTGTTGGTGGGGGGTGGAGGAGCTGATGGTGGGGGGTGGAGGGGTGACTCCCTTTGAAACAAACCTGCCCACAGTGACGATTTGCGGCCATTCAGCCGCTGACGGGCCGTGATGCTGCTCCGTCTGTGGATACCTGAGATGAGGCTTCAGAGCTTTAAAACGAAAGGCTGCAGGACAGACTCACACAGACTCACACAGACTCACACAGACACACACAGACACACAAACACACACAGACTCACACAGTCTGTGATGCCCATCAGGCTGCTCTTTCTGGTTGAGCGGCTGATAAAATGTATTCTGAATATTCAGTTCATTTTCATTTAAATTAGATTTATTTTACTTCGTTTGTTTTTAAGACAAACAAACAGGAAAAATTGGGAATTAAAGCTGAACAGCTGGATTTTTTCGGTAATTTTTCTTTTTTCTAACAATGATTTGGGATGATTCGTGGTGGTCTGTGTTCAGATGGCTCTTCTTGTCCCGCCTCAGGGTCTCCGTCATGGATGTGACGCTGCAGGGAATCGACCCCGCGGCTCTCAGAGCTCTGCTGTTCGGCTGCGTGTCTCTGCTCCTGTCCCTCCACGTGTGGCGGTGGATCCGGCTCCGGCCCGGGTCCCGGTCCCGGTCGGCCCCCGGCCCGCCCGGTCCCTTCGCCTGGCCGGTCATCGGTAACGCGGCGCAGATGGGCGGCGCGCCGCACCTGTACTTTGCGCGCTTGGCGCAGAAATACGGCAACGTGTTCCAGATCCGGCTCGGATCCCGGACCGTGGTGGTCCTGAACGGGGACTCCATCAAGCAGGCTCTGATAAAACAGGGACTGGACTTCGCCGGCAGGCCGGACTTCACCTCCTTCCAGTACGTGTCCAACGGGGACAGCCTCGCCTTCGGAACCATCACCGACTGGTGGAAGATCCACCGCAAAGTGGTCTACTCCACCGTGAGGATGTTCTCCACCGGGAACCCGCAGACCAAGAGGACCTTCGAGGGCCACGTCCTGAGTGAGATCCAGGAGCTGCTGCAGGTCTTCGTGGACAAAAGCGCGCAGCTGCGCTTCTTCCAGCCGCTCACCTACCTGGTCGTCTCCACCGCCAACATCATGAGCGCGCTCTGCTTCGGCAGGAGGTACAGCTACGAGGACGAGGAGTTCCGGCAGGTGGTGGGCCGGAACGACCAGTTCACCCAGACCGTGGGGGCCGGCAGCATCGTGGACGTGATGCCCTGGCTGCAGTACTTCCCCAACCCCATCAAGACCATCTTCGAGAACTTCAAGGAGCTCAACCGGGAGTTCAATCAGTTCATCCGGGACAAAGTGACCGAACACCGGAAGACCATCCAGTCCAGCAGCATCAGGGACATGACCGACGCTTTCATAGTGTCCCTGGACCAGCAGAGAGACAAATCCGGACTCTCCCTGGGGAAGGACTACGTGTCCCCCACCATGGGGGACATTTTTGGAGCCAGTCAAGACACACTGTCGACTGCAGAGCAGTGGATCGTGCTGATCCTGGTCAAGTAAGCAGCTTCTTCTCATCATGTTTGTCAAGTTCAAGTTAAATGTCAGCAAATAAATCAGGCAGATAAAAATCTGATTGATTATAAATGAGACTGAAAAAAATTCAGCCTGATTGTAAATCAGACATAAAAATCAGGCTGATTATAAATCAGACAGTAAATAAATCAGACGTAAAAATCAGGCTGATTATAAATCAGACGTAAAAATCAGGCTGTTAATAAATCAGACAGATAAAAATCTGATTGATTATAAATGAGACTGAAAAAAAATCAGCCTGATTGTAAATCGGACATAAAAATCAGGCTGATTATAAATCAGACGTAAAAATCAGGCTGTTAATAAATCAAACAGGTAAAAATCTGTGATTATAAATCAGACAGATAAAAATCAGGCTGGTAATAAATCAGATGTAAAAATCAGGCTGGTAATAAATCAGACAGATAAAAATCTGATTGATTATAAATGAGACTGAAAAAAATTCAGCCTGATTATAAATCAGACATAAAAATCAGGCTGATTAAAAATCAGGCTGTTAATAAATCAAACAGGTAAAAATCTGTGATTATAAATCAGACATAAAAATCAGGCTGTGAATAAATCAAACAGGTAAAAATCTGTGATTATAAATCAGACAGATAAAAATCAGGCTGATTATAAATCAGTCATAAAAATCAGGCTGATTATAAATCAGACGTAAAAATCAGGCTGTTAATAAATCAGACAGATAAAAATCTGATTGATTATAAATGAGACTGAAAAAAATTCAGCCTGATTATAAATCAGACAGATAAAAATCTGATTGATTATAAATGAGACTGAAAAAAATTCAGTCTGATTATAAATCAGACATAAAAATCAGGCTGATTACAAATCAGTAATAAAAATCAGGCTGATTATAAATAAGTCAAAAAAATCTGTGATTATAAATCAGACAGATAAAAATCTGTGATTATAAATCAGACAGTAAATAAATCAGACATAAAAATCAGGCTGATTACAAATCAGTAATAAAAATCAGGCTGATTATAAATAAGTCAAAAAAATCTGTGATTATAAATCAGACAGATAAAAATCTGTGATTATAAATCAGACATAAAAATCAGGCTGATTACAAATCACACTGCGTCTTCAGGCTGAAGGAGGGTCAGTGACAGAAAACTGTCTGCTCAGCATTTCACCCAAAGCAGCAGAATCTCTGCCAGATTTGACTCAAACTAGTTTTCAAAATTTGTTGAATTGTTCAAGCTGTCAGCCGAGCTGCTGGTTGAGGGGTGAGACCGAACACGGCCGCCTCCATCCTCCTTAAACGTGCTCACCTGTTGTTACAGGTATCCGGAGGTGCAGCGGCGCCTCCAGCAGGAGGTGGACAAAGTGGTGGACCGCGGCCGCCTGCCGTCCATCCAGGACCAGCCCAGGCTCCCGTACGTCATGGCCTTCATCTACGAGATCATGCGCTTCACCAGCTTCGTCCCCCTCACCATCCCCCACTGCACCACCGCCGACACCTCCATCATGGGCTACACCGTGCCGAAGGACACCGTCATCTTCATCAACCAGTGGTCCATCAACCACGACCCGGCCTTGTGGTCCCACCCGGAGACTTTTGACCCTGAGCGTTTCCTGGACCAGGACGGAGTGCTGAACAAGGACCTGACCAGCAGCGTGCTCATCTTCTCGCTGGGGAAGCGGCGCTGCGTCGGCGAGGAGCTCTCCAAGCTGCAGCTCTTCCTCTTCGTGGCCGTCCTGGCCCACCAGTGTCACATCACCGCAGACCCGGACCGGCCGCCCAGTCTGGAGTACCTCTATGGCCTGACGCTCAAACCTCAAGCCTTCTTCATATCGGTGTCTCTGCGAGACCGAGACGGAGCCTCCAGACCGGAGACTGATGAGGAGGCCAGAGTCGAGTCCACATCAGACCAGTAGAGAAAAAACTCATCGCGAAAAAAATGAAGGCTGAATCACAAACAGACTCAAATTAAAGCTCCGGATTTTGGACTGACTATATTTATAAGCTGAAATCTCTGAACTCAGCAGACTCACTGATCGCACACTGACTCACATTTAAGTATTAACATGCAAACAAACTTCATCTCCTGCTCCTCAACCAGACCAACACAGGCCGGACACCGAGACCGGACCAGGCTGGACACCAAGACCAGAACAGGCGGGACACCAAGTCAAGAACAGGCGGGACACCAAGACCGGACCAGGCGGGACACCGAGACCAGAACAGGCGGGACACCAAGACAAGAACAGGCGGGACACCAAGACCGGACCAGGCGGGACACTGAGACCAGAACAGGCGGGACACCGAGACCAGACCAGGCGGGACACCAAGACAATAACAGGCGGGACACCAAGACAAGAACAGGCCGGACACCAAGACCGGACCAGGCGGGACACCAAGACAAGAACAGGCGGGACACCAAGACCGGACCAGGTGGGACACGGAGACCAGAACAGGCCGGACACCGAGACCAGAAAAGGCCGGACACCAAGACCAGAACAGGCGGGACACCAGTCTCAGGACTCATGAGCTTGAACAGCTGTTGTAACAAAACTTTCAGCTTATTAGGACAAATTATTGTGTTATTGTTGTCGTGCTCTGTCACTGATATCTATATATATGAATACACACAATACAACACAAGTTGACATATTTCATATATATGTGTTTGTGTAAAAAAGAAGTCCTTTAGCTCAAAATTTTATTTCCTGTTTTTCCTGATAAATGTTCCAAACTCTTTTTAATGCCACAACAGGAACTCTAAAAATCAATAAGCTCCTGGATTCCTTCAGTCCTGATGTGTTGTTGGTCAATCGTGAGTCCGCATTAAGGCCAACTGAACTATTTGAACACTTTCACCTGCTCTGAGCCGTGAAGGTGGTGAACTGCTGTCCGAACAGATGAATTTTAGCTCAGCGTTATTTTGCCTTTGTCGTCAACAGATGTGCTGATAAAGGCACACATTTGTAGGATGTGGAAAAGGCTTTCTAACCCACTGATGCCAGTAACCAAATGATCATATTTACAGATGGATTCGTGTATTTGGGTCTGTATTTATTTATTTTTTGCTGTCTCACACTAATGCACTGACTGTAACGTCTTGGATTTGAGCATATGTTGATTTCTGACTTCTGAAATATTTTAATTGAGGTTAATAAATGAACTGAACATACATATGTGATTATTTCTGCCTTAAATGGAGCTGATATGCTGATAAATTGAATAAATTGAGATATGAGATAAAACATAAATCAGGATGATCCAATCTGTGATGGGGGGCGGGGGTCAACAAATACCTCAAATCCAAACAGTTTCTTTACCTCAGTTGCTTCTTGTATAGAATTTCTATCTTGGATGAGTGGACGTCGCTCTGGAGTTACAGGACTTTAAGCTTTTGATCCAAATTACTGAGTGTTACTTCAACCCGCTTGCCTGAAAGACGTTTTTAATGTTGTCCTTTTTAATAAAGACACTTTAACAAGTCTAGTTTTCCTCTGATGTGTTCAAACTGGTCGAAACTCAACTGATATATTTACATTTCATCATCTGAAATAAAAGTAAAAATGCAGCAAAGTCACATGGACACGAGCAGCAGGACCTGAAGTCTGGACTGTGATCTCTGTGAGTTCTGAGAGCTTTCTATCAGAACCAGCAGGAACTCCTTCAGTAGCTCTTCTGTTGCATCAGGCCATCGCTGACCTTTGACCCCTGACCCTGCGGTGCGGTAACCGGGTAATAATGTTGTCTTGTGCTCTGATTTGCGTCGCTGATGTTTAAACAGTATTTTGGATCGATGCGGCAGAAACGGCTGAAGATTTGACAGCAGTGTGATTCTGCATCCAACGAAGAGCCAATTAACATTCAGCCCCACCGCAAACAGAAAAATATTCAACGAGGTCTTGGCTTGTTTCCCGGTCAGGTGGGAACAAAAGGGAAGTGTTTGGGAGATCCCTTTCCCTGCACGCCGTTTTTATCTCACCCTGCCAGAACATCCTGTTCTCGATCAGCGGGGAGACTTTCAGCCAGCCAGCCAGACAACTTTTTGGAGTGCGTGACAAATTCAGATAAAACTACAGCAGATGATTACTGATACGGCCGCCTCCACGCTCCCTTTCTGCCTTTTTACTAACACAGTACTAAGACTGGAGAGTGAGGTCATGTGTGGCCACGTCCCAGCTGTGATGGGAAGAAAAACAACATGAAGCCATCAAGAGTCCAGAGAGAGACTGATGCTGTCTCCTCCATGAATTACACCATTCTGCACAATTTCTGATCCACGTGTGTCCTGCTGAGTGTCACAGGATTTTAATGTTTTCATTTACATCTAACAACGTCTGAGTGAATTTTTATTTTTAAATGATGTTTACCATCACTGACGGAGCAGTGCTGTCAAAAAATAACTATTCAGAAAACTGCAGCCATGAACACGGTAAACATAAATATAAACATTACAGTCACATGTTGAGGCGCACACCAAAAAAAAAAAAAAAAAGCTGTGGTGGAACAAGCCTGCTGGGAAAGATCAAATATTGCATGAAGAAGTGGTAAGACATATCTTATGTCACTGCAGCTTAGACCTGTCAAGGCTGCATTAGCCAGATTAGAGTCAATCTCTCCATTTAAGCCTGAATCCTGAACTGGCTGCCGATAAAGCACGTAGGCAGACACACACACACAGAAGCACTCCAGGAGCAGGAGTTGTGTAACTTGGACATATCTGAGCCTCGGCTGTGAATGGAGGGATGTGAGGGGATCTGAATGAAAGTTGTCAAGATGTTGGCTCCTCTGTGCTGACAGGAGCGAGAACAAGCTGTGAAATGTCAGCACAGGAGCGGATGTCAACACCATTTCACCGTTACAGTCAGTCATTTGGCGCTTTTACCCAAAGAGACTGAAAATGAAGGAGTCCTATCAGGAGCTTCCCAAAGACAGAAGGACGCTCCTGCTCTGAGAGACTGCAGGAGCTGCTTCATCAGACCTGAACGCTTGGCAGACTATGGAGGGCGTCGCCATCTGACCTGAATTCAGAACGCTGCAGCACCATTAGATGGAATCCCACTCTGGATGCTGCCTGCACGTTTCCTTCATATTGAAGAAGAAAGCAGATGAGTGTCAGCAGGAGGCCAATAAAATTCCCTCCTGACTGTGTAAACAAACACCTGTGCTCATCAGGTCGGCCCTGGCCCTGACGAGACATCGGCCTGAATCGGATCCAGGAACTAATTCCCAATCGGCCCGTCACAAAATGTTCAGTGTGGAGAAAAAGGAACGAATGGCTTTTAAAACTACAGAAGCCTGCTGAGACTTCTACTGTTAGTTTTGGATCAAGATCAATTTAGTTTCAAACAACATAAAAAAAAAAATACCGTTAAATTTAACAAGAACTTCATCTTACATAAACTACTCTAACGTGCACACAACAGTACAAATGACAAACTGCCAATTCATATAAAGATCACACATATTTAATCATAGACGCCAGTACCATTAATCACTCAGTGTGATGCTGCAGTATGATATAACCTTCAGGAATCTTTTAATGACTTTGGCATTTGAAATAAAAGCAAATAAAAATCAAATACATTCATGTTGCTGGTAGAAAAATATGTTGTGACAAATAAAAACCTTCTTTTCATAATTTTTCTTGGTGACAGAAGCAATAAAACCTAAATTAAATATATTTAAAACTGTAAATCTGCAGAACTCTCCAGATGAACAAATAAAAGCATTCAAATCTGAAATGTACATCAATAACACACAATCACGCAATAATTAGGAATGACTAAAATTAATTTATCTACCTTTTTTCAGATTTTAGTGTCATCACATCACATCAGGAATGATTCATTCATCTCACAGACACACAGCCTTAGTTTCTCCTTCAGTGGTTGTTTACAGTGGGGCCATTTTTAAACAAACTCATCTAATTATGTTAAATTTTCTAAATAATTACTTCACATCATTGAAAATTTATTTATAAGCTGTGAAAGATTTCTCAGTTTTAAAATATAAGACAAAGAAAAAAAACTTCATAAAGCTGTCAAATGAAAGATTTAGTGAAAAGGAGAGTTTCACTGAAGAACTTCTGCCAATTAGATGATTGGAAATGTCAGAAATCATTTATTAATCATCATTATTTTACTGACATCACCTGCAGGACTTCTGCTCTACAAACTCTGATTCTTGTTTATAGAAAAAGAATAAATCTGTTTTCATTTGTCTTTTGCAGATGAATGAGTGAGACGGCGAATTTTGTTTCTAAATGGAAATAAGGAGAATAACAGAATATTAGACTAAAAGGTAAATGTAGGATGAGATTATTTTTCTGAGAGAGATGGTGGGAGTTCGTCCGGAGGTCACGGCATTCCAAGATCTTTGTTTGGGTGGACTATTGTCTGCTGCGCTTTTGTTATTGTCACATGACAGCGTGTTGGGAGACACAACAACAAAATAAAAAAAAAAAAAAAAAAAAGAGTAAAAAGAACGTGACGGAAAAGGAAGGAACAGCACGTCCCCACAGACTGCAGCTTCGTACCAACAACCACAACGATTCATGAAAATCAGAATGATCGACGAGCGGTTTGTTTGTTTCCCAAAATAAGTTTTTACAAAGAAAACAACTTCAGAACAAAAGTGTTAAAAGTCAAACAGGAAGTTTATGCCTGCAACCATCAACCCCCCCAACTCCCCCACTCACAGAGTGAATTAACATGTTGGCCTCCCTGTAGTACACACTCACACACACACGCACAAACTGCCTCTGCTCAGTCATCACACTCCGAGTGTTGGACAGAGTAAGTCCAGCTCCTTCTGCGCCTCGTTATCCTGAGGAGGATTAAAACCAGAGTCATTTACGGCTGACGCACACAGCGTGAACACAACCCAACAGCAACAGTGGCGGCGCCTACTGTACCTCCTTGGAGACGACGCTCATGGAACAAGCAGCTTCGTACATCCTGCGGGCCTTCTCCACCTGACCCAGGTCTTTGTGGCACTGAAAAGCAGGAGGAGAAAAAGTGAAGCTGGATTGTTTAGCTCCAACAGAACAGACTGTGTGTTACATTTTATATCTGTGCGGTTTTGTGTGACCAACCTTTGCCAGAAACACATAGTTGAGTTTAGAATATCCTGGCTGGATTTCCTCAACCTGATAAAAAGCAGATAAAATGGATGAAACTGGTTTGGTTTCTGTCTTCTGTATTTTCTATATTAGCCATATGTTGTTTCTGTAAAGTTTCGTGTCGATGCAGCACTTCCTGGTTTTTTCCTTTTGGGTTATTTTAACGTTTTTGCATCAAAGCACCAACCAAATTCCTCTGACAGTAAACATCCTTCTTGGCAGAAAAGCAGGTTCTAGTTCTGATACATTCACTCACTGCTCTGATTTCAGCGGCCTGTATTTACACGAAGATCCTCACACATGGATGTTCTTTTTGTTTTTGTTTTTTGTATCATTATTAAAGCCCGGAGCAACAGCCCTTTTCGTTGACTCATCCCGACTCTGCAGCAGTTCATCAGGTACAGATAAGCACAGGTTAGAATCTGGTGGGATCTGTGTTTGTTAAAGCAGAGGTTTTTCCTCCAGTGTCACAAGCGGCATGTCGTAACAGGAACGTTGAAAATCAAACGGATGAGTGAGACACAAGACGTCAGCAGGAGTCGAGCACTTAGGAATATTGGCCGGAAGCAAAATGAATTTCTCTCCTACATAAACATTTGGAAACATGGGAGCACAGATGTTGCCTTTTTAAACAACATCAATTAAAAATTGCAGCTTCTCTGTCAGCCCTTTTTTAGTTACTGTGTCGTTTTGCAGCTGCATTTCATTTCATTAAAATGATATCTAAAGTCCTGATTCAGCAACATGGACCGTGAGTTCTGGCAGCTTTCTATCAGAACCAGCAGGAACTTCTTCAGCAGTTCAGCAGCTCTTCGGTTGGGTCAGACCATCAGTGACCTTTGACCCCTGACTCTGTGGTTCTCCTTGTGGTCCTGATCGCTGCAGACCAGGATCATCCCTCAGAAAGACTTGTCTCCACTTCACAGTTCAGTTCTCGTCAGGGCTGCTCACATTTTAAAATGATTAAAATGAAATTATTTTAGAAATGTACCTTCAGAAAATTCTTCAGTGCATCTTCGACCGTAGCAGTCGGAGGTTCTCCGAATAATGTGGCTGCAACTTTCCTCTCCAGCCACGACAACTGAGCCACCTGCAAAACAGCCAAACCCAACGAGATTACTTTCTCTGGCCGCTCTGGCTCAACTTTTGGAGTTCTTGTTTGTGCTCAGAAATGTGTTTTGTTGCAGCTGCATGAACATCCGGCAGCGACGTCGCAGTTATCAGCTGCTCATCTCTACGACGGAGCGACACACTTCACCACCAGGAGTCAGCAAAAACACGATGTCAAGGAGAATTCGGTTACCTCCAACCTTCAGACAACAGCCACCTCTAAGCAGATTTCCAGCTCATGGATTTTTTCAGGTCTTGCACATTTAATGAAACTGAGTTTTTTTTTCCATTTTATCTCCTTTTGTCTCTTAAAGTAATTATATCTGAGTGAACGACCATAAAAGTAAGGAAACAGAATCAAACTATAAGCATTTCTTAGCAGGATCGGCTCCACATCGATCAGCCAGAAGAACAACATGTCCGGACCGTGACCTCTCAAAACTCTGTGACACTTTCTCTCGAAGGAGATAACGGCGAGAAGAGGCCTGGGTTCAACCCGTAACGTTCCCGCCTCACACAATTCATCAGAACGACGTCTAATTGCAGGTGTAGTGTTGCACCGGCGTCACCGTGGGACTTTTCAAACAGAACCGCTGGCTGAATGCAAACAGTGGATCATTGTTGAACATCAATGCCCCAAATAAGCCCATAAAACTCAATCTCTAAAAAAATATCAGGTGTTACCACAGCACCCAGTCCTCAGTACCAACTGTCCAGGAAGTGCTCTGCGATAAATGTCTGTAAGCTTTTATATCTCAGAGATAATTATTCACCATCATACATTATTTAAAAAAATATAATAGTGACTTAAACAGTGAAACAATTCTGAGCTGCATCCAAAACAACTGAGAGAGCACGAACAGGAACAGGAAGCAGAAAAATATCTCCGTGGCACAATATTATATAGCAATTTAGGGAAATGTAAACAGAGGGAATGAATGGGGGGAAGTCATGGGTGGGTGAGGTGCATGCAGACATGTCAACCTCGACAAACTAACAAACTCCCGGTCGGCAGATGTGAGCAGATATGGCAGACACAGATGCGTTGTGATGTGTTGTGATGTGTTGTGATGTGTTGTGATGTGTTGTTTCGTCGGCAGGGTCACGTACAGCGTAGCACCAGCGGCCCAGCAGGTAGTACGACATGGGATCCTCCGGCTTCAGCTCAATGGCTTTATCCAGGTGATCCTGGGAGGGGAGGAGGGGGAGAAGGTTTTTACTGTTGATTCATGACATGGCTGCTGTTTCACTGCTTTCTGTTCTGACCTGATCTGTCCTGCTTCACCAACCCACAAGTATTTCACAAACACCTCACACACGCAACCTCGCAGGGCGACCACACACTCCGGGTTGTGCCTTCCCTCCTTCCCTCCCTCTCTCCCTCTCTCCCTCTCGCCCTCCCCCCCGGCACTCTATCTCACTCTCCTTCACCTGTCAAGAGTTTTGCAGGTACACAGTAGTCAGAGAAAGCTGCTGACAGGAGATAAACTGCTACGTGCCGTTCTTCCACCCTCGTCTTATGAAACTGGGACTGAGACTAAAGGAGTGGCTTCACTGATGAGCAGCCGTCCCTGCTCTACCCCAAGAACACGAGAGAAGCATGTCCACATGAATATATGTGAAATGTGCACATGTAACAGTGCAAACGTTAAATAAAGCAGTTGTGTTTCACAAACCTTGAATATGTATCCGTTCTTTATCTTGTTCTGTACCGTGTCATATTCTGCCATTATCCCACACATGATGGCGTACCTGCACAGACCATTTGTACCATTAGTCAAACTCTTTGACTCATCATTTGCAATTTTTAACATAAAATAATAAAACAAATTACTTTTAAACATCAGAAACATTCAGACAAGAAGTGACATGATAGGGTAGCCCCGCCCTCTAATCCGTTTATGGTCCTTTACAAATTTTCCTCTAAATGGGAGCATCATCTAGAAAAGTGAAAAACATTTTACAGCAAAGAACAAATGAAATTAGAGAGTAAAACCATAAACTCATGAGGGAAATAATAAATCCTTAAATCAGTTCAGTGTCACCAAACAGGGAAAACACTGAACGCAGTCAGATCTCGAACGGTTTAAGAACAGCAGCTCTTCTTCAACTTGAAGAATCTCACGCTTTAATAAGAAGCATCAGATTTACAGGCCGGACTGACTGCAGCACAGAAGTCACTAACAACAACAACCCCCTAAAAAAAAACCTCCTCATTAGCCGCCATCAGCACAGATAAGCTGCTTCAGTAATTATAACCGCCGGCCTGGACCAGGGGACAGGTGGAGGGGAAGATGGGGAGTGATCTGTAAGTGAGCATGACGCTGAGGGTTTGGAGACGAGAGCAGAGATGATCAAAGTCTTTTCACTGCGCGGCCGCTTTAATCCTGCTGGTACTCTGTCAAACACCACAGAGCGACATAAACACCTTTTTATTGGAGGGATCAGTGTGTTAAAGGTCGTCTGACATGGTGGTGCTGATGGTAGATGGAATCTGTGGCCGAGCTCAAGTGTCTGGTATGTGTGAATGCATTTTTTTTTTTTTGGTGGTGGGCTACTGTTCTCTGTAGTCACTTTCATCCTCTTCAGTCTCTGGATAGCGATCAGACAACACGCCGACACGAATTAGAACAGAAGAAAAAAGAGAAGAAAGGAGCGAGATGAAGTGATGTGTGAAAGAATACAAAATATATTCCACAATTACGAGTTGAAATTTCATTTTGACAAACAAAGTTCTGTGATTTGACTTCAGCCTCAGGAGGTGAACAAAACGTTCAGAAAAGAAAGAAACATAAAGACGTGATTCAGCCGATTGCAATTGAGTGAAACATCATTCACACATTAATCTTTGTGCAAACTGCCACTACAGTGGGTGGCGTGGAAAAGTAACAGTGATAAGACAAGCACAACCACACCACTTCAAAGTGCCCGAAATAGTCCCTGTAACGCAAACAGACGAATTGTGTGGAGCAGTAACTAAAAAGATCAGTGTTTATTTTCTCAAGCTAGCTGAGGGTGAGGCCGCTGCGCCGCTGGTTGGTCCACGGCTTCACAGCAGCGCAGATTCTATCTGCCTGCAGTTGTGCTGCTTGGCTTCCGATCAAAACGAGTCCTGGATGTGAAGGCTTTGAGCAAATCCATCACCGGTGACTGAACGCCTGCTGTGAGGAAACAGCTGCTCACACTAACGCAGAGAGCGTCCATCCCTTCTGCAGCCGGCTGGTGACACCAAAGCCATCAGGGGACGAACCGTGGTATTGGAGTCTATGGGAAAATGTTTACGGTCTGATCACATGACCCAAAATCAGTATGGTCACTTAAATTTCAGCACTTTAGCATGTAGCTGCTAAAGTGGCTGTTGAATCGGAGCCATGGAATATGACGGCTTGATAAAAATTACTGATTGATTTATTAGTCGGGGAAATCTATCTGCAGATTCTTGCTGGAGACAATCTTTAGTTTCAGCCTTCTGCTGCTTTCTAAACTTGTTTTTTCACGCTCTGTTGATCAAAGAATGAATAAACTCAGCTAGTTGCGATATTTCATGAGGAGTTGTGCTAACTAGCAGGCTGTGAAAAGCTGATGTGATTAAAGCGTGCGGAGGAGCAGCAATCATCGTTGAGATTGAATATTGTCCAGGCGTGGCCCGAGGGACGGATTGCTCAACAGTCAGGCTGCCACAAAAAATATTTTTACTGCTGTTATATTGGCCAGCTTAAAATTAATCAGCATGTTACTAATTCTAGCAGTGCTTAGTCAAAAGTATGTAAACTCACAGGTGGAAAACAGGGAGGAGGCCGAGATGTTCCTGAGGATGTAACTCCAAAATAAACTGAGGCTCAACAGGAAGAGACAGAGCCAGCTGCTGAAACCAGGTTCAGGTCGGTCCAGTCCACATCCCGTCTGTTCTATTACAGCCAAAGACTTAAACCTTCATTCTATCTAATGAGCAAGTCAGATGGTCTTGATGTCTATGGGAAAACCTCTCTACTTTTCCTTTGATTTATTAAGTCTGCAAAGATTTCATGGTCTCAGTCTCTAGTTTCAAGTCTTCAATAGAAAAATTATAAACTTTTCTTAAGTGATGAATTCCATTTCCATTTATAGGAAAACAGACCAGAAAGGAGAAGAAGTCTGAGGGAGCGAGTAAGGAAATGGGTCATGGATGTTAGAGAGATGTGTCTTTAATCCTCCGAGCTGAAATATTATCTCTCCTTCACTATCTGGACCAAGAAACAGGAAAAATCAAGACGAGAAGAAAAGGTGGGGGGCAGCAAAACACGACAAAGAGGAAGGCGAGAGCAGGACGAAGCACTAAGTGCCTAAGTGTCATCTGCTTGGTGGAAACAGCAGATTGATTTCAGCCTTCAGATCCAAACATTCAGCTGGCCAGAACCAGACTCTGTGCTGAAACTTGTACAGAAACTTGGAGGAATTCAAGGACAACCTGAGCGAGATGAAGTGTAGCAGAGTGCGCAGACGAAGGAGCTGATGGTGCTTTCTTTGTGGATTTGTGTTTCCAAAGTGAGGCCTGAAGTTGAGCGTTTGGAGGACAACGGACAGCAGCAAACAGAAGCACGTGAAATCGAAGTTGTCTCTGTTGAGGGCGGTCAAAGTGACCCCCCCATGAGCCCTTCCTCCTGACTGACAAAGCCCCAGGCCCCCTGTTTAATCCACAGGCCTTTGTACCATCAGAGAGGCCCTACAGTTAGGGATTTCCACGGGCTGAGCTCACACGGCAGGATCATTGAAAACGTACCAATACACAAAGCCGGAGCGATACAAGAATGCGATCTCATCTCCAGCCGTCAGCGAGCTCAGATCAGACAAACAGGCCTCACAGCCGCTGTCACGAAAGCAGCTCGTGTGCAGGTGTCTGTTCCTTACACACACACACACACACACATTAAAAAGATCTTATGCTGCTGTACAGCTTCTGTCACACGTGGTTATTCCTAAAGCATGAAACCTGAGAGGGTGGAGGTGTCGACTCTGACACGCAAAGGGAGTTAACAGGTACACATCCAACTACAGGTGAGTCTTCACCCACCTCACCTGGAGAAGTTGAAGATTGTACCTTTATATTCTGGCTTTTCACACTGATTTTGTTTATTTGCTTATCTGTTTCAATGTGCTTATTTATTTGAAGGAGTTCCTTTTATTCTGATTTCCTTTTGATTGTTTTCTTTTTCAATTTCCTCTTCATACTAAAATACTTATAAAATACATAAAAAAACAAATACTTCCCTGTCAGAAGCTTGAGTCTAGATTTTGATATTAATGGAGGATCTGCAGAGACATTGTGTGCTCACTAGTTGTAAGTTGTGGGGAAAGAGCAGGTTTGTTGGGACGGCCGTCTTCGCCCCAGCTGCTCAGCTGTCACTCACTGAACACAAACTAACACCATGAAGAATAAAAATGTATGGACATTTTTATCATCTGCATTTTCAGGTTGGTGAAGGGCATTTCATTTATTTTAAACATTAATTTACTTTCAAAATAAAAATGTATACTTGCTATTTTTCTGCATTAAATAAGATTGTGACTTAAAAACTGCTTTAACACAACACAACACGGTCAGTGCTGCACTCCTGTACCGTCAATCAGCAGCATCGGCTTTGGTCGACAGTCATCATCATCATTTAATAGAGTTTAATTAAGTGACAGAAAGGTTTCCAAAAGCCTTCATTCACTGAGGCTACATAACAAAATCTGTATAAGTGCTTCCAGCGGCAGAGCAGGAACTGACTGGCAGTGTGTCTAAACAATATCTGCCAAATTGTGACAAGCTAAGCAGCATTCAGGAAAACGGGTGGCAAGTTTTTCTCACGGCATCGGTACGCTAAGTAAACAGTTACCTCAGACATAAACTTCCTTGCAACAGTGCCTGGCACCTTCCCCGGTCTCTGCCTCCTCCCTCCTCAAAGCGCGGCTTTACCTACTTTGCCCTGTCCATTCAACTTATGCTGCGTTTCTGCTCGCTTTAAGAATCTTACAAATTCCATTAGTGGATATTGGATTAAGTATTAAGCTTTTTTAAAGCTGTTGGTCTTAATTAACTAAACAAACACAGCCTTCTTTTTCACTTAACGTCTTGAGTGCTGCAGTATGTCCATGAGCTAATGCTAATTATTCCCTAACGAACAGAGCACGCAGGGCTGCTGGCGCTCTGTTTCTGTTTCCAAGAAAAATCTTCACATGCACATAAACACAGATTAAGCACATGATCTCAATTACACAGCAGACTAAGGAGGAGATTTAATAATTGTAACAAATGGGTTCACTTTGGAACCGTTTAGTTTCATATAAACAAGCAAACATAAAGCGCAGTTGAGCATCTAGGCCTGAATAAAATTAGGCCTTTGGTCATTCTTCTGAAGCTGCGTTTGAATCAGTGGCATCTGATGAAATCCTAATCTCTCTGCTGCAGCCGGGGAGCCCGTGTGTCATCAGCAGTCAAGTTTTGACATGAGCATCGCTTCAGAAGGGGAATGCAGAAATACCAACAGCCGCCAGACCGCACTCTGCACAGCTAATTAAAAGCAGTAAAAATGTGTTTGACTTCAGAGAAATGTCTATTAGCTGCTACCAAAACTCCTTTTAGGATAATTTGCCAGCAATATCTGCAAAACAAGTCAGCGATCAGAGCAGACGTGTGTCAGGAAGCTGGTGATGTACCATCAATGTTCTGGCAACACATGTGGCACCTGAGTAATGTCACAACTGAAGAGATGAGCATTAATCAAGAGTTATTGCAGTGTAACTGTCTGTCCATCTGAGCCAAGCTAAGCTAGGCTGTGTTTTCATTCCTGAGGGTGGATGTGATGCTATCAGGTGGAGCTGCAGGAAGGAGATGTTTGGGAGTTAAGCTGCATATTATCTCACAAGCATGCATCTGGCAAACACACCTTTCGGAGTATTTCAGCCTGTAGTAGCTAAAAGGATGTGAACTCTCAGCCAATTTTAAACCACTCTGACACTAACACCCCCCGCCAAGGATTCATTTCCTAAACTGCAGTCACACAACAAGTCAAACAGTGAGGCTCAGCTGCTCCAGGCACCAGCAGGCCCGTCACTCAGAGCCCCCTCCAACGCAGGACCTCTCATCTGGGGAAAGTACCCATTTTATGTTTTCATTCAGCCGTCGGTGATTCCCAAACTGTGCTTAAATGACAGCAAGTCACCTGCTATTACATTCTAGATGATTTGCTTTTAAAATGGCAGCTGGGAAGACTTGAATGAAAAGAACAGAAAAAAGGAGTTAAATGATGAAATGTGGAAGGAAGGAAACAACTCAAACCTACCACTGATGACTCTCAGCACATTTCGGGTTCAGGCTCACCGCCTCCTCACCTACTTTCTTTCCTAAGGCGAAAAACAGATAAGATAAGACAACAGATAATGATGTGCTGCTGAAATAAAAATTCAACCTGGACAATCTTGTTCACGTGGCAGCAGAGGGCCTGAAAAAATGCAACAGGGTATAAATAAATGAAGACATCACTGGGCAGTGGAATTAAAATAATAAGACAAAGGTGACATGAAATGCCGCCCAGGATGAGAGCTCAGGTTTAAATCCTTCATCGCCCGGTACAAAGTGTCTCATTCCATCTCCTCTATTAATATCTGGACAAATGTTCAATGTGATGTGCTTCTTTAAATATTCGCGTGCGAAACTTGTCAAATGCTGTGGCAAAGGTGTCGCTGCAGTCGGCAGCCGGCCAGCTCTGATTAGAGGAACGCTGATGAGGAAGGCTCACAGAGAAACAGGTCAATCCGGTCTGAACTTCAGAGCTGGATCACGGAACAGCCTGTTTTGGGGCAAGAAAGCATTTCCATCCTCTGTGCAAAGTCTGAGAGTGTAACACAAGACGAGCACAGGAAGTCAGTGTACCCAGACTGGCCGACACCGGCTCCGAGTATCAGATGAAGCTTCACAACAAGCAAACTTTGGCCAGAGCTGGTGCTTCTACACAATGAAAACATCGAAAACTAGAACAACAACATATATTATTACATTTACATTCATCCAATCTCTGTTTAGTAAGAAGGAAGGCCAGGCCCGCAGTCAGAGCTGGTTGGACATGTCATGCTCTTCATCAAGTTTATTTCTGTGTTCTTCTTGACAGTTTCTAAAATCTCACCATCTCCACACGCTGCAGCTGAAATGGTTAAAATAATAAACTGAGATGTTTTTGTGTCTGTCACAGATAAATCTATTTCCTTTAAACTTGGCTCTGAACGTCTTACATTGAAATGTATTTTATCTGGAGTCAGTACTTGAATGTGGTTCTACTAAATGAATGACTGTTGACCACGCAGAGATTACACTTCCAGTTAATCCTATCTGATCCATTGTGGGCTGTTACTGAGTTTGGTCACTGCTTGCCAGACATCATTTCTGCCAAATCATTGTGGGCCAATAACCGAAGCCAACAGACTGAGATCATAGCAGGAATACAGAATTGCACAAAGTTGGGCTTCCCAGATGAGAGGTGGACATCTGAGGTTGGTCCGGCTGTGGTTATGACCTCACAGCGCCTCACATTCTGAACGGGATGATCGGCAAATGAGACGTAAAACGAGGTTCAGGAAATTACCGGTTTCTGCGTGTGACTTCTTCTCCTCCTGAGTGGAGCTGACGTCGTGAAGGTCGCAGTAAGCTCGGATTAGCCGCCACAGAAACGTTGAGTTGTGTCCAAACTGCAGAAGAAGAATCTCAAAGCGTGAGCTCATGAATGTCTGTTGAGTGAAAATGTGATGATGTTAACAGCAGTGTTGTCACACCTCTTCTCTCCGCTCCAGGAGGATTTGGAGGCTTTCCCTTTTGTCAGCTTCAGCTCCCTGATGCAGACAGTCGATCCTCTCCAGGAGGACACTGAACTCGTCCACAGGCTGTTCTTCAACCGTCCGCTCTGCGTCACTGAGCTCTTCTTCCTCAGAGTCCGTCAGCGCAGTCATGTACCTGAAAGCACAAAAACACGAAGGTCTATTCACTAATCGTTTTTTATTCCCGTCTGTTGTGTTCAAACGAGGCGACCACAAGTTTGAAAGCTTTTTGTTCCTTGACTGAAATGTTCATTACCTCTTTCAGGATTTATTTCACAGCTGTATTTATTCCTTTACTAAAATGGCATTATATAGTGGAGATGTGGACTGAAAACACTTCAGCCTTTCAGATTAATTAAAATCTGTCCTAACGAGCATTTTTATGTGCTCTTTTCTGCCAGATGCTGATTATGAAGGATCAATCTTCTCTCCCCGTTTACACGCAGATGAAAACAGGGTTTGTTTACATAATTGTTTAGAAATACTGGCTGTTAAGAAACTCTTGACGTCTAAACTTGGATACCTGAAGGCTTTTATGTGAACACAGAGAGACTTGTTTTTCAGAGTGAGGCACGCAACACTCATATTAGCTTCTTTATGGGACCGTTTCAACTACTGTAGTCGAACGAAGTAACACCCCGAGCCAAACTTGAGCAGTAAAACAAAATAGCTGCATTCACAGCACAGGTAGCAATAAGAAACATAGACAAGGGTGAAAATATGAAACGCTTCTGTTGAGTGTTGGCAGCCGCTGTGTGTGCGTCATTGGTGGTTAGGGGAATATTTTGGGCTGCGAGCCACGGCCGTGGAGGGATGTGTCGGCGCGGGGCTCAGATCCAACAGGTGCCTCGTACTGGAGGCTGCTTCCTGACTCCACCCCGCAAAGCACACACACCTTCCAGCCCCGCGATTACAGGAGTGATGCAGGGGCACCACTTTACCAAAGGCAAAGGTTTGTCATAAAGCTGCTGGATTAAATAAAAAGGATCACAAGTTTGAAATAACTTTTTCAGCATCTATGAGAGGTTTATTTTTCTACTACCTGTGCAGTGTTTTGGGCGTATATATGAAACGTGCCTTCTTTTGAATGTCGCTGGGAGAGCGCTCACAATTACACCTTATTATAACATATTCATCTCATCTCATGTCAGTGAAAAGAAAACCACCCAGTTAATTATTATCACCTTCCTGTGGTGTTTCTCTCAGCTCCACCAAGTGAATCAAACCACTTTCATGACATTTTATAACCATAGTTTATGGTTTGTAATTAATCTTGATTTTTTTTATTTATTTATTTATTTTTTAACCAGAAGAAAAACATTTTTGAAGGTTGAAGAAACTGTGGAGGGTTGAAGGACCTCCTGCTCCTGATCCTGTACAATCTGTACAATCATCACCAAATCACCTGCAGCGATCACAACATGTCAGTGCTGAATTGTTTGCAATGGAAAGAACCAAGCGATTCGATTTTTGCTGAAACTAAAACTATAAAAGCGCCAAAATGAGCAAACATTAAGCTAATATTTGCACAAATCTACCATTCAGGGTTAAAGTAGTTTAAATGTTTTGTGACATACTGAATAAATTGTGTGACCCGTTCAGCACGGGGCTTCACAACAAATGGAGACTCAACAAATCTAGACTTTCCCACATCTTTATTTTAATCTCCCTGTTTTTATATGGTGATTTGGGATATTCCTCCAAAGCCTTGCCACAGCCTCGCTCTCGGCACTAACCCCAGAGTAAACCTTGAAACCTGCAGGTGAGGCTCACGCTGTTTATTGGCCAATACACCCGGCTTAAACAAAACCAAAAAAGCCTAAACTGAGCGGCTGTGCTTTGGTGTTTACTCTGACTGTGGTGGTCTTTCTGCTCCATACAGTATGATGGAGCAATAAAATTTACCTGAAACAAGACGGTCACATCATTGGACTTGTGTCATTCATTCATTCATTCATCCCCAATTCGTTCATTCATGCTTTTGTTCTTTTATTCATTCAGCCGTTCCTTTTCCCTCCCTGCCTGCAGTTATTTACTCAGTAAGCTGGAGAGACAGGCAGCTCAATATGGAGAGATCAGCGCATTCCTGTCACGCCATTCTACGGCTCATGAATCACTTGAGTTGAAAGAAAAAAGAAGCTGAGGATCTATTTGCATTACCGCTATATATATATATATATATCTTATATTATATATATTATATATATATATATATATATATTTTTTTTTTTTTTTTTTTTTTTTTTTTTTGTGCAGGAACCATTATTATCCTTGCAGTTTTTTGAAGAAGTGCCCAGCTCTGAAAGAACAAGTTTAAATACTGTCATCTTTATTTCAACACTGTCTAGGAACATAATATACCAGCAGGCCCTTCGATGACTCACACATCACAATAAATGAAATTATTTTCTGCAGGCAAATTCAAGGGCAGGGCAGAAAAGAATATTTAATACCTGTTCTCACATGCATACATTAAAAAAATAAAGAATACACAAACATTTACAACCTCTCCAATGTGAGCAGCAACTTCCTTTAATGTTTTATGGAATTCTAAATCTACCCCTTTTCACTGCAGAAGCTGTTATTATTATTACTGATCCATTTGAAAATAATTTTTAAACTTCTTTGAGAAACAGCCTAACAGCCAAACAACTTTCCAACAGGAAGAAAAAAGAGGTTAAGATCCGTTTCCTCCAATGAATCTTCGTTATTTCTGCACAGAAGGATGATAACTCCATCACTGATTTTTATTTTTCTAATTTTATCAAATGAATCTTTTCTTAAACTGAAGGATTATTCATCTGATTGTTAAAATAAATCCGTTTAGGATCTGAGAGCTTGTGATGGTCAGTCAAACTGTTGTGGGATATTTCAGTCTATTTGTCTAGAAGAGCTTGTGCCTTTATTTGGTGATGAAACAGGGTGTGTAAATCTGTGTACTATTAAGAATACCATGACTTGTGACATTTGCCTTTTTGTGTAGTTTGCTGCAGGCGTCATATTCTCCAGTTGTAAGGGAACACCTGTGCGTTAAAAGCATCATGATTTTTACATCCTGCAACTAAACAGTACCTTTTTTTTTTTTTTTACATTGGCGAGTATTTTAAAAGTGAACGAAAACCAACTTCTCCTCCACGTTCAGCTAAAAGAAACAGCAGTCCTGTTCACTCTCTAACTCAAAGTCAAAGGTTTTTCTTTTCAACAGCCTGAGTGAGATCAGCCTTTCAATTACAGACCCAAAGCCAAACCCAGGACCAAAGACAGGATCTCTCAATGGTGCTTAGCGATGGCCGTCTCCGTGGTGACACTGTTGAAAACAAACCAAAGTTACCATCCCAACATCGCCGGACCTCCGAACACGCAGCCCGTCTTATTCAGCCCGTGCAGCTGTGGCTGACAGGTCCAATTAAAACCTGATCCACGACAACGGCCGCCGACTGGAGGGAGTCCAGTTGGTTCTTCTCAACCCCCGAAACAAACAGCCGGATCACAAATCAACTCTTTAGACTTCAAACTTTTACTTTGAGCTGCTGAACCTCCTGCTGAGAATGAGACTGTGTTTTTAACTAAAGCCAGCTCTGCTGTGGTGAATAAAAAAAGAGGTCCTTTATTTCTCACAGATACACAATAACATCACAGGTCAATAATAACTCAACAATTCATTGTGTGAATTCATGAGTTTTCTCCTTTCTTCTTAAAATAGAACAATGGATGCTTTGGTTTGTGATTCTGCCAAAAGGCAAAAATGTCAATATTAATCTGAACAGGAATCAATACAACACCTGTGCTAACAGAGCTACTCAAAGGAAAAGGAAAGGAATGTGCAAAAGTGGATGACGTCATGAAAAGTTTACTCTAATAATAGATTTGTCAGGCAGTCTTGCCACGCAACATCACACAATCACAACAATCACACACCTGCCAACTCCACATGAACATCAGTCTTCACTCCTTTCACGTTTGCCGCTGCTCATATATATATATATATATATATAAAAAAACAACACAATATGATTTAATTGTACAGCTTGGTAAAAAACAAATGACCACCCTCTGGTGGAATTCCAGCTCTGCAGAATGAGTCAGCATACTTCAGCTTGTTATTTTAGATTCATGACTTCTGTAGTGTCTCACCAATGATAACTGGACTGTGTCAATTTGTTTTTCCTCTAAATGGAGCTTCATTTAAAAAAGAGACTGAGAGCATAAACTCTATGGGACATTTTCCCATAGACTTGAACACAACCTGACTAATACCTAAAGCACCAGAAAGGCAGGAAGTCTGAAGGTAAGAGACGGAGTCAAATAAAACGTGATATGACGATAAAACAGGAAAGATGATGTATAAAGAGCATGCTATTTTTATTTCTAAGGGCTGACCACGGATTTGATTAATTGAAGCTCCCTGATAAAAGATGTGATGTAAAACAAAAGGATTTTGTTCCCTTTCACAGCCATTTTCAGAGATTGAAGCATCAATAACATCATGAATTATGATTATTTTGGCTCAGGATAATTCCTGATGTGAGATTCTAATATCACCACATTCCCAGTTCTTTATTCTGATTTCCAGGCAGGAGGAGGTCAGAGTCAGACAGGTAAAGGTCAGACTGGACGGGTTGACTGAGGACACATCAGTCTTCTTCCTCCAGGCAGTTAACATGTTTGTTTGAGTAAAAGCTTTCCATTGAAGTGTGAATCTGAGGGTATCAATGCGAGTGTCTTGGAGGAGGACAGCTGCAGAGCAACGCGGGCCGTGACGTCACGAGGAAGACAGACTAAAGCTTTTAATCGCGACGCAGACAATGAGCCGCTTTCTCTCTTTCTAAACATTTCTCCATGTGATGATCGGGCTTGCCCATCACTAAACAAAACTGCTCCTTAAATCTGCTTAAATCAACAACTATCCCATGTCATAAATGTGTTTTGGTTTTTTTTTTTTTTGGAAGAGGAAAAAAGAAGATCTAATGTCCTTGAGCTACAGCAACGTGATGTGAATAATAAAGCTAGTGGGAACTGTTCAAGGTATTACAAGTTCCTACAAGACACTTCTAAATGAGGCCTTTGACAGCTTGGCACATGGACGGGCTGATTGATGAATCTCTATACCAGCAGAGAGGCAGCTCTGAGGACACTGTTGTGACAGACAGGGGGTGAATGCTGTAAACTGCTGGGACTCCCAGCGTGTTGTTCCCTTTTGTGATCGACAGAAACCTGCTCCATTATTTTGAAATCATGTCACACTAATTGTTCCGTTACTGGTGAACATTATAATTGCTATCATAATTACACAAACTGAGACTGGAGCGACACTTTTATTAGCAATTTGACACAATTTAAACCCCACTATAAGCACACGGGACAACGTCAGACCTACAGCAATGTAGAAAAGAGATCATTTCAATACTGTTTATAAATCTGGAACAGTTAACAAAACGAGAATTTACACGTCAACACAAATGTCAGAAAACCATTAAGCAATCAACTGCAGAAAGCTAATTGAACATCGTGGTGCATGTACCGTGTTCTGCAGCACAGCTGGCTGCAGGAGGATTTGTGGAGGGTCCTGTTCATATGTGCATGATGCCCCCTGTTGGAAGTCTGCAGCCCCACTAATCATGTTGTTTCTATTAGCTTGTTTTCATGCTACTTTACTAAATTCAGTTACTCCTTGCTCCTAAAACTGAGAGCATGCAACACCTGCAGACAGTTCAGAGTTTGAACAAAGCAATAAAAAAAACAGATCATGCTCATTTCAAACGTATTCTGAAGGACAAACACTTAATGATTACTATCCGGCCCCGACAGCCATGGCGCTTAAAAGGAATCCTGAGATCCAGTCATATCCACAAACCGAACAGACAACAAGAGCCCTTAAATAGGTGTGAGGATTAGGGGGGTGGTTGGCTCCTGTGGGAGAGCGCTACCGACTCCCTAAGGGGCAGGAATTTCTTCAGTGGGCTCTTCCCACAACCCCCCCACCCCACTCGTGCAAATAACAGGGCGGCAGGAAAGGCCCTTTAATTATGGGAGGTGTGTGCTTGATGTGATTTCTTTTCAAGAATAATAACTCGAGGTGTAATTAAGATCATTTGACGTAGCCAACGACTGTCACTCATAACCAGAGATCCACATCTGCTGAGGGGCTGCTCGCACCTCCACCTGTCCTTAAAGCCAGCGAGGAGGGAGACGGTAACACAAGTATGGGCAGGGCCACCTCAAATTCTCAACCAACATAAAAGAAGACTTGTAAAAAAAGGTCTGTGAGCTGTGCATCAACTCTGTACAGCCAAATATCATTTACTGCAGGCTAATGACAAAAAAACTTCTGAATTATAACAGATGACTTTGGCTTCTTCTCTGGGTAAAACATAAACAAAAAGGAATGTGGAATGTGATTCTTAGATCAGTGGATGATCAGCTGACCAACTTTTTGCTCTAGGAGGTGTAAAAAAATGTTCAAGGGAATTGATTAATGTTTATGCGACATAACGGAGAAAGGGAAGAACCCCACAGCTCTTATCTGAGGCCTAAAATCTGCGTGGTTGGGTGGGGTGAAGTTCTCTTGGCACATAATACTTCCTACACATATGAAGTGGTGGTCAATCCAGACTAAGTCTTCAGACAACAGACAGAATCTCCATCCTGGTTCTCTGCACAGATCTCACCAAAAAAGTTGTGTGTGGAGAACACAACAAGAACACAACAAGAAAGAAAGAAAGAAAAATGTCCTTGGCTGCTGAAAACACGAATCCCTCGGCTTAATCATCACCATTTAACTGTTCATATTTGTTTTTAAAGGATGAGATATTAAATAGCAGTCCATTGAAAAGGAACACATCTGTTGTTTATGCTGGGTTGGCATGAGTTCAAGGCATTTGGCTGAAGGTGGAGGTGGAAGACCGGGCATGCAGCACTTGATTAGTCTGCTGTTCTCTGCAGCACCTGAGGCACATACACAAACTGTCAGAACTATAATTTAGTGCCTTAAATGAGCAGGTGAGTTTAACGGGCAAAGTAAGATCAGCATGCTGATCAACAAACAGAATTGTTAATGTGTAAGTTAACCAGAAATCAAACTGCCACAAGTTGAAATGATAATCTGTAGTCTTGTTTGGCGTACAGGAATGATTTACACAAAGAATGAAGAAAGTTTACGGCTAATGCTTATTCTAAATTAATAATTATTCCATCCATCAACTCTCTGTACCGCTGAGTGTGAGTTTTTGGACTGTGGGAGGAAACTGGAGGCTCCAGGCCAACACTGCTGCTGCAAAATGAACTTTTAGTGGTACATAATGACCCCTGGGGCCTATTTGGTACCAATCTGCTGCTCTTTGCTCTACAGGAAGAAGTGAAGGGCAAAAGAAAAAACTGTTACAGATTAATTGGGACATTTCTGAGGGATTCATGCCATGTGACTCCAGCGTAGAACCAGAGGAATAACAGAAAGCTGGAAATGAGCATGTGAATCTGCATTTCATGACTCATCACACCGTGATCAAAACACGACAGGACACATCTACCTTTCTAGGACAAAGTCAACTGACCCGCTTTCACACATGCTCAGTCGTTTGAGTTCAAGAAAAATTCAGCCTCTACCTGATCAGCACTGAGCAAAGCTGTAATATTGACACAGTCACATGACATCTTGGGATCCAGAGAGACTTTTCACATAAATAACACACATAAATGAAACGTCCTGATGGTCTCTGACATTCTGACATTACTGGAATAGTCACAATTTACTGCTGGCTGTAAATTCTGCAAAGTCTGCAAATGAATAAGTTCATAATTCATTAACAACCTAATGCAATAATAATAATAATAACAGTACTCTAATGGGTACTATAAGAGGAAGGACATATAGAAATGGGAGGTTCAAGTGAGATGTGACACTCTCATTAGAATAAACTGACTGTTGGGATCTCACAGATTCATTAAAATAAAGTACTGTGTAGAGCACTCCACTGCACCACTGTGCAAAAGTTTTAGCAAAAGATGATGAGAGGCAATTCATACTGGACTGCAAAATAACCAAGAACAGCGTCAAGAGTCAGAGAATGAACAGAGGCTCTATAAATATCTGACTCCTGCTGGATTCAAATGAGGCATTTTAAAATCTGTGAGCTTGTCTCTGGGTGTTCATAAAGCCAAAGGGCAGTTACCATAAAGAAATGAAAGAAAAGAGATTTTCAGCACTCACCCTCCTTCACTCTCTGCTTCCTCTGAGCTCTGACCTCCATGTCTGGTGGCAGTGAGGGTGCCTGGCGCTCTTTTCCTCCGTGTTGGAGTGGTTCTGTGTAGAGGGCTGGCTCGACGCGCTTCGTTGTGAACTCCCAGCTCCTCTCTGAGTTGGTCCTGCAGCACTGGCAGAGTGTTTTTCAGCGCCTTCATCTCATCCTTCAGCTCAGATACACACTGGATCAGAGCCTCAAGGCGGTCCAGCACCTCGGACTGACCCATGGGCAGACCTGGACTGTCCACAACCATGACACCAGTCCGCTGTTCATTAGTGCAGTTGAAGTAGTTCAGCGGCCACGAGCCTCTTCGTTTTGACCTTAAGTTCTGGTAACACACCACGGCCAAGCCGATACCAGCCACTCCAGCCAGAGCGCCCAGAACCAGCGCCTTGCTGTCTGCCTGGGCCATCCTGCAGGTCTGCAAAGATTTATAATCAAACCTTTAATTCAATCTTTCCATTTTTTTTAATTTTGCTGCAATTCTACCAACAAGACAAAAGAAACCACACATATGACCAGCAGTTAGTTAAAACTGGCATAATCACCACCAATCATTAACTGTTACTTTCATCAAACTGGTAAAATCAAAGATACATGGATTGTAGTTTCTGAAATACAAAATCAGAAGAGGCCCACAGTGTAGACGACATAGTGTGTGGTCACATATTTAGGTGTTCATACTGACCAACTGTTAATTCAGCAGTATAATCCAAATCACAGCAACCATCCCGACTGAAATGTCAATATCTGCCATATAATATTATTTTGTGTATGATGCAGTTCTAGTGTGCGTCATATCTACAGAAAAATGGTGCTGCAGTTATTGAAGCAATCCAAAGTGACAGCAGCAGAACTCTGACGAGGTTCTGGTCCAACCACCTTCAGGTCATTCGGCTGTTAAACTGCTCCCAGTGAGGAACCTGGACTGAACTGAGCTTCTGTTGTCCCGACACAACAGCGTCAGATGGCTCTTCCTGCACCGCTGTCAGCATTTCCACCGGTTTATTCTGTTCACCTTATCATCCTGTGTGAAATCCACAGTTACTGGAATTTGGCTTTCTCTCCGGGATCAACAAAGTTATTATCTATCGATCTATATCAAAGCACTTTTGCAACCTTCAAAGCAGGAACACTGGAGGTAACAACAACAGAATCCTCCTGCTCAGACAGTGATCTTTAACCTTTGACCCTGAGGAGGGTGAATTGAACCTCTTAAGGCGGATGAGCCGATTGAACACTCCGCAGACACAGAACAACAATCTGACATCTGTGTTTGGACATCCTGCTCTGTGTGTGTCCTTAAACTATAACCATAAACATGGAGACACAAACAGACAAACAGGAGGATGAAATAAAAACTTCAACGAGACAAACAGAGTAAATAGACGCTGAGCAGATCAGACAGCTGACTCCTTCAACAGAAACACACCCAGAAAGTCCACATCAGCCTTCTGACTGATGTTTACTGATGATCCAACAGAATTCATGAGCTGCTAATGAAGAAGCCCCGCTGCTAGCTAAAGGTAAAAAAAACGAACTCGTCGAGAATAAAGATTAAAAAAACAGTTCGAGCCGTAAAGTTTAAAGGCAACAACAGAACTGAAATGACAGAATTGTGTGTAAATAGCAACGAAAAGGAGGAAACAACACACCTGACGGTTAAGAGGATGAAGGAGCAACTGCTCGGCTGCTCGGCTCTCCGGTGTAACCTCCTAAACAGTCCGAGCGCGCTCACGAGTCGCAGAATTAAGGTTCCGGCTTCAACCTGCGGTTTGCTCTTCATCACCATTTTATCAATAAATTCATGATAAGTGATCAAAGTCCAAACTGATACTCGTCAAGCTGTTTTTCTTTTTTTTTTTTTCAAAAGGTTCGATGTAAATAAAGTGTATTCTTCTTCTTTATTATCATTAGAAATACTTTTCGTTACAGAAATTGAAATTCTACCAGGAACATGTACATACTTAAGATTTACAATATAGATAGAACATAACAATAAATCAAAGTGCAAAGTAAAAGCTAAAGAGGATGGGCTGAAGATTGAGTGTGATAAAGAAAATATCAAAATATAAATACATTATTATTATTATCATCATTTTTACTATCATTATAATTATTATTATTTGTCTAAAATGCCAGAAATCTATCAGAGTGGGTGTTTATACTTTCACCAATGAAGTGTTTGCGCTCTGTGTTATCAACAAAGTTCATCATCCTTCTGTGTAATCAGAAAATGCTGACTTTATTTCATCATCGCCTGAACAATAGAATCACATTGTCATGTTTGTAAATGTCTATTCACAAATTATAAAGAGGTGCTTTGCAGTTGTATCATTTAAAGTTGTTAAAGTTAAAAGGCAACACACAATCAAAATCATTGGCTTTGTTGCAGACTTTCATCTGAAATTTTGTGGGTTTATGTTGCTGTTACACATTTCTTTGTTGGATTTTAATAACAGAGAAGAAAAAACGTAAGAGTTTAATTTGTAAACCTTAGCTTGACAACACCTGAGAGACTAATCAGCGGGCAAAGTCCAATGAAAGAGCTGTCACAGTATCATGAGCGTGTTGTTTAAAACATCCCATAATAATAACAGAGTCCCTGTAAGTTCTTTAACAAGCTAAGCTTCACTTTTTCTGTCACAGATTTATGTTTTGTGCCTCATAATCATTTCTCCACAATAAGAAGCTCAAACAGTGACTCACCGCTGTGATTTGCTCCTCTTCTCTCTGCAGTGAACTTTGTTTGCAGCAGGATTTAAAAAGTTACTGAACACATGAATTATCACATCAGCCTTGACCTGCAGTCAGCGAACAAGGAGCCGTCCTTACTGGGCTTCATTCAGGTGTTACAAATGGCCTTTACTGTGGGGGGGTGAGAACGCGTGACCAGAGACTAACTTTAAATTTAACTTTAAATTCAGAAACACTTTTCTTGTTCAGTTTCTTTCTTCTTTTTTTGTTGTTCTCAGAATATCATGATCATCTGCACATAGAAACAAGGTCATGGTCATCAGTTTAGTCTACAAAAAACAAACAAACAAAACAGCAGCAGGGAGTTTTGTGACCTGAAGAGTTGGTCTGTTACATAAAAGCTCTCCTCCTGGGGTCATCGGGTCTATTTGAGTTTGCAGATCTGTGAACTCGGTTGGAAACAGGGCTGACAGGGAGTTCCCTTGTATAACACGATGAGGGGATCGCTACGTGCAGTTTCTTCCCTGCTCTCTGAGCACGGTATTGTTCCTCAGCCCACAGCCTGCATTCTGCCTGCACACAGAACAAAAAGCCCACCTGGAACCTGGAGCCATGATGGTGTTAAAATAATAAAAAAAAGTTTGTGGTTCTGGTTGGCCCTGAAGACAGATATGTGACGATTACAGATGCGCATCCAGCCGTGGCCTTGCTCCCATCAGGTCAAAGCCAGCAGATAAGAGAGTACTGTCAACACGGTGGTTTTGTCCACCCACCACACAGCTCTCATATCACAGGGAGAGAAAGAACAGCAGCTCAGAGTCACCTTTGTGTTCAGAAAGAAGCCCATTACACCTGCCAAACAAAATCTGGGAGAGGAATCCGGGTGAAATCAGCCATCGCTATCAGACAGAGTGTGAAGCCCAATTATTCTCTGTCAGTGCTGTCAGAGTGTTTTCTGCTCATGTGTGTGAGCCGCCGTCATCGTTGTACGCCACGTTCACAGATAGGTTAAAAATTCATTCAGCCACAGAGATGGGATGAGTGTTGCATAACAAGACGCACAATATAACACAATATCACTCAGCTTCAGTGTGTTTTGAGGACTTTGGGAAGTCTGACTCACAGCTCTGTGCTGGCTCTGTTGATTTCTATCTCAGTAAAAACTGTCTGCCAGGAGAGAACCAAAACCAAAACTGTGACAAGTTGTCAGTAAAAAGAGTCACATTTTAGCTCTGAGCTCTGCGTTCAGCTCAAAATGTGTGTAGTAGGTGAGATATCAGGTTCAGGTGGAGTTTCACCAGAGGAATTCACCCCAACCCTTCAACAAACCAGTTTGAATTCAGGTGTGCTGGTCTCTTCCAGCAGGCCAGGTAAGCCTGATCCTGGTCTCATGGAGGTCAGTCTGAGCATAAGTTGTTTTTGAACATTGTTTCCCAGTTTGTTTTATGCTCGTCTACTACAGACAATCTGAGGAGGCTTTTAAAAGATGTTTGATCGAGCGTCAGAGGTGAAAAAGGTCCGACTGACCACATTTTTCGCTCCTTGTCATATGCAGTCCCATGTTATGGCTGTGATCCCCCCACAATTACGCCTGCATAATTATAAACCTAAGGAAACTCAGAATAAGCAGAGTAGCAGCAGAAGACACATCAGAAAAAGTGAAACTCGACATATTAAAGGGAACAGACACACACAACGATAATTTAAAGTTACATGCACCTTTGTTGCTTTTGTGACATTTTCAGACTTATATACAAAAACCAGAACCATGAAAACCGGCTTTTAACAAATAAAGTGAAAATGAAAGTCTCTCTATAGATTAGTGACTAAATTTTATTTGAGCTTCAGGTTTAAATCAGGTTGGGTTGGGTTGAAAAATGAAGTTCCTGCAGTTCATCTAATGACCACCAGAGGATCGACTCCAATGCTGAAGGACCACTCAGCAGGAAAGCTGTGTTGTGTGCACAAAATAAAGGAACGTGACGGATTCTGTCGCTGAGAGCATTGGATGAAATGACAGCAGGAGTTACTGAACAAACCTTTCTTTTTTTGGATTATCTGACAGAAACTGTGGCGGCTGAAATAAACTGAATTAGCTCATTAGTATGCAGACAACGTGCTCTACGACAACACACACCTGAGCTGCCTGACAATAACACACGGGTGTGGCAGAGAGCAGAGAGAGCCAAGCCCTCGTCTGTCTCTTCACATCTCATATGCATTCTTATACAAATGCTGCACTTCCTCCACTAACCAAAACAGTGATGGCAAAGTGGCGTGCAGCGAGGAATGCTGGGAAACTGTCAGGCAGGCAGATGACATCAGCGGCCCCTCGGAGACTTTTGGTTTTATGTCCTAATGATTTCCTCCTTCCTATCTGTCCTCCTCTGCCATCTGACATCAGATACTCATCGCTTGCACAACGCTGTGGGAGTTTTTTCTTATTTGGAAATATCTTTTTGACCTCCACAGTAAAAGTTTTTTGTTTTGTTTTTGTTGTTGGTTGGGACATGTGGTTCCCTGATAAGCATTAAAAGTAACACATTCCTGACGGTGACCTTCGGTGCAACCTCCGTTCTCTCCCTCTGCTGAATAAACAAACCAGCTTCTGACATGTATCTCTTCGGAGGTGTTTAGATTAACTTGACAAATATGTGTACAAACTTGATATCTAAATGAATTCTTCATGGGGCAGAGGTCACTGATGGAGCGAGGCACCTTTGCGTCACAGGCAGATCTTAGCCAGCAGGTGGCGCCCAAAGAATTAGTCTTGAGTTCTTTCTGTGGGACGAGGTGCAGGTGAGGAACAGGTAACGAAGCACAGAGATGTGGGCCTGTTGTCATCGTCCCAAATCACCGGTCTGCACTGAGCCGAGACGCCGCAGCTCCGAGCCAAAGATCCAGATAATCTGCTCTTAAACACAGTCCTAACTAATTACCCATACTGCATCACTGCAGGCGAAGGTGAGGAAATCCTGAGTCACGTCTATCTGTCTCTGGGTTAAAAACACCGAACAGAGAGCTCAGAGAACTCTTTTTGGAATCATAATGAGGTGGATAAAATAAGAAGATGACAGAATAGTTCATAAAGTGACCATGAAGCCGAATCAGCAGTTGTTTTCTTAATACAGTGCAGCTGCGTCCCGATTGGGGGGCCGCTCTCTGAAGGTGTGGCCCTTCAGGCTGAATGGTCTGCGGAGGCTTTTTTCTTTGTGTCACCGGCTGTTCACGCCCGTTACAGTTCTGGTTTGGTTTTAACAGTCTCACCGAGTGACGGAGCTGGATAATTGATGCTGGCTGCGTTTGCACCTTCAGGAAAAACTTTTGTGTTGTTGCTGTGAGAACTCTGTTATTACTGGATATCAATTGTTGGCTGCTGTTTTCTGTAACAGGATTTTGTTCTGGTTCGTTGTGAGCGTTCTGTATTCTGTTTTTTGTTACTTGAGTGTTTTGGGTTTTTTTCCTCAGAGCGAGACGGTTAGTTGAAAGTCAAACTTGCATTTTAAAGTGGAATCCGGGACTGTCTTTGTTTTTTGTTTTTTTTGCTGCCATTTATTCTGATTATTAGCACACGGTGAATGTGAACTTGGCTGAGCTGTTTCAGTCCTTTGGAGCTTTTTGTTCTGCACATTTGTTAGTTGCATATGAAGGAGCCAAAAATGTATCCCCCAAAGGATCCAGCCCCTGAAACAGTAAACATATATAAAGGTTCAGCATTTTCAGTAAAACAACCGCGCTTGTTACTTACAGACTAATTACTAATGTTGTTAATTGGCATTTAAAGGCCTATAAAGGCGAAGCAGTGCCAACAGCAGTCGCTGTGTCTGTTGCGCCTTGACAACGAACATGAAATGAAAATATAAGCGAGATGAAGTTGAGGGTCTGCAGGAGCCTCAGGAGACGCTGCTGTTGAACATCCGTCAGCTTCAAAGCGAGGCGGATTTCGGTTGCCTTTGATCAATGTTTCATGATTTCTCAAAGGGGCGGGACGTGAGCAGAAAATAAAGGCGTCTGTCTGCTTCAGCCACACAAAGTCACAGACGTGCTGCTTTTAACGCTCATCAGTCGGCTGTGAAATGCCTTTTCCGGTTCAGAAGGTCATTTACAGGCGAGGTGGCCTCCTCAGAACACACAAATGTGAAGTCAGTCTCATAAAGCAAACTGCTGAGGTCTCCTCAGTACAGGAAGTTCAGGAGGAGGTTGAGGAGACGGTTTATGGTCCTCGAGAGCACAGACTCGTATTGTCTGAGAGCAGCGAGGCTTTAGAGGGGAAACGTTTGTTTTATTCCATAAATGTGAGACAGTAAAAACAACCCGATGACGAAAATGTCATCAATACTTAAGAGAAGAAATGTGTTTGTTGGAATATTCCTGACAATGAGACGTCATATCACAGCTGTTCATCGACTTTGTGCGATGATTTAAAGAGATGAGGGCCGGAGGAGTTGCACAACAAAAAGAGCTGCTGCAGCAAAACTGGACCAACGATCCCCCACGGGAGGAGCCAGAAAGCAGCAAAAATGAGCAGAGGGAAGCCGGCAGGTAGAAAAATCATCGACATCATCATGTTTACAAGAACAAACACACAATTAAGGCTGCGGAACAGTTCAGAACAGTGAACAGACAGCGGCCCGTCCTGTCTGTGTCCTGTGGAGCATCCGTCCACACAAAAAGAAAATCACTCAGACTAAAACAATGAATGTGTTACACCATCACTCCTCCTCCTCACTTCATCGTGTGTTTTCTGTCGTTCTCCCTCTGATGGACCGGCAGCTTGTCTGGGGTTCGTGTTAGCCGATGTTTGATGGCTCAGTTAGCATCGTGGAACACCCATTTTCCTCCTGAACTTCTTTTTCCACGGCTGACAACATTTCCTCGTCGGGCAGTGAAGGAGCCGCACCACATGCCAGCTGTTCAGCTTTCTTATCAGGAAGAACCCTCCACATCTGTCTGAAGAGCCACAGCTGGATGTGGTTTGGTGATGGCAGAAGGTTAGAGATGTTTGGATGGACACGTGCTCGCTGATTATCACGTAGAAGAAGAGAAATGATAAAAATAGAAGCAGCAGAAGTTTTAACAGCTGAATTTGTTTCTGTTTGGTGCTCAGTAAACAGCTGCAGCAGTCTTCACCATCAGTTCAGCAGGTTGATTGTGGAGATCTGGGAATACATGAATTAAAAAATTCAGTCGAAACAGAAAGCTGTTTGGATTCAGATTCATTCTACATGAACACAGTTTAGTACGAACGACTTCGGCTTTTATCTCCAAATAAAGCATTTTTATAGCTGAGTCACTTCCTGTCTGATTTTCTGTCCATGTTGAAGACCCGACTGTTGAGATGTCGTCCCAGATCAGGAAGTCTTTGCTGTAACTAATGTTTCAAGTAAACTGATAGAAACAACAACTTGGAATAAACCAGAATTATCCTTTAAACAGATGCTGGCAACGCTTTGGTCAGAGTTCAGTAAACTGCAGCCGGATGTCTTTGCTTTGGCGACACCACAGTCCTGTAAACCAACTGAAAAACCGTCCATGCAAAAAAAAAAACAAAAAACCCAAAAAAGCAAAAAACAAAACAAAGAAAAACCAACAACAACAACAAAAAAAACAAGACAAACAGTAAACAATGCGGCTCCTCCCCTCCTCGCCTGCAGCTCCGGCTTCACGTGTTTTTCTCTGTCGGCCTTTATTTGTGTGGTTGCTGAGTGAAAGCCACCACAGGGGCCCAGAATAGCCGAGGGTGGGGAGGCCAGCGGACTTGCATGTGGGCTGCTGAGCTGAGCTGCGTCGTGCCTGAAGCGTCTGCTGGCCGGTGGAATGGAGGCTGCTTCCTCATGCATGCCGGCGGTCAGAGCCGGGCCTACACACCCTCAACTATTTCTGTCCGCCTCTCTCGCTTTTTCATTTTCTCCCTGTCCGCTTTCTCGTCCTCCTCCTCTCTCAGTCTCACGCAGCTGCCCATCAGAGACTATGTGTTAATGCCGTGGAAGCAAACGGGAATATGAAAGTTGAAGAGGGAAAATTGTGGAATTCATTTTCCCCCTTTACTCCAATTTCCGCTCTATAAAGCTTCTGTCTGAAAACAAATTCATATTATATCTCACTCTAATCCTCTATTCCCACTATTCTGCAATTTATTATGCGTTAAACGACTTTTTGGCAAAGGTTTTGACTTATTTGTTCCACACACTGCCTGTTTTGAGCTGCGCACATTTTATTTCTGGCCACGATTCTGTAATAAAATCCTGTGACACAAAAATATTTATCTTTATTTTCTCCTTGCTGTAAACTGCTGAGAGGGAAAAAATGCTTACATGTGAAAATGGAAGGAATAAAGTATGCAATGATTTAAACGAATGCTGCTATTCATGGATTTTAAGAAGTAAGCAGGGACGGGAAAAGGGATAAACACACCCAGTGGTGTTGTTAATCACAGAGCCGGTCATCAGCGTTTAACGATAACAAGGACATTCCTGCGCAGGATCACACAATTATGTGGAGCTGATTAAGTCTAATTCGGTGACTAATGAATATTTGGATAGCTCCAGGCCAGGCAGCGTAATCTGACAGAAATGTGAAACATTCCTTTTGTTTGGTATCCGAGTGTGTCAGCGAACTGCACCGCTGGGAATTATAAATTTAAAAAGACGTAATGACAGGCCGTTGGAGGATTCTGCAGCCGTACAGAGAGGGGTATTGTTTTAGGGAGGCCTTAAGTTAACATTTGTTATTCTCCAGCTTTCTTTGCTGACTTAAATGTGCAGCATTCAACCGCACAAAGGACCGTATGAGTGAAATATCGCCTGTTTGTCCAGATACATTCCAGGCACCTGGTGAAGCACAAACACGCACACACACTCAGGGTAGAAGAATGTGTAGCTGAACATCGTAGAAAACTTAAACTGCTGCTGTATCCCCCCCCCCCCCCCCCCCCCCCTCCCTCCCCCTCGTCTCCCGCCTTCACACTTCACGACAGGACTTCAGTGGGCTGGAAACAGGCCAGCAGAGCCTACTGTATTTCTCTACTGTGTGTACATGACACACTGTAAAGCGCCACGCTTTGTGGTTTCATGACCCAAATTGGCCGAACTGTCAAACCCAACACATCTCAGCCCAGGAGATGTAAAGGAATCCTCTGGCTTTCCATTCCCCCATAATGCACCCCAGCCTCGCCTTTGCGTCTCGGCTTGGAGACGTCCAACCATATCAGCGGCTCAGAGTCCTGATTGACGGCTACCCTTGGCTCCACAGAGTGAGAGATAAGCAGCCCCAGATGGGACGGGTCGGATGTGTCTGCCTGTATGATTTAGCCCCGAGTCTGGGACAGTGCAGGGGACCGGCGCTGGGATCGCAGCCCCGCCCCCACCCCATGTCAAATACATACCACATGGGAGAGGTGTAGATCACCATTTGATCTGCCCTGTGGGGGGATCGGGATATCCACACGGGGCAGGGCTGGTGTGTTTCTCCGTCCTCAGCCTCTGGATGACCTTCGACGCTTCGCTGTCTTTAAATATGTGGCGGTTCATTGTGCCACAGGAGGAAGCTGATTGGCTCTGCCGGGATCAGGAGGTCCATTTATATTAACGTAGGTAAAGTAATGTCGGTCAAAAATGGCAGAGATGTGGTGTGATGGCTCAGTCACAGAGGCAGATGGTATCATGAAGGAGGAAGTGTTTCTGTCTGACCTGGACGGGTCAAAGGTTAGAAGGTCATCCCCACTATTTTGGAGTAAAATATAACAAACAACAAATCAGCGTCAGTGTGAACTGAGGCAGGAAACAAAGAGATGGATTTGACCGAGTCAAGTTAAATACAAAAGCCTTACAGATAAAATAATTTGAGCCAAACTGCAGATGTAACTGTGAGAGCTCAGAAATCAGATTGTATTGAAGTTTTGGGATAAACTGATTATTTCTAACTTGATTAGCTCAGTAACATCTCAGATCTGTCCCTCACTCCCTCCCCAGCAGGGATGATATTATTAAATGAAACTAAAACAACACCCAGCCATTCATTTTGCAGCTATTTGTTCCCAAACCCATGAAAATCCTGAACTAACGACGCAGCTCAGTGTGTCCCAAATGGAAATTTAGCAAAGATTCTTTCATCTGTTCAATATTTAGGTCAAATCCGAGTTGAGCGTTGTTAAGTTACAGCAGCAACAACCTGCTTTGACCTGAAGTGAAGTTACTCGGTTGGATCTGGGTCAGAGCTTCCAGGACTTTCATTAAGTCAACCTTTTAATTTGGAATATTGGATGTTTACAGGCAACATGAAATCATAACCTGAAGCTACAGAGCGGAAAAGATGCATTTGTCAGCTCAGTGTTTGTGTTGATGGCGCACACACTTTGTGGCCGAGCTATCAAATGTCGCTTCTTTCACGCGATCGGCTCTTTTGTGGCTCGACTCTGAAGACCGTGAAGGCTGAAGTCTCCCTGTTATCGAGCCCCCGCAGCAGGAGCTTCTGGGAAACAGGCCGTTATTACAGGCCAAACCCTTCCTGAGCTAATTTCAGCGTTGGAGTTGAAAAACGCAGAGTTCTGCGCAGATGTTACATAAAGTGAGGCGTCACTCTGCGAAGCCGAACAGGCTGAGAGGAAACGTCAGAGAAGCTGTGGAGGTGTCAGGTGAAAATACCTGCAGTGTTTTTCTCCCCGGCAGGTTTGGACAGATCAGCTCTCAGACCAAACGTCCAGCTCCATGTGGCAGCTGTGTTTTACTGTTAAATGAATAGAAATGAGACCGTTAGAAAAACAATTATCACCTCGTTTAAAACTGGCATTCCATTAAAACGGGGAAATGAAAATATTTCAAACCTGGTCTCTGTATGTTTCTGAGTTTTTTTTGTCGACAGAATAAAGCAGATTTTTCATCATTAATGAGCAGAACTGCTGATCAGATTAAGATGGAAACTAACTAAGATTAAAACAACTTGCTGAGGTGGAGCTGATTCTGAATATGTGGAACGTAAAACAGATTGCACCGTTTTTCACTTCATGTGACGGTGATGCACACTGTCGGCTATCAGAAGGCTTTATTTAACGTCCTGCAGGAGAAAAAGGAGACAACATTAAGATTAATTGGGTCCTTTTAGCGAACAGATGAGTTTCACGCTGAGTTACAGTCAGTGTTTAAAATAACGAAATTCCTCAATTAAAACTGTTGAGATTAAAAGTGGAGCAGATGGTTTCTGGGTATCTTTAAAAATCCTGGCACGGATCTCTCCATTCTTTTTGTGTTTTGGAGCCGATCACATGCTTTACTGTGGGAAGGGTGCCGTTCGTGGAGCTGCCCCTAAAACGAGCAACAATGCCCTCAAAATCCTCAAGAATGCCTTTCTTATTTTAAATAACACAATTAAGCAATTTTATAAGAACTGTGAACACAATCAGGCCATCAAAGCGTTTGGAAGTCGGCAGCTGGAAGCCGCCAATGCTCATAATGAAGCGAGCTTCGGGAGATAATCTCACCAGATGTTACGGAGCGCATTTATGTTGCTGGGAACGAAACCGCAGATAGTTGTATCTAAAGCTGATGAGAAGCAGCTAGCACACACTCGCTCTGATCATGTACAGCGCTGCCACACACTCCCACAGCTCGTAAATACTCTTTATTATCATTGGCCTTATGACATCAAAGACACAACTTCTCTGTCGTCTCTTCTCTTCTGCCAAAGTGTGCGATTGTGTGAATGTGTGTGTTTTTCTAATGGATGCAAGAAGGTTTGAAGTGTCAGCAACAAACAGAACTCTGGAATGTTATTTACTGGATAAACAGATAGGACTCTCAAAAACCAAACTGCTTCTGAGTCGGCACGAAGCAAAACAGGAAGCGGTCACTCAATCGGACCGGAGGTGACCTGACAACGACGCGGGCTCCAGCGAAGGTCAGCTCGTCTCCGCCGCTGGAAATGTCACCGTCTGATAATTGCATCCAAACATCAGTTCGCTCACATGGAAGGTCATTATATAACTGCTGCTCAGTACATACTCCAAATTCCAGCATGTTCCAGAGCCGCAAACATGTTTCTAACAAGAAACAGACTTTGCCAGGGTCCGGGAATGAAATGGAAGAGCCTCAGCTCCGGGCCTCCCGCTCACCTCGGCTGGACCCGGCTATGAGCCTGCCGGTTGTGGACGGAGCAGGAAGTCGGCTGGTGGAAATGGACGACCACAAGCTGATTGCGAGAAGTTGGCCTGCGGCAGAGCTCCTGGGATTCCGGTGGGAAGACTCGCATGTATGGCATCTCTCCTTCCAACCCGTCGCTGTAGATGTGGTCAGATAGTCTAAATATAGAAATGTTTGCCCCCCCATCAGCCCCTCATCAGTCTGAGATGTTTAATACATCCTCCTTATTTTGTGTTACGTTTACCTCCAAGCTCGTCCTGTTTCCATCTCCCACAGAAGAGGCCTCAATTAGCTGCAATCCGCTGCGGTTGATTCAGGGACATCACGTCAGCGCAGACATGAACAGTAATAATTGGAGGTAATCCCCTTACAGAGTGCGTATTGGCGGGTTTCTTCCGTTAAATGAAAAATCATTAAAGGCGACTGTGTTTCAGTATTTCTGATGACCTCCTCCAGGTGAAAGCAGCAGCTCTTTGCTTTTTAACACCAAACATTTCTGTTGCTTGAGGTGCGGTCTGCTGTAACTCTGCATCGCCCACGTACAAGCGAAGACAGTGTTTAGACTACCCACAATCCCCTCCGGCCGGGCCCCTCCCTCACCGTCAGCAGGAAAACGGCCGTCGACACGCTGCATCAAGTCTCCAGAGAATATTGAGTCTATTGTTCGCTACGGTGTTATTAAAAAATGAAATGTGGAAATATGCCGCAGCCAGGAACGTCCCTGAACACATCTCTGTTATTTAAGGATGAGCCCAGAAACTCAGTACGGCCGACACAGAACAGGCTGCAGTTATTCTTATTACACAAGGAATTTTTCCATGTTGTGTTTGTGTTGGATGGATTACACAAAACGCACACTCCGGGCAAACCATCACACCATCACCGGTTTCAAACAACCACATTGTCGCTCTGATGAAGGATGTTAGCTCACATCCTCCATCTTTGACGTCCAGAGTCACGTCTCTACATCGGACGCTCTGATTGGCTCCACAGGCCAAAATCTGCCAAAATGAACTTTTCTTTGGTTATTCTGGTTTAAACCTTTTCTATCTGTTCTGTCAAAGATGTGAAAAAGGCTGAATGTGTCCCAGTCACTCACACTCCTCCACACTGTGTGATAGTTACCTCATCATGGGTGTGAACACACACGTCAGCTGAGCGAGGTGTTAACATCAGATCAAACTTATATCAGGGAGACGATCTGACATCATCAGCTTCACCAACAGCAGACGTGCAGGTCTTTACTGCAGCAGCTGACCTGGGATCAGCGTGAGAAGTGACCTCAGTGGAAACAGCTCAGGAAGGATCCTCTCTGGAGTGAAAGCTCCCCTTGTGTCCCACAGCGGAGCGGGACAAACGGCCCCTGAAAAAGAGACATGAAAAGGATGACCGGTGTAATCCTGGCAAACACTCACCGAGCGCCGACCGACTCATCAATGTCACACCAGTTTCTCACTTTATTTATGTTTTATACTAATTATATCAATTTAACAATGTGGTAACTGTCATAGGCTGTGTTGAAGTCTATGGGAAAATGTCCCTCCTCCTCCTCAGTATGGTCTCAGTCTCTAGTTTACAGTCTTCAACACAACATGATGTTCCATTTAGAGGGAAAGGGGAGGGTTAGGGGCGGGGCTACTGTGTGACTGACAGAGGGTTCCACCCAATCACTAGAGAGTCCAGGTCCTCCAAATATTGTTTCTTGTGGTTTTAACAAAAACCAAAATGTCAGACGGTCAGATTACAAAGTGGAGACTCCAAAACAGCAGCTCACCAACTGATGGGTGAATTCACAGTGTGTTCACACACAATTACACACAACAAGCGACAACAGATGCTCCATCAGTCCTGCAGCCGCAGCAAGAAGATGGTGGAATGTGTGACGCAATAACACAATAATAACCTCCACAGGTGATCATGATGGCGTGCAGAGAAAGATGAGGGACAGAAAAATGAAAGTGCATCACAGGCACTCCTGAAGACCATCAAATGTGAGAAGAAGGGACATATTCCCATAGACTTCAGTAACATCTGACTTCTTTTTACGCCCTTTGTGGAGCGTCCAGTAAGACGCCAACTTCCTGCCCCTCGGGTTGAGGATGAACTCCAGTGACAACAGCAGGATTCCCTCCTGGTTCTGCACACGCTGGCTGATTAGTTACCACGCTTTTCCTACTGTGACAAGTTGAAACGTGAATTTGAGCACATCTCGCCAAAAAGAGAAGAAACAGATGGTTTACAGATATTCAGATTAATGAGCTTTGTCTTTTTAAATCAGTAAATGAAATGATTTATTAGGCCTTTTATAAAGTCATCATCTACAACAACCTATAAATCCTTTTTCTTCGTTCGCCTGATTAGAACCTTGTGCCAGTTTTTTTTTTTTTTTGAAGAAGTTATCACTGACTTTAATTTCCTATCCCTCCGCTCCTCAGCCATCTATCATGTGGGGGGAATTATATGCTGCTTCTTTTAGAGCAGTAGCTCTGGATTTTCCAGCGTTTAATGGGCTCCTTAAATGAGAAGACAGTGTTGTGTGTTCTAGTTAAGGATCATGTGCCGGCCACATGGACGCCACGATGACATCACCCCCAGGGCGACAACGCTGCGTTAAATGGACTTCATTCACAGCCGCTGTTTAGCTGGTGCTAAGTGACGGCTGTGTGAGTTACACAGAAGGTGTCTCAGCGGCTGTGAGCTGTCCACAAACAGACACGACCCCTGCCTTCAGTTCAATTCAGCATGAGACTTTTACATGGGTGCTTATTACAGGGGGGCATCCATCACATTGAGCTGGAAGGGGGGGGGTGCAGTTAGGAGAATGAGCTTGGCAGGCCAAAGTCACTGAGGAGGAAGAACAGGAAGAGGAGGAAGAGGACGAGTGAGAATTTGCAGTGTTTGCAGAAGGATGTGGCGCTCCATCCGCAGGACAAGAAGGGATTACTGTTGCAGCTTGTGAGGACGTGCATCCACCCCATTTCTCAACCACAGACACAACTATTGAGCCACTGTTGCCCCCCCCCCCCCCCCCACACACACACACACACCTCTGCTCTGTTCTGCTTCTCCCCGCCTGCTTCAGGAGGGGAGGAACTGTGACATCGCCATGACAGCTGCATCGGTTACCAAGGTGATGGGATTTTTCTTCTGTACAAGAATAGAGGAAAGATTTTTTTTTTTTTTTTTTACGGAGGTGGGGGGGCATGTCGTTGACTTGAGGGCATCAGGTTAGAGCCTTTACTGTGTGTGCATTTCCAATCACTGGATGGATCCGCCGTCAATGTCTCCTGCACGAGCTGCAGTGCTGCAGCAAAAAGTGGAGTCACACAGCGTCGCCTCAGCCTGCAGGAAACATGACGGACAAGTGATGATGATTCAGAGTTATAGTTGGAGATAATGATGGGAGGGTCCGGGCGTGCACTTGTGATAGTCCAGATAAGGAGACGCAGGGAGAGTCCAGTCAAGTGTCTGCAGGCTGCATTTACAGAGCAGCTTATCTGATGTGGGCAGTCGCAAAGTCAGACCGAGAGGGGGGGGGCACACCACACCACACTCTCTGCCTCTGCATATCATGAAGGGCTGTTTTAGAGAGGCAAGTCAGCACAGACATCTGCCTCTCTCCTGTGTGATCACTCATCACTGCAGCTCCACCGAGACACAGGAAGACAGAACGGTCCTCAAACACCACAGAGCTGCCTAAAAAATCTGAGCTCTGGGTGGGAGGGAGGACAGACATGCACAGGTGCTGCTAGAAGGAGAGAGGAGGGAGGGAGGGGAGAGAGAGACGAAGAAAAGGGGGGAGTGAGGGGAGGCGTAGGAGGAGACTTGACTTGCTTCAGAGGAGAATAGGAGCCGGAGAGCAATTCCAAAACAGCTGTCCGGCAGACAGAAGTGCAGCCCCGAGGCAGAGACAGGAGGAGGGCAGCGTCAACAAGCCACAGGAGTAGCACAGCAGCCGAACACACAGGCACACAGGCACCAAGCTGGGGCTGCTGCAGCGATACCTGAGAAGGATCCAGACCTCCAGCTCATCAGCCTCTGAGGTGAGTGCGAGCCGGGAACACTGCAGTTGGAGCCTCTGCAGCAGAATGGGATTTGTGCTCGTTAACAGTGAAAACGTGCGACGGCGTGCACGGCGAGTTGAGTCGCATGTTTGTTCTGAGACATGCAACACAAGAGCTGAACTGTTGAGAGCAACATGATCTCCGCTCTGCTTTCCAAGAGAGACATTTTTAGTCCGGCTACACGTTTCAGCCATGTTCCTCTGAAATGCAGTGCTGGGGGGGGGCGGGGGGGGGGGCTTTTTAAATCCGGGAGAAAAGAACCATTTCTATTCTGCCCTTATGTGTTGACATTCCCTTCATGTTTCATTCACTTTGATTCAGCTTCCTGCTCTTGTCTGCCAAGGATAACTCTGGCAAGTGCTGTCTGAGCTTGCGGGTGGCACAAGGAGAGCGAGAAAGAAAGTCAGAATAAATACTCCACCCTGCTATTCGCCACCAGGCCCCCTGAAACTAAGGCCTTTGCCTATAATTGAGGTTTTTTTTTTTTTCACATAACAAAAAGCTCAGTCTATTCTTTACTCTCTGTGGTATGTGCTTTTTATAACCGCCCCAAACGGAGGGTCCTTCTGCTATTAAAAGACGTGACAGGAGTCGAGGCCACAGTTTGATGTTGGAGGAAACTTCAAAACTTCCATGAAGTTTCCTTTGTAGACGCAGTCGGAGCTGGAATTCGTCTCCCTCATCACTGATGATGTTCGTGACCACAACTGCTGCACAAGTGCAGCAGAGCGTGCTGTTTCTCAGCAGCGCTGTCAGTACAGTGATCCCATCAAGGGAGGATTATTTAGGGGATGATGTCTCTTTTAAAGAATGGGGAAGTCATTCAGCTGCTCTCCGTGCACGTCCTTCATCAGAGCTGTAAAGACCCATCGAACTGCAGCGTTTGATTAGACTACGGCGACTCTAAGAATACACTGACCCAGTTGCATCGCACGTGACCCTCAGGTGTCCAAATCAGGAGCATAGTTTCATTATCAGATACCTACACCGCATCAATCTGCCCCTCGTGCATAAAACTTCATCACTTCCCTCCCTCCCCCGCCGCCTCGCTGATACCGACCCCTCCGAGCACGAGCCGATGAGGCACAGCTCCATTTTTACAGCAGCTGGAGTGGCTCCAGACAGATAGCACGTTTCTGACCCAATGACACAGCTCCCGTTAAGATGGGACGGCTCTGTCAGGGACTTGCACCGTCAGTTCCTCACCTCCCCGGAGGTGTAAACGAAACCTTTGACTGCATTCTGCTGTGGCATGACGGCGGCGGCAGCGATGGCGCCGGGCCCGGGCTGCTCAACACGTGCCACGCTGCCGCCACCTCTTTCTGGAGCAGCTCCAAAAAGGAGGGTGTAAATCTGGCCTTGGCTTTGACATAGACCAGAATACACCTGCCCCGCTATTAACAGCCTGCAGACACACAAACAGATGTTGGGGGGGCCAAATCCTGAGCTATTTTAATTCATTAATTTCCTCCTCAGCCAAAACAAGCTGACTCTAACGTTGCTGAGTCTCTGGAGATTCTGCACACAGACTGATTCATTAAATTAGACCCGACGCAGACGCAGACACCAGCACGCTGGTTTCCTCGCACTTTGCTGGTGGCCTCTGAAATTCCACTCATGTTTGCCATATGAGCCAAAGTGAGCAGCAGGACGGCTGACGTGAAGGTCAGACCTTCAGGCTTTCACCTCACCAGCTGACTCCTCACAGGTCACAAGTGTTGCCCCCCACCAGGAGAGTTAAAAGCCCCGCTCTGCTCATCAGCTGGAGGATTTCCTCTAACTTCTTTCCTCAACTATTGATCTGCAGCAGCGTTAGAGGTGTGTGACCTTGTGTTCTTGAGCAGCAGATGATGCAGATGCAGATATGAGCGCTCAGAGCCCACAGGAAGCAGCTCTTGGCTCAGAGGTGCGTTTGTTCCGCTTCCTCTCCGAGCCCAGTATCATCAGCTGTCAAGGTCAGAAACGACTGGAGGGGCGAATCGGAGTGGGGGGAAAAGAAATCCAAGAGAAAAGGTTCAGCTAAACAAGTCCGGGATTTTACTTTCACCCCCCTCCCTTCATCAAACACTGCAGCACTCCTCTTCACCCTCCTCCCCTTCCTCTGTTTCACTGTGAACAAACAAACGCTCCTCACCCCCCCACTCCATCCCTAACCGTTGCTGATCAACACACACACATGCTCGGCATCAGTGTTTGTCAGGGTTATAAATAGGCCCCCTCCCACACACACACAGATTTCTGGGTGACAGGTTGGAATGGCATTTCCCTAAAGTGAGGATTTCGTTGGAGTTGGAGGAAGAGACTCCGTGGTTGATATTCGGCTCCACACTGATGCTGCGGCTCTTTGGGGTCGGTTTCAGCAGGAATGTGGATGTTTTCCCGGTGAAACCTTTTTTTGGGGGTGGACTTGACCGCCCAGGCACTTCAGTGTGGCGGTGTTCTCCATCAGACGGTCACTGCTGACAGAACTCTTATAAGTAAATATGTCTATAAATGGGCAAGCTCTCTCCTCACGGTCGCCCCCCCCCCCCCATCAGACACACACTGTCATCTCCCCGCCTCGCTGCTCGCTGTTTTTCCTTCTTATCCTCCATTGCTGTGGCATCTCAAACGGTCAAACAGAGTCCCTCCTTCATTTTTATTTTTTCACCTTCTGTATTAAACTTGCTGACAGTCACACCTTTAATCAAATCCAACACCCCCTTAATAACATCTAACCCCCCCGTGAGGCTGCTTGTATCTCAGCACTTATTAAAGTTCAAGTCCACCAGCTCAGCTCATTAAAGCCAAATCAATTCCCAATCTGCATCACCTTCTTTTTTAAAGATCCACTTGCTCTGAAAGCTTTCGCTCTATCTCCCCCTAAACCCCTAAAAGCCCCTTTCCTCCCCTCTTTCTCCCCCCTCGCTCATCTCCTTCCATCTCTGTGCGTGTCTGAGCAGTAGCTCACTCCTAAAACAGGCTGCCCTGCTCTGATCCGACTAAACTCCCCCTCCTTCTCTTCTCTCCTCTCAATCTGCAGTCCAGCTGTTCCACATTAGCACATCCAGAGCTGTGGAGGCCAAATGAGGCTCATGTGTGGAAATGTGAATAGAGCAGCAAAAAGCCTTCAACCAGCTTCATCCTCTTCTTCTCTGGCTCCGAAATTCAACAGATGCAAGAAGAGGATGTGTTTTTTTTTTTTTTTTTTTCTTCTATAGTTTATTTCTGGGCCTGATAACTTTCGTTCCCAGGAAGTCGAGACAGGAGCAGCACTCATCAAAAGAAGCTTCAGCGTGAATCTATCGATGTGTCCACGTTGTAGAAAAATATCCTGACCTGTTCTTTATTTGTCTCTGATTTCAGGAAAGCGTCCATTTGGCTGGACACCGCCGGCCCCTCGTTGGAGTCACGTTTCCTGATCAATGCAGCGATTGCTGAACTTATTTTTGGACTCCTGTTTGTCCGGCGTGTGGCTGAGAATGTAACTGGAGCTTCATCCTTGAGGAACTGTAACGTCCACGACTTATAGAGCGTTTCTGACCTTCCCATCCGGCACATCTCAGACCTCCGCCGCAGCTCCAGCCATGCCAGCAAAAGCACCCATATACCTGAAACCCAACAATAGCAAGAAGGGGAAAAAATGCCGCCTCAGAGATATTTTATCCCCCGACATGATCAGTCCGCCGCTCGGGGACTTTCGCCACACCATCCACATCGGCAGGGGCGGGGAGAGAGACGCCTTTGGAGACATGTCTTTCCTGCAGGGGAAGTATGAGCTCCTACCAGGGAAGGGAGACGTCCACCATCAGTACGGCCTCCAAAGTGAGTTTCTGCGAGCGAACAGCACAGGCGACGCTTCCTTGGCAGAGACTCCGTCTCCAGTGCTCAAGAACGCCATCTCCCTTCCAACCATTGGAGGCTGCCAGGCCCTCACCCTCCCCCTGATCTCCTCCGCCGTCTTCTCCATCCCACCAGAGCCGCTGGAGGACATCATGGGGCCGGCAGCTCCCATGAACCCCGACAGCACAGAGGACGTAGAGATCCTGCAGATGGACGCTCTGCTGCGCTCTATGGACGTCTTCACAAGCGAGCCTTCATCTCCCACCATGGACATCCAGCAGAAACCCGATGTCCTCTTGGATCTGCTGGAAAACACAGACAAGTCCACCTCAAGGGCGGTCGCCAAAGCTAACAAAATGAACAAGAGCGAGGGCAGACTTGACCAGCCGCCGTCCTTCTGCATCAGCGGTCGCAGCAGCAGCATCTACAAAGCCAACGGAAGCCTGGACAGCAACGTCAGCAGCGACAGCTTCGACAGCTTCAGCAGGAAAGGCGACTTCCGGAGCAAGATCTGCAACGGGAGCGCCGGCCTCAATGGCAACACCAACTGCAACGGGTACGGACCCTTTGACAATGACATTACCTCAGGCTACAAGCAGGAGCCCTCCAAGTGCAGCGGGGAGTGGGCGGACAGGGACAGCGGGGTGGAGGAAGGACGCATCTGTGATTTGGAGTTTGAGTTTTCCAAGGAGAAGAGCACGTCACAGGATTCCCTCACCCAGATCACGGGGTCATTCCTCTCCCTTGAACTCGATCTGGGTCCATCCATCCTGGACGATGTGCTCAACATAATGGATAAACCCGCAGTGAAGAGCAGGCCTTGAGCTGCGCCAAAGCCCCCGAAGGAGAAAGGGAATTTTTAAAATGATAGCCATGAAAAGAGAGAGCGAGAGAGACTCACAAAGCAATCATAATGGTGTCTGGATATATCATTAAGGTGAAAATGAGCTAAAGGAGACACAGCTGCTTATGTTTTTATTGTCAAAACATGTAACTATTCTAGCTTCCATGGAGTGTTGGTTCTTCTTCTTATTTTTATTTTTATTTTTTATTTGCCAGCCGCATGTTTAGGATGCATGTGATAGTGAGTTCCAGCTAAAACACCATCGCCATCGTGCCTTTGATTTTCAACGACTGTACGTGATAGGTTTGTGTTATGTTTCCACAGTTTGATGAATCTCAGCTCCTTTTGTTTCTCACTCTCGGACTCATGTATCATGGTGTGACTTTAAGTGTGTTTAACAAAGCACTATTTTGTTTGTCACATGATTCATTTGCCACACGACTATTTCAACCGACAGAACACTATGCATATTTGTGTTGTTAAATTTTTAACACAAATAAATTCATTTTGTCCGATTCTGGCCAATTTCTTGCAGGGAATGTGTGCAAACAGCAAAGCTGAGAGTTAATTTCCCAAAATGATTAAAACAAGATAACTCAAACAACAAAGGCTGGAAATCTGAACAATGCCGGGAAAAGTTGAGGCACACGAGGGGAAAGGACGATTCAGAGGAAAGAAAGAGCTACAGATGGACAGAAAGAAAGGCAGAATGGATTTATTTTCTCGCCTCTGACATTCCTTACATTACTTCCCTGCCCTGCAGTGGGAGCACCGGTGGGCCTTCATCTCCCCAGCCAGGCGCCTGCTCCATTTGTTTGCATGTAGATAGGACAGGCAGAGGAGGGGTCTTTGAAATTCCCTGCATTCCGGCCGTGGAGCACAAGTGTCCAGGACCAGACATAAATCAGCTGTTTCCAGAGAGGAGGGGGGGAGCTGGCGGGGGGGCTTTGGGTCTTAGTGCCGCACTATCCATCAGGCAGAATGTGTGGAGGGATGAGTCTATAAAAGACCAGCTCACAGCTCGCGGGCTGTGAGCAAACTATTTACAATACACATAAGTTGACCCAGCAGTGTGGTAGAAACAGCCCCAGTGATCGGGGCCTCGTGAACTCAGCCACCTCTCAGCAGCCAGCCGCCCCCCCCCCGTCCCTATGGGTCCTTCTGTGTCAACATGAAGGCTAAGCCATGACAAGATCCTACGGAGACTCATAGCAGGCTTCCCCCAAACATCCGCGTGCCATTTCGTTGTGTTTGTGCAGAGAAACCAGCGTCGTCTTGATTTTCACATGTAAATAATTATGTGGGTTCGATTCCCCTTCTGTCGCTGAGCGGGCTCATGTGGCGCACCTCTCCGAATCCCTCAAAAGGCCCCCGAATGTCCGTAAACAACCGCAACCGGTCGGGCCAGGGCCATCTGAAGCCGCCGTGAAACCAGATGTTAGAGAAGACGTGAAGAATTTTCCCCCCATGCTCAAAGAGCCGTGTCACGGCGAACGCCTCAGACGTTTGGAAAATCCCAACATTAACGCCGGAGAGTTTGCATCTGCTGAGCTGAGGCATGCAACCTCTGAGCATGAGTAATGAAAACCTTTGCTGTCAGGGTAATTACTATACTTATATGTGCAACGGCACATCTCCGACTCAATGACAGTCTTCATCCTGACCGGCTCGGACCCCAACAGACCGCCTTCGGTTTACAAAGAGCCTGCGACCACAGAGCTGGAGCGGGTTGTGTAATATATCTGAAGTATTTCTGTAGAGATGCCAAAGCTCTTGGACACAAAATACCAGGAAATACCAGTGTTTTATGAACTCCAAAACAAGTATTGGACATATGTTGTACCCCGCGCTGCTCTACATGAAACAGACTTTGGTTTGTGTAATTGATTGGAATTCATTTTATAGAGTTTTGTCTTATATAAGATTCATATTTCTATGTGTTTTTTTTTTTTCCAATAACAAATCCCAGCATCCATCTGTGTTGGCTACCAGCAGACCCACACGGCGTCTTGTCTTGTTCCTGGCTTCAGTTTTCTCCGGCAGCCCGAGGACAGGTAGAGCTGTTCCTCATTACCACCCGGCCCAAGGATGAAGATTGACCTGAAGAAACCTCGACTCCAACCGCCTCCGACAGTCCGCATGAACGCGCCACAAAGATGCTGCACGGCAACACAATCAGGCGACTCAGTGTGGCGCCCACAGACGAGGGAGGGAACAGAGCTCAGCTTGTTTCTGCAGGTCGCAGCACTGCTGAGCTCCGCTTGGTGTTTTCCTGTTTGCTTCAATCGCTCCTTAAGATAAAATCTGAGAATAATCACAGTTCAAATATTTGGTGTGCAGAAAAAAAAAGAATGCTGCCACTGAAACAGGAGTGGGTGTAAAAAAATTCACCTGCTGCTGAAACACATTTTGGCTCGGTGCATTCACTGCTGGTTCATCAGGGAAACTGAGAAAACACTTCAGGATATTTTTCTAAAACATCGACCCATCGATAGACTCATTTTCACAAAAAATACACATTTTCTTTCTTTTCTTTTATACAAATGGCTATGTTAATAATATTACACAACATTACACACATCTAATCTCATACTAATTGCCTTTGCTTTGCTCTCCTGTACCATCATAACTCTACTAACTGCTACAAAAATGTCCTTACTTTGCCCCAGAGATGAATTCTGATTCTAAAAATCATCTAATTTCCCAGCAGTTTTACCGTCTCGCCAATTTGTGCGTCTAATTTGCTCCGTCTCTGGTGCAGCGTGTGGAGAAGCTATTAGATCAACCGCAATAATGATGAGCGCAGCTGTCGAGCCACATGAATAAAATTAAGCAGAAATAATTTGAAGAACTGTAATCTGCTAATGACTGCGATCATAGGGGTGACCTGTGCTACCTCCCGCCGCCCCATCAGCCCCGCCTGGGCAATAAAAACAGGGGAGGGGACGGGGGTGTTGCCTCTACCTGCTCCCTTGTAATTTCCCATCCAGCTACTTTGTTGAGAAAAGCAAACCAAAAACTGAATTTGGCCTCTTGGAATTGATTTAGAAGGCTGGTGGGGGAAAAAAAAAGAAGAAAATACGCAACTTTCCGAGCATGTTAGCATCACGGCCTGATTTATGCTAACCAGAAAGAATAACTACACATCATGTCAGAAGACAAAGGTCCAAAAGGTTATTTCCTCAAAACATTTCCAAGGTACATCGCTCAAGAACATTTTGTGAGCGCTCCCCGGCCCGTCGCTGATCTGGGGGATCCAGCTTCTCGCTTTTCTGGGCTAAGGTGAAGCTGTCAGTTCACAGATGAATAAGCTTTGGCCCAGAGGCCTCCGGTGCCAAAGAAAGCACAGAACAGCCCGAGCAAAAACTTTCCACCCAACCTCCACGACGGAGCTGCATAATGTGCACACTGTTGGAGGCAGAGCTGCCGGACCTGAGCCTGTCAGGCGGACGGGAGGGGAAACTTTAATAAGATGTTTCCCCGCTCGCTGGCTCAGGATGGAGACAGCAGAGACGGGAGAAAGCTCCTCTTGTCTTCACCTGCTGTAAACGTTCTGCGGCCCAAACTGAGAAACAGAACGTTCCAACTGGAGGCCTGAGCACAGCGTTTTCTCAGAAATGTTATTGTTTAATATTTTCCCGCTTGCTGGAGAGATATCGTCCACTGTTGATACAAAAGTGAAAGCCGTGACTATGAAGACAGTGGAAGTTTCTTGAGAACATTTTCTTTGGGATGTGGAGCGTGAAGCTGGTTTAGCAGCGTAGAGAGAGAGACAGAGACAGACAACAACAACAGCAGACAGCAGAAAGAGTCCTCCAGGCTGCCCGAGCTCGGTGAAGTGAGGATGTGAGCGAGTGAGCGAGCTGCACTGTTGACTGCTGTTTGGATGGCGTAACCATAGCGACCGGAGTTTGTATCTCCAGCACGTGTGAGCGTCACCTCGGAATAACTGATCGGACGCAGGCCCGGCTCACAACAAGAGCTGCTGTACTTCATCTGTCTGCATCAGAAATCTGGGTCATTAACGCAGAATGGCTTTTCTTTACAAAGCTCACACACATGTAGAGCTACTTTCATGGCCATTTAGTGTCATTTGGACAGTTAAGTACAATATTAGAGGCCGATTATTTGTAATGCACATTCTATAAATTGGTATAATTTGGTGTTAAAGATCTCAGAGGATTAATATTTAAGAGCAGATTTAAAGGACCTCTGTGCAACTTTAGCGAGAAGAAATAACAAATGTAACTTTAGCTCATAAACAGACGCACTTTAGTTTAATTCAGCAGACCCAAAGGTTTGATTTGTACAGTCTGCTTCAGCCAGCAGCTCGTATTATAATAAAACCGATCATTTATACAGCATCTCTAAAAACAAAGTGGTTTGACATGAGAATGAGAGCAGGACATAAAGAAACGATAAAACAAGGAGCAGCAAGACAGCAAGAGGAAAGCATGGAGGATCACAACAACAACAACAGTAATGATAAAAGGATAACACAGCAGAACGTAGAAAGAGGTCAGGTGAGAAAAATACGATAAAATCAGTTTTTAAAAGAAACTTCCTGTTTGGTGTGGCGTTCATATTGACGCTCTGCAGGTACCTGGATGGTTCACTTTAAAGAACACTTTAAATCTGCTGACATTTAGGCTGGAGCATAAAGGGGAGGGGCCACTGTAGTGTTTTCAACCCTGCGAAAATGGCAGTCGAAGTTTTGTCACATGACGCAGAGTGCAAAAAAAAAAAAAAAAGAAACATAAAACTTCAGGATGACTGATGACATGATGGCATGGTCATTTCTGCTGAGTTTATATTTGGGCTGACACTTCGGAGAAACGAGTATCATCTTGATGTGAATAAGTTTGACACATAAGTTCAATAATTTAGGCTGAAATATGAACCAGCTGGTTCGATACAAAAACAATTTAGAGTCCTATAAAAAAATCTGCCTGAGAGCTGCAGTTTAAAACCTTTAGATTCTGTACATTTGTCTCCAGTCAGAGAGATTCACTGCTGTCGGCGTCAGGATAAATTCTCTGGAGACATCCAGCTCAGCGACAAAAACTGAGCTCCTCATTTAAATCGGATTAATTTACAGCAGCAACTTCTGCGCCACAATGAACAGACATGAATTTTTCATATTGACTCCAGCTGAAGGGCCGAAGGCGTCTGAGGCCTGAACGGGTCACTGAGGAGTTCTCCTTCTAAGGCAGCGGGTCTCTCTAAGATCACCACGTCTATATTTTGTCTCATTTCAGATGGCGAGCGCCCAACGTGGGGCAGCAACTGCTCCGCTTCACTAGAAAGCTATATTCTGCCCCAGGAGGTATTTATATATTTGCTCTTTGCTTTGCTGCATTTCCTCCAGACTGCCCCCTGAGAATTCCTCCGACGTCGGGGGCCGGGTATCTCCTTATAGATGGGTGACATCATTGGCCGTGTTCTCCTTTCACGAGTCAACAACATGTCTGCACCAAGTCGTCTTTTTGGATCCAGTAATGAGGCCAGGTCACGGAGGGGGGGTTGTTTACATCAGTCCTAATAATAACTCAGAGGTTGTTCATTTCTTTCTGCAGCATCATGTGAATTTCAGTGTTACTGTATCAACATTCTATAATTGAATCGTGATGTGTAAAGTTTATTTTATTCATGTTTCTACGGTGGCCCTGAGAGCTCAACTCACCAGAACTAGAAATCTTTCAGAAGGATTTGAGAGCATGTGCAACGAATACCAACAACACATCAGATGTGTTTCCTGGGGACACAAAAAAGTTAACGCACTTTCACGGAGCATCACGTTGTACTGAAGACTATAAACTAGAGACTGAGACCATAAACTCATCAGGGAGGAGGAGGGGCATTTTCCCATAGACTTCAATACAACATTCATTGTACAGCCCCTCCTCCCTCATGCTCAAGTTTCTTATTATCTCCAAGGTCTGACTGTAAATGTGTATTTTTCTGGTTTTTCGTCTTCCTCTTTATTTTTCCAAGATGTTAAAAGTTACACCCTTCAGCTGCTGCACTGACACCGACGCTGCTGATTCACGAGCTGTTGCACCCTGATGGGCCCGATTTAGTGCTTTCAGCTCTGAAAGTCTCTGTAAAAGCTCGTAGCTCCGACGAAGACAAACTCTTCCACGCTGCCAGAAAATGACATTGGCTCAGTCCGGCTGAATCTGGTCTCTTGATAACAATGTTGAATTTTTGACTCTTATTTGTGCAGAAGGGAAGATGGCTCAATTTTGGAGAAGCTGAGCAGAGGCGGGTAAGTGGAGACGATTTTAATGTCTTTTCTTTGTGATTTATGCCGTTAGAGGTGTACCTGTGTAGAATTACACAGCTGTACAGAGAGCAGTCAGGGGAAGTGTTCAGGTCAGAGGACTACATTCCTATTGTTATGGCTGACAGCCCTCAGGATTCTGCCTTTTAAGGTAAGACCCCGCTCTGTTTCTGCTTATCCCCGTGTGTCTCCCAGAGGGGGCGGTGGGCTCACTGGGTGCCCCGGAGTCTCCTTTTATAAGTTGTCACCAGCTCGTCATGGGACGACATCTGCAGAAAATTTCCAAGCAGGTTCTTTTTCCTATGACCCTCAAAAAAAAGAGAGAGAAATAAAAAAGGAAAAGCAGCTGGTGGCCGTTCGTTTTACGCTTTGTTTGGAGGAAAGTTTGCACAGTTGAGTTACAGCAGGGCAGTAAAGCAGAACAACAACGGGAGAGAAACACACATCTCCAAAAACATCCACTTTTAGAGGAATGGCGGCGGTGCTGCGACCTTTCCCGCTCTCAAAAGCTGCATTGTGTTTCCACCTGAAACGCACCGACGCCGCGTCTGCAAAATTCATCTCATTTCCATTTGACACCGTGGGGAGTAAAGCAATATAACAGCTTATACTTTAGCCTCTTTCACTGGATTGTCAATCACCCGAGGGGACTGAGGAGTCCTGGCTCTGCTCATAACCCCCGTCAGCATTAAGAATGTTTTGGACGGAGTCCCGGTATGCATCCGGATCAACATTAGAACGACGGCCGAGAGCATTAACGTTTGACAGTACAACAGGAGTGGATGTCTGGACGTGGAGCTCTCAGAGGATGTCTCAATGTGTCATATTTTCTCCAAATATTTCCCATAAAAATAAACCTTTCAGTCTCTCCTCTGAAGGCCTGTGATCCAAGTGATCGCCTCCTGGCTGTGGAGGGAACTCAGTGAGCCGTCGGCGCCATCAGACTCAATTACACAGCAACATTTCTGCCTTTCCCTCTCCCACTTACCTCCGCTTCCCTTTACCGGTGGTTTCTTCTACATTTTTGGAGAAGAACAGCTTCTACAGCAGCATCATTAATCCCACACATGGACTCTTACATAAGTGACCTTTCTCAGGGTTCACAGGTCAGCCGGTCTTCTTCTGGGGAGAAATACCAGCCGTGGACTCTCCCAGATGCAAACTTCATTATTTTCCTTTGTTTTTGTGTCAGCTGGTTTGAAGGAGGTGACATTTTGTCCACCAGACAAAGACAGATCCCTGTGGTCAAAGTTAATGACCCCCCCCGGCCTACGAGTGCCACCCTGCTTGTTTTATATGTGAACCTGATGAATTATTGACAGCTGATCAGATAAGGAGGCAGCGATGAACTTCACTAACACCAGAGCAGCGGAGTTAAAGACGATGCAGGCTGGAAAAATCTTTGTGGAGGTGACATCTGTTCACGTGGGCCAGAGGTCAAAGGTCTGTGCTTTTCCCTCCGTCCGGCAGACGAGCCTGAGGCCTTTCACTCACAGACATCATCTCTGAAAACACGACACAATAAAAAGAAATAAACCAAATATTTGAATGTATTTGTCTGAAAAATGATCCCGTTAGACTTGCAGGACCTGGAGAGGAGCTGAGGGACGATGACCGGCGCCCTCTGCTGTCCAACCTGCTCACCAACCACCTGAAGTCTAACCTGGTTCAACAAAAGGCACTTAAACAATCACAGATTTCACTTTAATAAGAGGATTGTTGCTCCTGTTGGCATGAAGCTGATCTCCAGACCACCCAGATTCGTCTTGGCTGGAACATTCCTCTCTCAGAAATGTCAAACACAATTAGGCTCGGAGGCGTCGCAGGTTGACCCGAGATCAATACATGCCACGTCCGTTAAGATTTGCTATAGATAATCTGTCTGCTTTAAATACAGGGACCTACGTCTTATTAAACCGTTTGACGACTGAATGGAAGCGTTTCAGCAGACAAAGCCTGCAGGCAACAACACACATCAACATTTTTGTGCTTCAACAAAGCTGGAGGCCTTAAGCTGATCGCGCAACTTCCATCCTTCACTGCCGGGCCGGGTCAGAGGTCAACCTCGGAGCTGAACGTCGAGCGTAGGCTGAACTGTTCTACGGGTCAAGTGTTTGATGAAAGATTAGAAGATACGGACCGAACTGCGTCAAGCGGCGTAAAGATTTGAAGAGATATGACTTTTGGATTTTTGCTGTCGTTCTGATATCTGACCAGGCTCGCCCTGATGCTCTGCTGCCGAAGTGAAGTTCCACTGATGACGTTATCTGCCAGGAAAGGAAGAAAGAAAATTACTCAACTATTGCGGTTTGGCCCGATCCCAAGTCCTTCGCATGCAACCTGCTAATTCGTCTGGCCAGCTAACGACCTGTTGCGTGCCGGTTGTTCATTGGCGTCCTGTCAGAAACAGTCCCCATTTTGGTGAACTGGATTTATAGGTTAGTTATGAGCCATTTAATTAACATTGGGGTTGCCAGGTTGTAGAAAATCCCCCTGCAGAATGACATTGTTAATAAATAAAAGCTACATGAATAAATAATTGTATTGTTTTTACTTAGCATTATTTTAATATGAACATTTTATAAAAACATTTTCCGCATGGTCCATGATTCTGCGTGTGTTAGTGTGTGTCTCTTGTGTTTCAGTGTGACGTTTCAGGCCACTGGGTGGCATCCTGCCATCACTGACTAACAACAGATCATGAAAACACACAAAGCTGTGAACTTTGTATTTTCCTTTAGAAGGAATAACTGTCAGAGCTCAGGATGACGTCAGCCCTCATGATAATATTTCAAAATAACGTCTGAATTATTCAATGTAAAACAATACAGCTGAATTTTCTCAATATTTTTCTGTTTACATTCACGTCTGCCTGCTCGTCCTCTTCTTTGCTGCCCCTGATGGCCCGTAGGTGACCGCTGTAAAATGAGTGAGATGGAAAACTGGTTTGTTGTTGTCATATCTTTTCTGTTTGGACTCAGTTGGGTCAATCAAATGAGAGCAGCTCAGAATCCAAATGTTTGTTAAGCCAATTTATATTAACACAAACAAACATGGCTGCAACATTTTTCTTTCTGACAGAAATGAAAGTTAAAATCTGGCAGAAATAAGCAGGACAGCATCGTTAGTCAAGCTGAAGATGTGTTAAAGTGCAAAATCCTCAAAGTTCTCTCGTTGTGTGTCATTAAACATGAAATTTGAACAAATCAGCAGTATTTTTTATCTTAACTTGTGTTTGTATGAAGTTAGTTTCACTAATCCTGAAAAGTATGGGAGAATATTCCAGCAGTTCATATTGCATGCTAACTGATCCATTAAAGCCCAACAATGATCGGTTTGGAGGCAGCTTTCCTAAATTAGATAAACCTTCTTTGAAGAGTGGAGCCGTATGACTGAGAGCTCAGCGGCAAAAACCATGTTGTGTTTGAAGTCTCCAGCGAAAACCTTTTGTTTCATTTTTACAGCAATTTCACCGATTTAAGAAGCCATGTGGAAAGTTTTTGTTTGTCTGAATAAGCTGCTGACGTTTTGATCTTCACACGTCGTCCGTCTGAACATTTGTGTCTACTTCAGTTTCAGCTGCTTGTTTCGGGATGGAGAGGTGAAGGAAAGTTCTCCACGCAGACTCAGAGGTCAGAAGTCACAGGCAGTTAAAGTTTGTCAGGAAACAGAGTTGTGTTGATTAGTGAACGTCAAACTCCATCTAGTGTTGGAATCAAAACGCTGCAGCAGCAAATTCTGAGTGTTCAGCTCCATCTCACAGAAATTCACAGGAAATAGTCCCACGTTACTACATTTATTCCTGACAACACAAAAAACATCGAGGTGGAATTTCAATTTCAAGTTTTTAAAGTCAGTTAAAAAATGCAATTATGTACTTATGGATCATTATTCTTTTTTTAACATCTGATATTCACCTTCATTTTATGGATTTTTATTGACTGTATTATTGAACTCTGACTGGCAGCTCTTTTTACATTTTACAGTTTTTATCACTTTATTTAAAAATGATTTTCCTTCTCCTGCTTTTTGAAATGCATTGGATGTAATATTGTTCAGTTCAGATGTTAATTTATATTAAATACTGCATGACGCTCAAAACTAAGAACAATAAAATAGTACACATACATTCTATATGATAAAACATATAAACTTTTTCTGGTTAACTGTCCTAATTTAATGTTTGTGTAGATAAATAAACGTAACCACAATAAATTTTGTGACTCTTCATGACAACAGCAACGTCCCGTTAATCTTGCTGATTGAGAGTTAAGTCAGGTGTTTGGTGTCCGACTGTCTGCTGTCGTCTTGCATACAGATAAGCATTAATCAATAATAAAAGCAAAGGTTACACAGACATGGACTGCGGCACAGCGCAGCGTTGGTGCAATGAATGCTGGGACATTCGTTGGAACGTGCATGTCTCTATTAAAGTAAATGACCAAATGTTTGTGCGTCGTTAATACAGCTTTGTTTCTGCACATTTCTAATATTTGTATTCATATTTCATCCATGTTTGTGTTGTGCTGAGGGAGTAATGGACCACAGGGGATCTTTCAGTAACCGTTACTGTAAGATTTATTATCCACTGGGCATCCAGCTTTTTTTTTTTTCCAGAACCATCAGAGACGTTTCCTGTAATTCCACATATCGCTGACTGCGTGACCATAATTCCTCCCTTTTTTTATCCGAAGGCAACATGACATGAATCTCTCTTTAAAAGGTTTCTAGTAAGAGAGGCCACACGTCCAGGAGTTTGGTTTGAGGCCAACAAGGTGCTTATAAAAAAACATTTATGGATTCTAGCTGTCTTCTACTGAGTTTTAAAACAATCTTGTTCTTCTCATCTTTGCAAAACGCACAAGTCTTGGACAAATGGATAGAATTGTTAATTGGGATGAGTTAAAAAAAGAGGAAAGAAAGGATGAAGCCTACAATTAACGCAAACATAAAAATCCCAGTTGGGAATCGTGGTGACCTTCAGTGAGCTGAGGGTCATTATAAATACACAGAGGTGATTAAATGTCTCCCTGCGTCTCTTCAACCTGGGATATCTCAGACAGCCGTGGCATCACTGGGGCTCATAAACTCCCTCTGCACTGGGAGGTAACACCATTAACCGGCCGGATAAATTCAATTAAATGCCTTTTAAGACGGCAGTAAGAGAAGGCGGGGGGTCATCCATCATCCTGAGTATCTGCCTGACTGAAGCTCGAACACGTGAAGATTATTCAGCCCTCTCTTAGTCATTTCCATGTTTACTTACTTTGCACTTACACACACAAATGATTTCCAAATTGTGGAATCAGGATTGAAGCATCCGAGGAAACCTGCCGGATTATTTGTTTCCAGGGAGACTTGGCAGAAAACCGACCAGCTGCCTGTTGGTCCTCATGTTGTTTACACATGTGAAGGGGCAGGTCGACTCCGTCAGGACACATCAGCAGGCTGAAACACGGAGCTGCCTGCTCCTCACACACAGATTTACCAGAAATATGGAGGGTTGAAAGGAGCTAAGATTTCAGTCTTTCAGCCAAATTCTTCTTTTTCACTCTTTACATGACAGCTTTGGCTGTTTTGTGTGTGTGTTTGCAACAGTTAGAAGGTCAGAACAGAAAACGTCTCCCACCTTCAAATGTGACCACAAAATAAAAAGAAAATATATCTGACAGAGTCAAACACGTCAAACTCTTGAACTAGAACGAGACTGGACAGAAATACACAAAAGGAAACTGTGCAGCGACGGGTTATAAACTCCACGTGATGAAGACGAGCTTTAGTTGAGTCATCTGACTTTGATGGTGGACGATATTCAGACAGAGAGGACAGAGGACTAAATGACCACCATTCAGAAAATCTGAACACGCTCAACACTTCAACAAATTAGTTTTGTCTCCTGTGAGACTGTTTATATCCCTGAACTCATCTAGAAGCATATGTTCGACCCGCCCGGTCCATCATACAGCACCAGAAATAAAAAGTAAGTTCGATCAATGAATGTTTTTTTTTCTTCTGTTGAATAAAAAGACTGTGACTCTGGTTTAAATAGAAAAGTGTCTGATTACAGCCAAACTGAAAACATTTTCTCTGGATGCTCATTCACAGAATCATCCAGCCTCACCCACAACCTGAGATTTATTTATTTAAATGTTTTTTTTTTTTTTTAATCGCTGGCAGGTGGGGGCGGGATTGTGGGTGCAATTACAGATATTTGTCTGCAGCAGTGAGTCTCTGCTCTGTCACTCTGGCCAGCTGCCTCCCCCAGGAAACAGCAATCTAAAGAGTCGGAGCAGCTGAGTTTCTCTGAAAAACTGTCAGCTTGAATCTTTGGAACGCAGAGCAGTAAAAACAAACGCCATCCTTCCTTTTTCCACATCCAGTTAGACAATTCACACATTTCACAAACGAAATATTCTGAAGTTCCCTGAGGCGACCTGACAGGAAGAAGGATAAAAAAAAACAAACAGCAGAAACAAGGCCGGCAGATGATTCATCCCTAATGCTGTCTGAGTATAACTTCATGCTGAGCCATTCCCTGGAGGACCAAGTGAGCAGGAGGTCAACCAGAGCTCACTGTCTGTCTCCGTCCACATGAGGACTGATTGGCATCAGCTCTCTAAGAGACGGAGGGACACGTAGAAACATTTACAGTGCTCAGTGCCTAAGTGCTCAGGGAGAGACGGGCTGCAGCTGAGGGACGTTTTAGCAAAAAACACGGACCATCAATTATCAGAACAAATCCCCATCTATCCACCAGAGGTTCAGCTTCTCCGTCTACTCAGCAGGACAAATGTGAGAGGACAGATGGTTCAGTCCTCTGGGACTGCGTGGACAGGCTGAGGAGTGACGTAGCGCTCCAGCTCCGCCCCCTTTGGGCCACTTCAGGCACTTTACACACCTCGGATAAATGAAGGGAGGGGCCGTCATCAGCCTGTCAGCAGGAAGTTACTGAGAAACATGTTCGGCCCAGCACACGGACGAAGTGTGACGTCAGGACGCGTCAGACTGCAGCAGCTTCACCTCGAACAGAAGCGGCTGGTGCATTTAGACTCTTCTGTCTTTCTCTGTGTTGAAAACAGGATCCTGTCAGTCCTCAGTCAGTGACTATCACACACTTCATTTAAATGCAACACAGCACAACACCAACCACCAAGCTGGATGAAGATACAACTCAGACATGACGCAAAGAGGGGAAACTGCACAAGTCCAGGCTTTTAATCGCAGAGGCCTTTCAAACATTGTTCAGTTGCTCAATAAAAAGCCGAGCTGGAGACGGCGATCAATATTTCCTGCTTCTTCTTCTTTTCTTTCTTTTTTTTAAGCTCTCACAGCAGGAAGAGCAAATCAACAAGCTGGAAAGTGGGACACACAAATTAAACATCTAGCTCCCATTTCAATCACAACCCTGGTTGTCCCGCTTTATTTATTCAGCATCGTTGAAGGGACACTGTTGTGTGTTATTAAGTTCTCTTGTTTGAATGTTAAATTAACACATTTTTTCAAAGCTTGTCACATCCTTAAAGGATTTGCTGCTGAAATATGAAATATTATATAATTAATAGAAATGTGAAAGGAAATAAGGTTATCAGAGCCGTTATTTTCTCTGTTGTTTCAAGTGTTATCTTCATCTGCCAGTCTCTCTCCCACACAAGCTGCTGGTATGTCACACCGCCACAATATTTCATCAGTGAATTACATTAGTTGGACTTCGATGAAGCCAAACTCACGCACTAGACTGACGTTAACTCTTTGAGCCCCTGCTGGGATTTTCCCCCAACTGACTCTAACATGGAGTTCATGCAGACTGAGGACAGGAGCGAGCGGCAATCAGCACACCTAAAGTTCATCCACAAACACACAATGTCACTAATTCTGAGGTGTGAAGACCAACAGGTTGTGGATGTAAACACAGAAGAGAGCTGTCAATCTCATTTCTGTAAAATGTCACATTATCCATCCATCCATCTTCAACCACTCGGTCGGTCCTCATTCCTGCCGCCTCGCCCTCAGCTGCAGACTGATCCATTCATTCATGAAATGACCCAACAGGACCAAACAGTTCTGGATCTTCCATCCTTCCCTCAGTGAGGTCAGCGGCGTTACTAACTATGCAGTTTCAGAAGAACGGAGCTGTGCTTCATCTGTTGCACACTTCACGTGTGGCGTCGCTGAATTACAGGACTGGACGTAAACATTCATGTGCATGACTGACAGTTGTTGAACGCCACAATCGACCCACACGCCTTCTAACCACCACTTTCACACACATGCACTCCCTCCTGTGTCCTTCAAACCAAGTGTGGACACTGAAGGGTCATTAAGATCCCAGTTTAACTGTCAACACATCTGATGGGCTGCATGTTCACGGCTGGATTCGTCTCCATCTATCTGTGGCTGAAACGTTACACGTATTCAGAGTCCCCGGGGATTTGTGACAATCCGTTCTCATGACTACGACCCCACATCATGGGGCAGCTGAAATGGATGCCACACACTCTGCGGTGCCTGAATGCAGCACTACAGTACTGCTGAAATTACACCAAACTATAAAAGTTTTACAACCAGCCGTCACCCGCTCCGATCAATATCCTGTCTGAGAAGAGACACAAACCACAGACTCTTATTGATCATATACAAAACAAAGGTAAAACACTAACATCATCATGAAACATATATCGGCCCAATCGTTAATCATCATATATTAATGAAATGATGCAGATTTCCAAGCATCAAATAAAATTCCCCCAAAATGAGGTTCTCTTGCTTTCTAACAAACAATCCCTCTGGTAATGCCTGGCCCAGTTAACTCTGACGACACAGGGTCACATCTCAGAGGCTACGCCATCCCTCGTTGTTGTGAAGTCTGATGGTGATGCTGAGCAGCAACCATGTCAGAGCCTCAACTCTTTAATATAAAATAAAATACGGCCCACATATAACAGTTCACCTCACAAAAGTCTTTTGTACCAAACTGTAAAATGTTAATTGCTGCTGTTGGACGGTTCAGTCTGAGTCTGCAGCAACCTGAGTGGGATCACAACAAGACCACCCACTACGTACACCATCCTGAAAGGAAGCAGAGCACAGCGCCGATCTTGTCACATTTTCTCTGTCAGCCCTGGAGAGTAATTTCTGATGTAGGCGAGCCGTCCTCCTCCACCATGTCTGACACAGACGTGGGAGTCAAGCTTAACTGCCGGTGGAGTGATGATCACAGAAAATCATCTGATCCTGGCGACATGTTTAATTATGATATTTATCTGGAACCAGATGTTCATTAACATCATTATCACTTACTCTGCATCCACAGACACTTCCTGATGACAGAGATTCATTTGTTCCCCCCACAGACTCATTACACTGAATGATGTGAACACACCTGCGAGGTCAAGCACGGCTTTTCCTGCAGTAAGTTTGTAATTGTGTCTCTGATGAAGTGTCAGATTTGACACATGAAACAGAGACACGATGCTCTGGAACATGTTGTGTCACCTTAAATAAGATTTCTGCTTTCCCTTTCATAAGTCCCTTTGTGTCTCTCACAAAGTTACACAGCAGTAATATATCAAAGATATACTCCCACAGGATCTGCATATAATTGAAGCCCTCCAGCGTCAATATTTGGAGCCGATATGTGCAGTAAAGTGGAGTTTCTGCTTTTTCCTTTCCACATGTTGGCCTCAACACGTAAAGTGTATCTGCTGGTACATTTTGTTTCAAATCATCTGTGTTGGGCTGATTTTTTAATAAATAAATATTGATTGCTTCATATTCCGGCCGTAACGCGAGACCTGGTCGTACACGTCCATCTGAGGGGTTTTTTAAGTGTTTGCAAACACATCTTAACATATATCTGACTGCTGTCTTTGGGTTTTCAGTATTTTAAATTACGCTGATCCTCCTGGTGCTGCAGAAGGAAATCACCTGAGGAGAGTTCATACATTCTGCCTTAATGGAAAAGCCGTACATGACTGAGTGCTGAATAAATTTGGGTGCCTGGATGGAAACTTGGGTGGATGCTTGGCAGAATATCAGCTGCCGAGAGGATCAATAAGTCGCTGTTTGCTTCCCTTCAGATACCTGAAACCTGCTGGCAGAACATGACAGACTGACGAGGCACCTCGATTATCCTCCTCAAGGCTTCAATTGATTTTGAGCAGAAATCAAACTCCACAACATTTTTACAGTGAAAGGAGAGATTCCTCCTTCAGAGACGAAAACTGAATTTAAAGGATGCACTGCACACCGTGAGGTCAATATCTAAGTAGGTTAGAGGATGAAAAGAATTTGGTGGGATTGTCTTCAGTGTCACTAAAGCACACATGGACGTGTTGACTTGGAAGTGCTGAGCTTTTTGAAAACTCTTCCAGCTCCTGCACAATCATTGATAATCTGTCACCTCTGTGCAGCCGGAAGGCCTCTTAACATCTGATTGCGAGTTTCAAGAAACTTGCTGTCAATTGGTAAAAATGCCCCAAATCCTGTAATAAGATACATGAAAGAAAAAGTGAACTGGAGATATTCAGATGAAGGATTTTCATCTCGGCGATATCTGACTTTACACTCACGCGTTTGTGTGAATGATTTTGGGAAGAAAGATTTCAGCCACAAAGGACGTGAAACACAGACAACAGACGCTCCCCTGATGCAGACATCAAAGCATCAGAAGTTTCTGCTCCACAGTCAGCAAAACTGATTCCTAATGAGGTTAGACAACTTCAGATCCAGGCCCTGCTCCCTCAAAGACGACGGGCGATGCATAAAAGATGAGTCTTGGACCCGTCGTCCCTTCAACCAGCTCTTTGTTTCATTGATGTAATTCCTGAGAGCAGCTGATTCATACTGTGCCGCTCGGACCGATCCCAGCTGACGTTGGGCCGACCTGAGGTGTGTCACCGGTCACACACGACGGTCACAGGCTGCGACCGAATCCATGGAGCTGTGTCTTTCACTCCTGACAGGATTAGAGACGATGCTTTCAGGCGCCGCTGTTCTTTTCATGGGGAGAATGAAATAAGTGAACCATTGGTTAAGGCATCATCTATCACGTTTATACCAAAGAGTGTTAAATTTCCTCCATGAAGAATGATAAGAAAATATAATAACCAAATTCTTCTTCCTTTGACCTACTTATGTAGAAAATGATCAGAATGTTTAAACTGTGGATCATCCCCAAATCCCACAAAGTAAAACTGGGTCTTCTTTTTATTTTTTATTTTTTTACAGATTAAATCCATTTGAGAGTGTATCGCTTCTAAAATCCTCTTTTTCTTGTTACGTCAGCTTTCTTCTGGTCTAAATAAACTCTGTCAGATGGACCAAGTGGAGACCGGCTCGGTTCTTTCCTCAGTGATCTACTTCCACCGTGCATCATGAAAACAGAAAGCTGTCCATCTGAGTCAGACTGCCGACGTTTTCAGGTTCAGGCGTTGTCTGGAAAAACTCAGACAGACTCTTTGCCTTGTGTCGGTCCCTCGGGTCTTTGTGGCTCACCATAAAACAAAACCCACATCTGAAAAATGTACAGACAAGAGGGAGAGGGAATAAAATTCTCGCCAACACAAACGCAAGACAACGTCCTGCGGTATGAATATTCATAAAGACGGGGCCGTATCGGTGTGACCTAAATCTGATCACAACTTATCCTGTGAAATAAATGAAGTGATTTTGGTCTCAGTCTTCAACACAAGATGTTCATTTTTTAAAAGACGCTCCCATTTAGAAGAAGGTGATGCTGACATGTTCACCTCAGCTTCTGTCAGATAAAGATGGAAACTTCAGCCCGCTTTACTCAGTTTTTATCCATAAGTTAGGTAAAAAATACTTCCATCATTAGTGTGTTCACAGTCTTCACTGAGTCTCATGTACAACTAGCTGAGGTTGAGTTGATTCTGATAATGTGGAGGCTTTATGAGGAAAAACACGAAGGGGTGGAAGTTGGTCAGCTTCCGTGTCGCTGCTTGTGAATTGATCTGGACCTCCTGAGGTGACCGCCATGATGAAGTCACACATAACCAGACGGCACCTTTTAAACCTGGCCAGGACAGGAACTTCGCTGCAGGTCTGTTCCCGCTCTGGACAGCTGGGGCGACTCTGGGAGGATCAGGTGGCCTCTAAACGGTCACCGTCTGGTTCCACCCCCTCCTGTCTATAAGTTTTCAGGCCCCGCTGGGCTCTGCTGGTGGGGGACGGGAGTCTGCAGCCTGAGTTCTTTTCATCATCTATCATCAGCCTCACCGCAGGAGCCGGAACATCGTATCAAGTAACAGGCTGATGTCCGTTGCATCCGTCAGAGGAGCCTTTAATGTGTTCGGCTGTTGGCAGCGGTGACCTCCACGCTCCGTGGATCGGTTCCACCATTAAGATTTTATCTCCACTGCATCAAAGTTAACATGTAACACGATTCAGTGCTCAGAGTTTATTGTGTTTGATGCCGCAGCCGGCCCTCAGACACCTCAAAGTCTCCACATGATAATATTCAATACAAGGAAAGGGAGGTTCTATGAGCAGCCTGATCCAGTCCCACCTGACATTTACCTGACTTTTAAATAAAACAATAACAGCAAGGGACCAAAATGGACGAATCAAAATCAGATCAAATCTCTTTATTAATCATAGCAGAGTCAGAGAGCAGACCAAACTCTTTATGGCGTTATTAAAGAAAATCAACAACAAACCCCAAACAGCCATCTTCAGCTGGTTACAGTAAAATCTGACTCAGATAACTAACACACTGCTGAAAGGACACCTGAACGCAACACGACCACTTTAAAGACAACAACAACATCAGCACATTTTCGACCATCACTATAAAATGGACACCAAAGAAACAAACTGGGTGTGACGTCACTCACCGTTGACGATGTCAGAAGGCCCGGTCTGTGTCCGCCTTACTGAGCCCGTTGTTGGGAGAGAAACACCGACAGGAGTCGGTGTTTGTGGAGAAACATGGCGGAACCAAAGTGAAAAACGGAATGATTGTCTTTCCGGCGGAACTTCCGGCGGAACTTCCGGCGACTACATTTTCCGCCATCTTTGTTTGTGTTAACGGCGGCCGGCTGAAGGCGGGCTGTCCTTCCTCCTCCTCCTGATCATCATCATCAGACGGTAAAATAAGAAAATATTTCATTTTTCATCAACAACTGTATTTTTTGTACACTCCCTCGATATTAACGCGAATTCAGCCAAACTCTGCGATATTTGCGACGGCGGACATTTTTTCACAAAAAAAGTTTATATGAAACTCGAACAAAGAAAACAAAAACAGAAATTGACGGGAATTTATAAATTAAAGGAATAATTAATCACCCCCCACCAAAAAAAACCAATAATCTAACCAATAATAAAGCGGGACTTCGGTTTTATTGGCGGTTGGCAGTAAATTGGTCATTCGTGCCACCAGCTGGTCTGGAGTCTGAATCGACTGAAATAACTGGAGAAAAATATAAAAGTCCAATCACACCTATATCGTTTATCTTTCTATAATTTATTCATTTGTGTGTTTCTGTCAGACTCCGTAAAATAACATGTGTTGTGTTGTTTTGTCGTCCAGTGCTGATATTTTCCCACGTTGTGTTTATTTATTGTGAAAAGTGATCAGTGGACTCCAGCTGAGTTCTGATATCAGACTCGTCGGTTCTGTCCTGCTCATCTGATTTCTCAGACGTTCCTTTAAAGTCCACAGAATCTCTGTCGTTTGTGCTGCTTCGGGATAAATTAGAAAATGGAGGCTCACAAACGTCACGGCGGGTCGACATTCAGGACCCTTTTCAGCTCCAGTCCTGAGAAATTCAGAGTAAACTAACTGTACAGGAGAGAGCGACCTGAGTCTGTTACTGCAGTATAAATACAGGGCTTCTCCTCCAATCTGTATGACAAAACAGAAAATATAAAGTCCTCATAATGAGCTTATGCAGTTTAGATATGTACAAATCACAAAAAAAACATTTGTCGTCGTTCTAATCACGACATGTTATTCAAGCTTTGGTTTGTGTAAAATCAGAACTGAAGTACGATGACCTTGAATAATTTCACACTGAGCTGAGAAAAAAGATTTTTCTGTGTAACAAAAGAGCATGGAGCACAGGTCCTCCATCTTTATCTGAGAGCAGCTATTGGAGTTGAGAAAAATGGAACAAAGCACCCTGAGGTAGACTGAGCCAAGCGAGCCGTTTGTGGAAAGCTGTCAATCACAGAGAAAATGTGTGTGTGTTTGTGTGTGTCTGTCCTTGGAGAGCTCTGTGATATATCTGCAGCTTAATGCGGCTCATCACACAGCCATCAGAAAAGGCCGGAGCTGGAGCGGGAGGTGAAGCCCAGAGGGAGGCGCCAACAAAAAAAGTGACAGCAGTGTCTGAAAAAAACTTCCTGGTATGAAAAAGTCATAGAAGAGTTTTATTCAGACATCAGTGATTTCAGCCAGAGCCAGATCATCCACAATTAACCCCAAGAAGAAATCAAAAAGAAGAATTCCATTCGTCACAACCTGCTCATTCGAAACTTTTGTTCCTTTTTTTTTAAAGAAAGATAATTTATCATCTCTCCAAAAACATTCCATCAACATTTGTATTTCCTAAATTTCAGTTTCATCCTTTATCTGATAGTCACACTTCAATCAGCCAGATTAAGTATCTGCGTGTTGAATTGTGCTTTATGGGCAGCCGTCCGTCATGCAGCAACATTACATTAGTTCAAACTGAAGGCTTGAATCAAAGCAGCTGTAATACACTGAAACATCAGACGTGTTTTCAGTCATTGGAGTCATGCCTTGAAGCACAGAGTTTTTGTTTTAGTTCCAAGTAGCTGCAAATGATCCAGGGGAGCGTCCTGCAGAGTTCAGCTGCTCACACCGTCCGGCCACTTCCACTCCTGGTTCTGAATTTGCAAATAACTTTTTGATAAATGATGTCTTGAAGAGATTTGCAGTACAGTGAATGTGACAGAGGACGAATCAGCACTTCTCAGTGTGACAGCAGAGGACAGCGAAGAGGACGCCGTCAGGTTGCTGGCGGAGCATGTTTGAGGGACAACATGGGCAGAGCTGTTAGTTATATGATGACGGCCGCCGCAGAGGAGTTAGGCTGGGATGAAAACAAACTAATTCATTCGACAGATTTATCAAGCAGCACTTTACTGGCATGAGCTAAAACAGGCCCGTTGAGTTAGACAGAAAACAGACTCGTGTCGTTCCATTAAATGTTTTTAATGTCCTCGAAACCCCTCGAATCAGGAGAGCTTCTGCAAAAACAAAAAACGAATATAGAAGTAAATCTAAAATTGCTTGCATTTTGGCATGCAGTAATACACGAAGAGGTGGAGGAGGAGGAGGAGTTGTGTTCTGTCTGGTTTTCAAACTGGACTTGGAACTGTGAGATGTCAGCGACATCAGAGAGAAAAGCATTCGTCTTTTGTGCTCAACGAAGAGAAAGATGAACAACAGCAAGAGCTGCTGCTGCGACATTACATGGTCAAACTGTCTGTGAAGAGAGATGTAGGTCAGGAGAAGTGTGTGTGTGTGGAAAGAAAACGTCCATCACTAAGACACACAAAGGCCACTGAAAACACCACGTGGAACTAAAGCAGTTCTGTGTCTACAAACCGTACCAGTTATATAAACCGATCTGAAGCCTGAAAGGAGACTGATTGAACTTTATCATCATTTCATAAAATTTATGGATGAAATTAGCAAGACATAGATTCATTTTGCATTTTGTGGGGAGTAAAATGTCTCTTTTTAATTATACTTTTCATTTATTTTGATTCTGCAGTCAGATACATTTTTCCTTCACACGTTTTTGTCATCACCTGTTTTTGTAAAGAGTTCTGTCCCTCTGTCAGCTCTTGGGGGGGTTCAGATCCAAGGCAGCCACAAATATGTCTGCAGTAGCTGCAGCACCTCGGTGTTAGTTATTTTCATCTGCTGTTCTAATGTATGTTGTACTTTACATATTTGACACTTTAGCTTTGATGCACTCATCCGTACACACATCTACGTTACCTCATTACTGTGATAAATTATTCATCGCTCAATAAAGATCCATCGCAAAGGTTAGCATGTTAATCTGGAGGCTGCTCCTTTGAAGCCGTTTAAAAGACCTTTTCTTTTGAATGGCATCTCTGGCCCAGAGTCAGGCCACCAGTCTGTGAAGAAAGCCAAACAAAGCCATTAAAGTGGTTCAGAGAGAAACTCCTGGTATTCTCTCTGGTAGTCTAACGTGCACCTTATTTGCATGTGCCAATGTTTATCCAATTCTCTGTCACTTGTTGCAGGCATTGTTCACATGTTGTGTTATCTTGGGGTAACCGTCGAAGTGGCTTTTGCATTTCAAAGGCGAAGACGCATTCACACGTTTCTGTTCCTCAGACAGACAGAAGAGCTGCTTCAACAAAATCCCCAAGACACACCGGAGACCATCTCTGAATGCAGAGTGTGACAATGACAATGACAGCTGATGTCCTGTTCTCTATTCCAGGAATTAACCACTGCAGGAATTTACACAGCGGCAAGCCCGAAAACACAGACACACTTAAAAAAAAAAAAAAGACATGAAAAGCTAAGAGCACAGTATCTTTTTAAACCACGACCCACTGCTGAGTTCACATCCTGCAGAGTTAATCCCTCTGAGAGAGCAGCAAATATTGCATTATTTCTACTTTGCATCTAAAAACAAAGAGCATCCATATTCAGAAAACCTGTTTATGGTGACCCATTTTTGGTGCACACAGGTTTAGGTGACCAGACCTCGGAAATGAAAACTATAAAAAAAAAACATAAAACTTAGAGGCAGTCAGTGCAAATCAGTGGGAGATAAAGATTATCGGTTCAAAGATTTACAGAAGGAAACTTCCTTGTTCTGCCACCAATCACTGAGAGAATGTGCGTCTACTTGCGGACTCCTGACCGGTTTATCTTGGTCAATAATTGTGTCGGGTTTTATGTTGTTTTTCATTCAACGTGAAGCTTGAACAGAAGGAGCAGCACAGAAAATGATGGATTCTTGAAACCAGCTGCTCATAAAGTGAAGGAAAAGCAGGCTGCTGTCACAGACCATCATCCCTGTCCTGCCATTCACAGCTTCATGCTAATCTGAGCTAACCAACACTGATTTTCTCTCTTAACATTAGCCGAGAAAAGGAAGGAGGACATTTCTTCAAATGTTGAACTATTGCTTTAAACTCCACTCTGCTGGTCTGTCTTTGGAAAGCTGCACTGATCCTCGACAGCTTGGAAATTATTCTCTCCCTCCTTCTGGGTTTCTCTGCTGCTTCTCTCCCCATTTCATATCAAGAGTGTGCTTTTAATTTCCAATTAACAATCAGCTTTAACAACCACAAACAGCTTTTCCAGCAAGAAGATTTATTTCTGCCTGCAGCTGTGTGTAATGATGGAGGAGGAATAACACCTCTCCTCTGGAGCTCCATGTCACAACACTGTTCAGAGGAGACAAAGGAGCTGTTTGCTCAGCGAGCCGCTGCAGGCTGAGCGGGGAGTATCAGAAAAGGTTTAATCATATTGAATTACATGTGGCTGCGGCAGAACTCGGTGTTCAGGGCTTTGGGAGAGCTGACGCTGGTGACAGTGCCAATTCCCAGCAGAGTGAACGTAATGCCATCTTAATTGTGTCTCGGAGGGGGCCAACTCCTGCCGGTCAAACCTATTACGTTCAACGCTTCCTATTGAAATGAGACGGCAGGCAGAAGAAGCACTGCGAGGAGAGGCTTGACCTCGCTGAGGAAACTCAAAAGCATCTGTCTTTAAGTCCTTACAGGGATCAGTCAAAAACATGTAAGACTGCCTCTGTACAGTTTCCTGGACCTGATTTGAGGATTTCTTATTTATGGCACTTGTTCAGTTGCTGACATTTACCACAGGCGCTGGAACTGATTGTCCTGAGGACATTTCAATGCCACTGACCTATTTATTAATTGGATTTCCATTTACTTATTTATTTTTTTTTTTTGTGCTCTATGGATCACTGGAGCACAGCAGCATCACAACACTGCTGCTCCTCAGAGAGGGCCATGAGATGATGTGTGAAAATATATTTCAGGAAAATTGACTGCTGACCTCAGAGCTTGTCTGCCGTCATATCATTTGGAGAAAAACTGGGGCTTTTTTTAACACCAGCAGAAAAAAGGCAAATGTGCTGAGAAAACATACAGCACCAGTCAGAATTGTCACACTCACTATATATAACTTATTAGAAATGGTATCTATAGCAATAACTGACAGCTGAATAAATCCCTTTATAAGTGACATATATATACCTTTAAACTATGAGCTGTGCATTTAATCAAAGCATTTCCCAGAATCAGTCAGGCTCACCATCGTCTGTCATGTTGTTTCAGAGAGATCTGCTATTTTACATCAACCTGTAGGCACAAAGAAAACGAGGTCAGATGCAAACAGAGTCGCTGCCGCAATCCAACATTTCAGCTAGGTGACATTTCTGTGTGGACCAAACGGCTGCTGAGAGGAGGGAACATCAAAATGTCACAGGAGGTTTAGACACACAGCTGTGTTGGTTTGTCATCATCTGGTGTGTGGTTCTTCTCCCGCCGTGCAGGTTCCCTCAGATTAATCCTGGAAATGCACTTTTGAGTTTGGCCTTAAAAATGTACGGCTGTAATAAAAACTGTTATGAATGGTGCCATGTATGTAGTTCGGAGCATCATTAGATTCATCTGTAAAGCTCCAGTGAACTGACAAAAAAATAGAAAACAACAATAATAATACAAATCACCTTATTTCAGATTCGTGTCTCTCATCAGCAGCCTCAACAATGTGCCTGTTCTCCTGATTGTTCACGACAGTAAAATGATAAGAAATGGCATTTTACTTTTGTCTGAAAAAATAAAACTGAGCCTGGGACGGTTGCAGGTGGAGGTGAAGACATGACGGCATTTTGATGAAACTATATTCAGACTTTCATTATGAAAGAAGTGGGTGGACTTCAGAGGTATATATATATATAATGCTTCTCTTGACTGTTGAAGATGTAATAAATTTACCAACTCAGAGTAAAACCGGAGATCGTTGGGAGACCAGTGTTTCAGAATAAAAGCACGAAATTGCATGTGCAGTCTAAACGATCTGAAATAAAACTGAAATACTTCATCAATCTTAAATATGTTCATTTTTCACAGCAGGAGGATCTGTAAACACTGATTATTATTAATAATTCACGTTATAGAATCTGCTCTTCCAGCTGCCTGTGGAGAGAAGTGGGCCAAAAAACAATGTGCAACAACTCCTGTGTGTGTATTTTTATTTTAAATGAAGGTATTTTACTTCCTGATTGTATTAAAATTTTCACTGGTTATTTTTTTCATGACAAAAGAAAAGAATCTAACCAAGGCTACTTTTATTTTGAAGGCGCAGCCGGACGTGGGACGTTCGCGGCCGCTCGGACATGACGGTGTCACATTGACCCAGTTTCTGCACACCTTTAGAGTTGGACACGGGTGGTGGGGGCTCTCGCGGAGCCTCTCGCGCGCCGGGACTCGGCAGGATGCCGGACACCGGGTCTCCATCCGAGCCATGAGTCCGTCCAACGGCACCGGGACGGAGCGGGACGAGGGCCAGTTCGTCTTCTCGCTCGGCACCTACAAACTTCTGGCGTTCTCCATCGGAACCATCGGAGCGTTCGGGTTCTGCAACAACGCGCTGGTGCTGGTCCTGTTCTGCAGGTTCCGGCGGCTCCGGACTCCGACCAACCTGCTGCTGGTCAACATCAGTCTGAGCGACCTGCTGGTCTCCCTGATCGGCATCAACTTCACCTTCGCTTCGTGCGTCAAAGGCGGCTGGATCTGGAGCCCGGCGACCTGCGTCTGGGACGGATTCAGCAACAGCTTGTTCGGTGAGAGATTGACAGAAATACGTTTAAAAAGAGCTGGAAAAGTGAATTTTTAAATTTATTTATTGTTGTGTCTGTTTATTAACGCTAAAATAAAAAAAGCGAGAAAAGGAAAATGATGAAAATTACAAATGAAACGGTGTTTGTTTGTTTTAAAAGCTGCACTGACCTCAGATCTGCTCCATCACACAACATGTTGTGTTTCTGTTTTAGTTTTTTTCATGCAAAATGAGAATATTCTGCACAGAAGTGTGTTTTTGTCTGCAGATGGATGGATGTCAGGACTGTCCATTTAGGACACACACACACACACAATGAGCTGATAATTAGCTCATTAGTCCAAACCATGAAAGCCTTTGGCTGCTTCATCAGCAACCTTAACATTGCTGCAGAGGAAAGCCCCCCCCTCCCCTTTTTTTTTTTATTATTTCTGTCCTCTGCTGCTTTTACAAAAAAAAAAACATCCAAAGTTGTTTTTTACATCCAGATTAATGGTTAATATTTATTAAGGCTCCACCTCTCAGAGCTTTATTCTGTTAAATAAACTGCCTTAAACACAAAATAATTACTGCAGGAGGCAGAGGAATAATTAAAAACCATCCTGAGCTGCTCCAGGATGGTTTTTTGTCAGTTTCACAAAATAATGCTCATTCATTCATTCTATAAACGTGGATGTTGGTAAAGCGTTTAAACCAACATTTTTTCTCATGACCTTCAGGGGTCAGAAGAAAATGAAAAAGAGAGAGTAGAAAAGATAGAAGCTGCTCCGGCTCCTTCATAAAGACAGATACTGTCAGGTTTTGATAAAAACTGGCATTAGAACATCGATTAAAAACGTCACAATCATTGAACACATTTTTAGGATAAAATTATTATTAAAGCACAAAATGTGCCGACGTTTCTGTGCTCCGGTTTTGTTTTCCATTTTATATTCAGACACCAGCAGCCAACAGAGAAATGCAGCTGAACTCCGATCAGTCAGCCTCAGATATTATATCGTGCTGGTATCAGAACTCCTTCAGCTCCAGTCCTCTTCTTCTCTGCACCCATGACCCGGCAGATTGTGGCCGACGCACACAGATCAGTGTGACCCTGTGAAAGGAGCGATCCGGATCCAGTCTGTCGGGGAGTTTTTTCAGTGATTCATGTTCAGAGTCCTGTTTGTACTCATAGCTGCTGACCCAGATCCTGCAGGGAGGGCTTTACATTACTCATTGTGGTTGCCCCCCCCCGCCCCTCTGCTGCCAGGTATCGTTTCCATCATGACGCTGGCGGCCCTGGCCTATGAGCGCTACATCCGGGTGGTCCACGCCCAGGTGGTGGACTTCCCCTGGGCGTGGCGGGCCATCGCCCACATCTGGCTGTACTCGCTGGCCTGGACGGGGGCTCCTCTGCTGGGCTGGAACCGCTACACTCTGGAGATCCACCAGCTGGGCTGCTCCCTGGACTGGGCCTCCAAGGACCCCAACGACGCCTCCTTCATCCTCTTCTTCCTCCTGGCCTGTTTCTTCGTGCCTGTGGGCGTCATGATCTACTGCTACGGAAACATCCTCTACACCGTGCAGATGGTAAGACCAGACTTTATTTTTTTTTTTAAATCAGACTTGAACATTGAATGTCTCAGCTCAAACGATAGAGGGCTCGCTTAGCATGAGAGGAAGTGGAATCGATGTCCACATTCTCCACTGGACAGCATGCATTTATTAAAAAGACGGATGAGTTGACACGCCATGGAAGAGATGTGTAAACCAGAGCGGGACAAACAGAAATAAGAAATGGATTTATGGATTTATTAGTTTCAGCCGACTGATATAAAGCTGATATAAAGTCACTACAGACTTTATATCAGCATGTCTGAGCCTTTGAGACTCGGTCCGTAAAGTCCAGAACGTCAGAAAGCAGGCCGTCTTTACTTTAAGACTTTAAATGCCAAAATGGCGTCTTTGTCTCCGGGATAGATGAGACAGTCTGTCTCTGTATCATCTTCATCTGTTTGATCTGTCGAGCAGACGGCCACCAAAGTGTTTGACCTTCTGTGACAGAACGTCTAATGAAGCGACCCAGATGTCACACCGAGTCACCACCGGCCGCCGCAGCTGTCTGCGTTTCCCGGTAGGAGGTGTGAGCTTCAGTCTTCAGTCCCCTCAGGCCTCATCAGGGAGGACTCTGTGAAAGCCGACAGTCCTGTGATGTGACCGAAGAAGGAACGAGCACCAGAAGATCTGAGAAGGACGTTCACACAGAAGTAGATTTCCAGAAGAAACAGAGAACACAAACATAAACAGGCCCTTCGAATTCGTGCATAAAAATAGGAGTTCAGTGTCGACGGTCCTGAGGGAGTCAGGAAAATAACCACGTGCTTTATCATCTCATCTGCTGAGCTTCAGGGCAGAATCTAATCTACAGTCTAAAATGTTTAACTTTTACTTGCAGAATGCTCCAGAGATTAAGAACTGAACTGACTTGGCTGTAGATGATAATGCGCTGAAACCAAATTAACGTTTGTCGTTTACTTCAGTCTTCACGTGCAGTTCTTCGGTCCTTTGACCACGAACTGCAGCTCACTCTCTCCCGCCTCTTGTAGCTGCGCTCCATCCAGGACCTCCAGACGGTTCAGATCATCAAGATCTTGCGGTACGAGAAGAAGGTGGCCGTCATGTTTCTCCTGATGATCTCCTGCTTCCTGGTGTGTTGGACGCCGTACGCTGTGGTGTCCATGATGGAGGCCTTCGGCAGGAATAGCATGGTCTCTCCCACTCTGGCCATCATCCCTTCGTTCTTCGCCAAGTCCAGCACGGCCTACAACCCCCTCATCTACGTGTTCATGAGCAGAAAGGTCAGTAGGTGAAACACACACGTCGGTCTGTGGTCCATTTATAAAGCCTGCTCCTGAATCTGCTTCATTACAACATTCAAGTCCAAATTCAAAGTCTAACTGCGCATGGCACAGATCAGATATACGGAAACTCTGATCCAGCAGAGCCGGAGCAGTTTGACATTTTGTCAGGCGTGAAAGTGACCGTCAGGATTATAAACATGTTCACCAAAATAACGTCTGCCAGGAAATTTGGGCTGGAGATTACTGGAGGACAGCTCATTCACTGGCAGCTCCGTCTGTCACTTTTGGTTTAAAAATAAATAAATAAATAAATAAATAAATAAATACTTGGAATGTCTTTCTAAAAAACTAAATTTGGTCTCTCCGTTGAAAAATGTCATCCGCTGGTTCAGTTTAATCTGAGAAGACCAAGAGAAAATATCTGCAACTTCCTTTATATCACCACATAAAATATATATGTGTGTATAGAGGCAGTTCTGTAAATTATATCTCCTCAGCTGTTGTTCTCGTTGTGCATTAATCAGGAGGAGCTCTGGTCCTCAGGAGTCTGGATGGGATGAACAGTTTTAATTCGGACAAATGGAGCAGATCAATGGCGTCTCTAACCGGGCTAATGGTTTTCTCTCCCTCAGTGCTGCATCCGTTTGTTGTTAGGGATTGTGAAGAGTGTGATATCTGTGTGTGACAGACAAATGAGCGAGGACAGGGTGCTGGTTAGTGTCCCCCTCATGTCTCCTCCTCATGTCTGCTCCTCACAGTTCCGGCACTGTTTGCTGCAGCTGCTCTGCTCGCGGCTGTCTTGGCTGCAGCGCAGCCTCAAAGAGCGCCCCCTGGCTCCGGCTCAGCGCCCCATCAGGCCCATCGTCGTGTCCAGCACCTGCGGCAGCCGGGACCGGCCCAAAAAGAGGGTGACCTTCAGCTCCTCCTCCATCGTCTTCATCATCACCAGCGATGACTTCCGGCATCTCGATGTGACCTCCAAATCCGGGAGTTCCTCGGAGGTCAACGTCATCCAAGTGAGGCCGCTGTGATCCTTGAGGACTGGACTTCCCGCCCCGCCACTCAGTATGCCTTAGGATGTAACATGAATTCCAAGCCAAAATAATCCCGGCTGACCTCCTGTGACGTTTCTGCGTCCACGCACACTTACAGATTTGTTACCTATCAACTGTAAATATCCGGCTGTCAACAGAGAGCGTTTTCCTGCCAGCAGTATGAAATAGTGACATCCTCGAACATCAGCTGTGTACATAATGACGTAGTTAATTATGTTTCTCATAGAAAAAGAGCCACACTCCTTTGTTAGATATTTCACTTAGTACATGTGACGACCGTAGAACCGTGTGAAGCGTTTTGGACCGGAGTTTGGATGAACGTGGCAGCAGATTGCTTTGGTTGGTACCCAACTGCTCCTGAGTAAAAGGGAAAATAAGCCTTAGCCATAAACTGTAGTGCTCACACTGTATGGATTCAATAAAAAGGATGGTGTTTTAAACCGCCGAGCTTGTGTATGTGATTTCCGTCGAAGCCTCCGGCTGACACCAGCAGTCGCTGTGGAATTACATGAGAGGAGATGAGACGGGACCTCGGTGTCCCCCGTGAAAACGCTCCGTTCATAGCCTTCTCAGCCAGAAACAGACTTCAGGAATTTATTTCCAAAGCTGGTAATTCAGTGAAGACATGTTTAAACTGTTTGGCATTATTTGAAATAGAGACATAATCACATTCTTGCCAAGAATTGAATGAAAAGGTTGATTTCATCGTCACATTTGTTAAAAGTGAAGCAAAGGCAGATCAGTTTATACCATAAATGGGATGTTTAAGGTTTCATTTTCATTTGTGATTGTGTGCTTTTTTAGCTCGTCCTCAGGGGACAGCGTCTCTGGTTGGACTGCACTTTGTTGGGAAGTTGTCTTTCTCTGACAGATGTTACAGCAGGAGATGTTGTGTGTCTACTGCACAATCACACTTTTAGCCTTTTCTATTTGGCATAGACCAAAAAGAAAAAAAAAATCTGAATGAGGAGCTTCAGAAAGACATAAAGTCCAAAAACGTACCTCAGACGTGTTAAGGAGAGTTTGTTGCCCTGCTGAAAGAATCTGTTATGTAAAAACTAAAAAAAAAAACAAAACTTGTTGGGTTTTATGAAAGAGCAACGAAATCCAGCTAATTCAAAGATTTTAGACAGCAGATATGGAAGAAAAAGGTGTCGATCTTTTCCCCTAACTCCTGACAAGGAAGGAAAGATTAGACCTCCTTGTTGTTCATTCCAACATTTTGTGGTCACAAAAAAATATGTGATTGTATCTCTGAGCTGAGGGAACTTTTATTTGGAATTGTTTGTGATACATAATATTGTTATGAACTAATTAAAAAGGCATAAAGTAACAACATAATATTTCCAAATGTCATGTAAATGATGACGGTGGCAAGAAAATAATTGAATCTAAAGAATGAAAAATTATGATTGTGATAAAATCATATTATCAATCTTCCTGATGGGAATAAATCCATTTGCCTTCATGGTGAATCAGGCCCCTGTGAATGCCTGCTGGTCAGATCACAGACGTCTTCAGGGCCATCAGTCTGTTCCACAGATTCTCAGCAGCAAAGATCAGCTTGTTGACATCAGGAGGATTTTTAATGAGCATGAAGGAAACTACCAAAACAGCTCCTGCACTGCTGAACATCAGGCCATGGTTGATCAGCTGCAAAAAGAAACATTTAAAAAGACCAAATCTTAATCCAGCTTCACGCGCAGCAGCAGATTTGTTGTTCACATCTTCAGATGAAAAAGAAAATGAAATTCATTTTGAGCTCGTCATGGTTTATTTGGCTTCTGTGGAGCATTTACATTATTCAGGTCCTGTTATTTTATAGAAAGGAACGAACACGTTTCTGTGAATTCATCCTGATGCAGCTAAAGCAACCAAAGCAGTGCAAGTTTGGGTCCGTTATTAGTTATGAAATCCAACAGCTGAGGTTTTACTGTTTCCTTCAGTAAAACGGAGACAATGCCTTTCAGCTGACCTCTACCTTTATTATTTTATTGAAAATCAAACCAACACTGTATCCGCCCCTTCATGTGGCAGTTTTTCTCCTCCTCCTACAGATCATTGTGCCCTTTGCCCAAACATCCCCACAGGGCTGTGAATAACCAGGCTCTCCATCTGACAGTTAGCACATACGTCACCAGGGCAGGTCACAGCTGCAGCCAAGTGTGAAAAATCAGAAATATGTCGTTCTGCAGCAAAGCTTGTGTTTGCAGTGGAATGAAATGAAATGTTTCTAAAAGGGGAAGCAATTTCACCCAGTGAGATTTACTTTCTCATTTCATTCCTCCTGTTAATGCTGTGACTTCAAAAGAGTCCTGAATTACAATGTGAGATGTTCAAAGGTGTGAAATGTCCCCCTGCAGGAAAAAGGAAGATACTTAAGTGTCTCACTTTGTCCTGCCAATGCCAGCGCTCCACAGCTTCGTGGTATCTTGTCCTGGTGAAGGTGACCTGGAGACAGAGGAGGACAGACAGCGGTGTGGACCGATGGACAAAACAAAGCGTGACAGGATGTAGTTCGTACATCAGGACACTCACCATGGTGTAAAGAGGAATTATTGTCCTTGGCATGATGAAGTGCAGTATGTTGTCAACATGTTTTCTAAAAAGGAACCATTTGGAGTTGACATGTGCTCGCATCTATGAAAGAAAACAGAACATGTTTCAGTGCTGAGTCATCCAGCTTCATGTTCCTCTCCAGTCTCCTCGCCCGAAGCCACAGAGCTGCAGAGGAAGGAGATTAAGGTAACAGTAAGGTCTGAGAATTAGAGAGGGGGCAGAGACCAATTTGAATTTTAAAAGGTCAGCACATAGGGAACTTCCACAACCTGAAAATATTTTCTCTATATTTGATTTACAAACTGCAGCGGAGGAAATGTGGAATCAGCAGCATGTGATCCCTGAGTGGACTGGATGTGTTGGATTGAGAGCTCCCAGTAATCCAGACACATTAATCCCACTTTAATAGATGAAATGGTACCAAAGCAACAACTTTACTTCGATGTAGTTGTACATGGCCAGGTCTGCGATGGCGTGGTCGTCTGGGACCCGGACCCTGGTGTACTCGGGCAGGACCGAACCTGCACGGACACACAACAAAACACAGAGTCTCATCAGAACTGTGTTCATCTGCATCTCCTTCCATCGTCGTCGGTCTAAAAACTACTCACTGAAGTCCTCGTTGAACTGCTCCATTATTTCATCAAACACAATGCAGTCCTCGAAGCCCTGCGAGGCACGAACAGATTAATCAGCCTGCATTGTTTGATTTTCTTGCCTTCAGTGTTCAGTGATACTCACAGCATTCATGCCCTGACCATAGAAAGGCACCACGGCATGAGCGGCGTCGCCCATGAGGACACATTTATCGTTAATGTGATAAGGGGAGCACTTGACAGACACCATGGCCTGAGCAGGCAGTCGGAAATAATCCCTCCTGAGTGCATCACTGCGAGGCACAAATGGAAATAAAACAATTACAAACTGACTTTGTGCAGACTTGAAGCAGCTACAGAAGCATCCATCACATCTGAACGAGCGGAAACAGCCGCGTTAAACCGAGTAAACAGAGAAAGTACACCAAACTCCATCAGCCCAGAGAGGAAGTGAGTTGAGAGCGTTTCTGCAGATCATGAAATGAAGGCGTTCCTCAGATGGGTTGGCGGGGTGGATGAACAGACGCTTACCTTCCTATTAGCGGGATGGTGTCAGGAAAGTATTTCTGGAAAAACTCAATGACTTCATCTCCTGTGGTGATCTTCTCAAACTCCTCAAAGGGCATGAAGAGCGTGCAGGTAAAAGTCTTGTCCTGATCCAAAACAAACAGAGAGTGATGTCACACACTTCTCCAAATTAATAGGAAATAAAAGCAGATGATACGAGACGCTCCACAAGATTATCCCAAAGTTTCCCAGAACAGCTGCAGTATTTCAGTCAGCTAGAACCAAAGCAGTCAGTTCAATTCAATACTGTCACCTTTCATAATGGCACTGAAGTGGACAGGCCCTTCAAAATAAGATGCATCCTTGCCTTCAAATGAATGAAACGTTTCCTTATTGGTACGATGTCTCAGAAATGACATTGTAGCTGATAAAATAGTTATCTGTCCGTAAAGATTTTGGCTGCATCTCTTTCTGTCCTCCGAGGAAGTGAACTTTCCATTTAGTGTCACTTATCACAGATCACTTTTCCCAGAGAGGAGAATGAGACACTGAAGGACACTGAACTCATCCCGATCAGCAACCAGATGGATCTGAGCGCACTGCGAAAAGCTGACCTGCCAGGTCCAGTTATGGTAAAGCAGCAGGACCTGTAGAGTCCGTCCTCCTCAGGGACCAAGTGGCTTCTGTCTTCAGAGCGCCGGTCAGCTCCAACCATCAGTCCTACTCTGACCGCTGTGTCTTTGCATGGACAATCTTTTTCCTTCATTCTGATGCTGCAGGATGTTTTTTTACTGAACTGCTGCCATTTCTGCTTAACAGATAATTACAAGAAACATTCTGATCCATCAACATCTTGAACTAAGTCCTCCCTGAGGCCCCTTTGGCACCGTCTCACCGTCACCATGGTGACCCACAGTGTTCGCAGCCCGAACGGGATGCTGAGAACCCGGGACACTCCCGAGTCAGCCGTCTTATCACGGCCTCAGAAAGTGCTGAGTCACTGTTCAGTCTGGGGTGAACCTCAGGGAGCCGACCACAGAGCTTACAGCTTTAAAAACACACTCACCAAGTTGGGCAGGGCGATCATCATAAACGTGTTTCGTGGCCAGATGTGCAGATAATTCGGCTTCATGGCAAACTGTGGATGAAGACGATGACGACAAATGAGGCGGTTGAGCCAACAGATTGTGTTTAAAACCAGCAGCAGAGCCGAGGCCCGACCTGTCCGTTGATGGGCGGCATGGTGAGCTCCATGTATCCGTGGGGGATGTAGGTCTGGCTGTAGTTGAAGCGGCTGCGGCGAAGGAATTGTTTGCGTATGGCAGAGAAAGCTCCATCACAGCCGACGATCAGGTCGGCCTTGATCTGCTCCTTGGATCCGTCCGACCTGAGAAACACAGCAGCATCATCACAAACCCGCTCCAGGCTTTAAGGTCTGGACTTGCTCTCTGATGAAGATATATAAATAAATCTGATATGAAGAAACCATGTGACAATAACTGGTTTTGTAATTCCAGTGGAGATAAACATGCATGCTGCTTCCTCACTCCACCTTTAACAGTGTTGTCACGTTTTAGATCCCAGCTCAGGCCATTGAGGCCCCTGTGTGTCCCCCCAGGGGACAGTGACTCATTCCTATCCACAGGTTGGACCAGCATGAAGGAACAGGAGCCAGAACAAACGCCCCAGAAGGATTTTGGCACACTAAGGCTGAATTCAATTAAACAGTCTGTTTTCCTGCAGTCTTTGTTAACTAATGCTGATGACTAAACAGACCTGGAGCTGCTGGCGTGTAAATGGGTTGTAAGTTGTGTGTCACATTTTGCTCAAGGACAGTCATGTTTGACATGAACAAAGACTCAATAAAGTTAAGAATCTGGATTAACCGCTCCATGTGTGTGTGTGTGTGTGCGCGCGCATGTGCAAGATCAGTAACTATTTACCTGACAAAGGTCATCAGCCCTGTTTCAGCAGTCCAGTCATGCAGCTTGTGTTCAAAGTTCAGCTTTGTGTTTGGATACGTCTCTGCCTCTGAGGGGGCAAAAACTGCTTATATCACAGCCTGCAGGTTAATATGACAGTTGATACCCCGTCAAGTTACACAGCACACGTTACCAATTCAAATAAAGACAACAGTTAAATCAGTCCCTGCTGGGGGGGGGGTGACCTCTGACTGAGCAGTCTGGAGCGACGGCTTCAGCATACACAGGAAACCTAATTAAAGTCAGAGCTCATTATCTCCCAGGATGCACAGAGGCACTTCATTAAACATTAGCCTGAGAAGAAGAATGCGTCCCCACAAACAGCCCAAAGAGTTCACCTTTGACCTCGGGGCTCTTTGCTGAGGTCATGAATTGAGGTTGAATGTGTATAAAACTAGCTGATCCTCTAAAGTGATGCTTTCTAACTTGTGGAGGAAGAAATGATTCATTCTGTGATCAAACTGAAAGTTGACTTTGTTTGCAGATAATGTTACCTGAAGGGTGTTTGTTGTTTTATTACCGCAGCAAATGTTTTCTCTGTGAGTTTATACTGGAATGAAACAGGCATTAGAGTTCATTTGCTTTTTGAATTAGTCTCAGCGTTTCAGTGTTCTCTCACCTCTCAGCAGCTCTTTGTTCAGATTGGCTCGATCCACCGACAGGATGTACTGAAAGGAAAACAGTCCGCATCACTTCACAGATCTGCAGCTTCACACAGTTCTTTTAGAAGACCGAGAAGACTTCACCTCCTCTCTATTATACAATCATATTTCTGTTTCATTTAATCATCTATTTCAGAATGGGGATCCCGGTGTCATTGAAAAACAAACTCATCAGACTGACGAAAAACTGAGACACATCCACTGATGACAGACAAATCTCATTTTGGATGGACTTGCTTTGTTTTCACTCTCCATTATTCAGTGGAGCCTTCAGACTCCTCACAGTTCAGCGCAGTTTCTGTTTCTGTACAAACTGAGAAACTCATTTTTTATCTGCAGACTGAATTGGTGTATGAGGCAGTTCTTACAGCTTGTTTACTAGCTGCCAAATGTTTGTTGTTCTGGTAGCAGAATGTTTTTTTCAGCACAGAAAGGTGATATTAATGTGACAGAAGGTCCTGGGTTCGGTTCACAGTCTGGGATCTCCAAAGACATCCTGTTTGGGTTCATTGGTGACTCTAAACTGTCTGTTGGTCTCTGTCTGTCCAGGGTGACCCCGCCCCTCACCCAGAGTGAGCTGGGATTGGCTTGACTGGTAGAAGATGATGAATGAATGAACACCCACGGTAAACTCACCTGGCCTTTCTTGCCATAAGGGATCGGGGACTGTTTCCCACTCGGTGAATGGATCATTCTTGCATGCATGGGGATTCCCTGAGACACAATCTGAGGAAACAGCAGATCAAGCCAACAGATTCAAAGTTTAAAAACAGACTGGTCTTTGAGTCACAGCTCATCAGAGGGAAGGAGGGGTTGTTAGGTCACGAGCAGTCGAGCCAATTCTCTATATCTGCCTGTACAAACATGCGAGCTCCTCAGTGCTCAGACGCAGACCAACAGAAAGGACTGCAGGCAGCAGACAGATCACATATCAAACTTTCCAAAATATGGTGGTTCCACCTGCCTGAGTTCGTTTGAGTTAAACATCTCCAGTGGATTTATCAAACACACCTTCTCCTCCAGCCCCACGTGTTTCAGAGCTTGACGGCCTCGATGAGACAAAGCCAGGTTGATGCTTCTGCCCTTCACAACTTTGGCCTGCCGGATATCTGATATAAAAAAAAATATATGTACATTTATATCGTCCCTTCATGTGTGTGTGTGTTATTCAGGAACAGTTTGATCTAAGAATGTGTGAAGCAGACTTTTATCATCCTACCTTCTCTGCTCTCAAAGACTTCCACATTGAAACCTCTTTTGGCGAAGAAGCAGGCATTCAGAGCTCCAACCTAAAGAGTGATGGGAAAATGGACATTTCTGTGAAATATTATCTCTACAATTATCTTTACAATGTCACGATTTTGCTGCAAAACCTTCTTAAACAGTCTAAACTTCACATATTTACAAGCTCCAAACATGAAACTTTTACATTAGCCTTCAGTTTTAAGAAGTGAACCCTTCCAGAGGCAAAGATCCGTACTCATTCCGCCTTACCAAACCTCCGCCCACCACGGCTACCACCTTCTTCTTTGTCGGTCTGCCGGTTGATTTATCCATCGTGCTCGAGTGTCTGACCCTCCGAATGCAGAGGTCCAAGTGATTTGCAGAAGTTGCTGCTGAGCTTTAAAACAGGAGGAGGAGCAGAACGAACCAGTTCCCCTTTCAGAGCAAACACAAGACACAAGATAAGTCTGACAACACAACAGCAGTCAGGAAAACCAGCCGACAGAAGATCATCAGATTTCATGTGATTATCATTATTACAGCAGAGGACTTTATGTGAAGGAATGAGATCAGAACTACAAAGAGGAACGCTCATGGCCGTAAAGAACAACGTGTGAAGACATCTGCTGCCATCTGCTGTCTGTGTCATCATCCACACAAAGAAAGAATGAAAGTCTGTTCTTTAGCAAACCTTCAGTTGTGTTTGAGTGTGTCAAGTGTTGTATACAATCCCCTTTGTGTAACTGTTTGGTTATCCCTTTTTTTGGTAACAATTAATATAAATTAGCTGTCCCTTTTGTACAGTTTGTGTTTTCTTATCCTTAATGTGATAATTTGCTGCTGCTATGCTTGTTGCTACCTTCCCAAGAAGAAAGTTTAATAAATAAAATAATACAACTACAAACTAATAATTGTAAATTATTGTCACCAGGACTCTGCATGTTCAGTCTGAGGTGGATGTTTGATGAAGTTTCCTTCATTAGTCCAGACAGGAAGTTTCTCCACCTGGTTCCCCCCCCTTAAATGTTCCCCACATGAATCCGTCACACGAAGGTTCCTCCTAACGACCGCCCGACATGTTGAGTCTGTTTTACTTTTTAGTCAGTTTTGACAGTTACTGTGATAATCTGATAAACTCTGTTAGTCCGATTTGTTTTCGCTTTATCAGTTGATGTTTGTTTACACTTTACACTTCCTGACGTGCCGTGACGTGTCGGATCACGTTGACCAATCAGTTTGCTCTTTGGTCTGGCGCTGTGACGTCACGTTCCCGGTTGGAGGAAGAAGATTCAAACAGACCTTCTGTTGCTGAGCTCTCCATCATATTTCTGTCAGTTCCAAGGCCTTCGACAGATGGATGGAATATTAGGAATAAAAATACAAACATTTAGAACAAGTGGCAGATAAAATGGATTGTTAAATAAAAAGTAATAAACTCTGAAGGTGGAAGTTATTGACAGCAGAGGTTAGTTATTGTTGTTATTAGACAGCTAGTTGTTCAGAGGTTGCTCTTCATGATGAGTAGTTTTAGATGAATAATCTTTATTTCAACATGAATTTGTGAGCCAGTCAAGATAATATGTGAAGTCTTTATACATATATTTAGGACCATTTGCTGTGCGGGAAATAACAATTCCACTAATCTAATGACTCTTAAATCAATTTACACGTCACATTTACAATCCACTCTTCCTTTCATATAATCAGTTTCTGACTCAACTTCACAATTACAGCAAAGATTTGATGGTTGTTTCCACAGACCTCCAGGTAAATCTGATTTTGGATCTGATTTCTCCGGGTGGTTTGCATTATCTCTGACAAAACCTCATCCAGGAAGTTAAAGGTTCTATATTTAAACTGAAAATTACCATAACTGGAATGATACCATGTAATTTCACATTAGCAGCAAACTGTTCTGTTTCCAGCTGAAATAAAGATTTCATGGATTCTATCTCCTGTGTGTGTTAGTGAACACAGTTAAGAAGAAAGCAACACATGACAATGTCCATTATTCACATGATTTAATGTGGAACAATTAGATTTTACTGACACAATATTTCACACATCAGATCACATTCACAAACACTGACGTGGCAGTTAAGGATCCAGAGTGAATGAGACACAAAAGACAAACACATAAAATAAACACGGTGATAATATTTTTAGATTTCATAATTTCTGAACTTCCGCAGTAGATTTGATGGAGAGTCGGCAGCCCAACGGAAACGCCGATGGCAGAAATCACCTGAACAGTGAAGGTGAAATGAAAAGTTGATTTTATTTCATTTTACAGTCTAGAAAACTAGAAACACCTTTTAGAAAATAAAACTGAAATTAAAAGAAGCTTGAGCTCTATCTACTGATGCAACTCAGTGAATACATTTTTCCATTACTTGTCGCATTTTGATCAAAATTTAAGACACATTTAAGAAATATTGTTTAACTGTCATTGTTGAAACTACTTCGGAAACCGTTAATGAAGAAGTCTCAATGCTTTTAAACATTTTCAGATGCACTTACTTGAAGAGTAAGGCAGGTCATCATGTGAAGGGATCCCCGATGTTTCCTGCTCACAGTGAGGCTCCTCCACCTCAGAGCTGACGGAGGTTTCAGCTTTTGGCTCCTCCAGCATCGGTTCCTTCTTATTTCTGACGGCCCAGTGCATCGACTGCAGACGGGTGACCACACACACACACACACACACACATATCACTGACCTTCTCCTCACACACACACACACACACACACACCACACAGCATAAAAAAAAAAAAAAAACTTACAGTTTTCACTGAGTCGTTTAAAGCTTGCCATTCACGGAATGGGATGGAGACTCCGCTTCTCTTCCACAGGTCGTAGTTTTTCCTTTTAGTGTCGTTGCATAAAACCTCTTTGGCTTCTTGCAGTTTTTGGAAATCTGCCACTGCCAGACAGAAAAGAAAAAATGTCAGCCTCCCATTTTTATCCAGCTGTAAGTAGTTCCACATTAACATAATCTGCTTTGAAGTGAAGACATCAGATGGAAGCTCTGACTGACTGACTGAGGACACGACCACATAAAACAAAACGAACACTGCGCTCCATGAGATGTTTGATAACGTCTGCGTTTGACATATTTACCTGCTCTTGGGTTGTCCAGGTGTTTATCTGGGTGACACGCTAAAGCTCGAATCTTGTATTCATTGAGAATCTGTTCAGTCTGGAAAGCAACAAAATAAATACACATATTAATAACTCACATTTTCCCCCAATATGAGTATCTGACCTTCAGGAATCAGGCAGTCTTACTATGACTATTCACTTCACGTCTCTCAGTTACACATGTGGACATGTGATTTTTATTACACATTGTGATGAACAGAACAAACCCTCAAAGCTGCAGAACTGTAGTTCAGTCACATTTTTATTATTATTATTATTATTATTTCTGGGGTAGCTGTTTTCAGTCTGCTGATAAAAACGGACCTCATCATTCACTTACTTTGTCATTCAAGATCATGTGATTGCTTTTTCACTCAACAGAAAAAAAATCTTTTTGTTTTTCCAGATAGAAAAAGTAAAGTGATTTCAGCATCTGAATATTTTGGCTGAGGATCCTGCATCAACAGGTCTCTGATGGCTCATCATCCATCAGTCTCCATCAGTTAATGTGTAAACAGCACTCACCGACGACAGCTCATCGCAGCCCAACATCCCGTAATAATCCTCCAGGTCTGCTGGTGTGCACTTTAAAACTGCCTCCATTTAAATGTGCCTGCTTCAGCGGAGCAGAGAGCTGCGGGTCGACCACAACTTTCAGAATGTTCGGGTTCTGTTCGGGTTCTGACGGGGTTCTGACAGGGTTCTGTCCGGGTTCTGTTCGGGTTCTGTCCGGGTTCTGTCCGGGTTCTGTTCGGGTTCTGTTCGGGTTCTGTCCAGGTTCTGTCCGGGTTCTGTCCGGGTTCTGTTCGGGTTCTGTTCGGGTTCTGTCCGGGTTCTTTCCAGGTTCTGTCCGGGTTCTGTCCGGGTTCTGTCCAGGTTCTGTACGGGTTCTGTCCAGGTTCTGTACGGGTTCTGTCCGAGTTCTGTCGGGGTTCTGTCCGGATTCTGACGGGTTCTGACCAGGTTCCGACGGGGTTCAGGCAGCCGGTGAGGAACACCGACAGAAATGCACCGAATTTTCTGAGCTGGAGGTAAAACTGACCTGTCTTTTTAAAACAGATGACGTCTGCTGCGTTCACGCGTTCAGATCAAAGTCTGGGAAGTTGGAGAGCTTCTCAGGGGACGTTCAACAACAACACAAATATTTAGGGAGACCGGAGGATGATGTCCCTTTGGCTCCTTTTAGTTTCATGATATAATATAATGATTTTGGTATAACAGTGTTAAAGTGAAGGTAAATAGTCATTCAAATGTTTTTGGTAAAACTGACAGTACTCACAAACTTGTGCAGCTCTTTCTGTCTTTTTTTCTGTTTTACCATGAATGTCACTATAGACTTTTCATTTATAGCAACATGCACAATACCATTAACAAATTACACCTGATATAAATGCAGGTATGGCCTGCTTTTATTCATCATGTCTTTTTATGTCATGCTAGTATTTTGAATGTTGTGGAATTGTTTTGCATGAAACTGAAAACACAGATAGATTGATTGATAGATTGATTGATTATTTGACTGATAGTCTTTATTCATCCCAAACTGTGAAATTGGGATTTTTTTATAAAATAATAGATAATGATTAAACAGTCTTTCCGTCTTCTCCAGGACTCAGTGGAAGTCATCTGGTATCTTTATTTCAGGTTAAATCGAAACAAACAAACTAAAAATCAGATTATAATCCGACAGGGGGAAAAACACTTTTGTCGGATTCTCCGGACGACACCTGAAGGCGTCAGTTTTTGTTATGGTTTCACGTCGCTGACGTCACGGGGGGCGTTCCGATCGTGCCTACTGGCGGAGAGCGGGTCACGTGCTCTATGCAAATGAGCCAGCTGTCCGCGAGGAAGGCTCTGCTCGGCTCTGCGGGCTGAAGATGGCGGACGGAGAGGACAGCGGCGGAGCGGGCTTCTCTGGCGCCGCCGAAACGGACCAGCCGGCGGCCAAAAGGCCGAAAATCTGCCAGGGAGGCAACCACGGGCCGAGGGGAGCCGAGGCCGACCGGTTCCCCTGCGTCTCCGCCGACACGGAGAGCCCCTGGGAGGTGGCGGGGAGTCGTGCGCAGCCAGCGGAGCCGGTGATGGCGGCGGAGCAGGCGGAGCAGGCCCCGGCGGCGCAAGGCGGAGACAACAATGGACCGGGACCGCTGCAGCCAGAGCCGGACACACCGGCCGGTACGGACACTGCCGGGGGTCTTTCTCTTCTTTAACCAACTTAACCGAGCAGAGAGTTAGCTAACGTTACAGCCAGGAGGGCTGAACTTCAACTTTATCCTGCGATCTCTCTCCGCGCAGCCCCAAACTTTGGAAACACCTTTAGCTTTAACTGACCTCAGCTGATGTTTGTCTGTGATTTAACTTTCTGTCTCCCATCCTGTTCAGATCTTCTCCCCTCCAACGGCCTGGCTGTCACTCCGGACCACATCACCGAGGACGATGACAGATCCTCCCACGCCAGCTCCAGCGACTGGACCCCTCAACCGCAGATAGGTAAGGGAGGAGACCCGGAGTGTGTGCCTCATGAGCTGGGGCTGCATGCTGACATGTTGTGTTCTTGCACAGGTTCCTACAGCTTCATCCAGCAACACATCAGAGAGACAGATCCGAGGACCATCCTGAGGGATCTGCTGCCAGAGACTGTGCTGCCTCCAGATTTAGATGACATGACGCTGTGGCAGATCATCATCAACATCTCAGAGCCTCCAAAAAGGAAGAAGCGGAAGGACATTAACACTTTAGAAGATGTGGTCAGGCTACTGCATGAAAGTAAAAGGATCCTTGTGCTGACTGGTGCTGGGGTATGCATCTGCAGTGCTACCACTTAGATTGCCACATATTTGATTTAATGTGTAGTTTTAGTAGTAGGAATGTGTTTCGTGCTTCAAGCTGCTAAATCAGAGTGCTTTTTTTTTTCTAGGTGTCTGTTTCATGTGGAATACCAGACTTTCGTTCCAGAGATGGGATTTATGCACGGCTCGCTGTAGATTTTCCTGATCTTCCAGATCCTCAAGCTATGTTTGACATTGAATATTTCAGACGGGACCCAAGACCCTTTTTCAAGTTTGCCAAGGTTTGTTCATTGAGTCCACTTAGCTTTATGCTCAAATTTGAGTGTTTTTGACAACAAAAACTCAGAAATCATTTGCTTCCTGACTTTCTTTTTCATTATTTATTTACTTACTTTTTTTAAGCTGTCAGTTCTATTTCCTTTGCGGGGACGTCTCAGATGTAATTTTTTTGCAGGGTTTTGTTCATAAAGGGAAGGACAAAAGAAAAGTATTGAAACATTATTAAGCCGAACATGCATGTCGGTGTATTCAAGTTGCAGGACCTCAGACTGAGGAGTGTGCATCATTATAAAGTATCCTGTTCTTCTATTTTTGTAGTTGTTCAACACTATAACACTAAAATGGTGAGCCAGGACAGAAGGGTCACATGCAGTAATGGGAATGGTGTCATATTAATATTAAAAATATAAAGCGAAGCCACCTCATATGCTCTTAGTATATTTCTGATTATAACAAGATTTTGTCTCTGAGCACTGAATGGTCCTCCTTTGTCACAGGAGATCTACCCGGGTCAGTTCCAGCCCTCACCCTGTCACAAGTTCATATCTATGCTGGATAAGCAAAGGAAGCTACTACGCAACTACACACAAAATATTGATACATTAGAACAAGTGGCAGGAGTTCAGAGGATTATTCAGTGTCATGGTAAGTGATACGGCTGATCTTGGATCTTATGTTCTGTAGTTCTGTTTGTGGTGGTGAAAATAACAAATCTCTTATTTCAGGTTCATTTGCGACTGCATCGTGTCTCGTCTGTAAACACAAAGTGGATTGTGAGGCCGTCAGAGCAGACATCTTTAACCAGGTAATAATTCATTACAAACTGGTCTGAGATCACACATTGATATCTCCTGTTGGACACCTCATCAAAGAAAACCACAAGAAACTCATTTTTATAGTATTTCTCACAGATCCTGAAAAATGCATGTCTCTTTGTCTTTATTCTGTCAACACAATAAACTCAGACCAACTTCAGAAACATACAGTTCTGATCCAATGAGACACTCTGATTGGCTGTGACATCACTCACCGGAGCCAAAAGGAGCTCCATCACTATCAAAGGTGGAGGATGAGAATGGATGGATAAGCACATAGAAAGAAAGCAGCAAAGTTATTTGTGGAAGTAAATCAGGAAGAGACAACTGCTCATATTAGAAGACATTCAATTTTAATTTAGATTCTCTGACACACAAACCTCAGCAGAAGTCGGGCTGAAATCTGGTGGACTTCCTTGGACAGTATATTGTTACGGAGCTAATGAACTAAATTCTTCCTGCAGGTTGTACCTCGTTGTCGACGGTGTCCAGATATTCCTTTGGCAATCATGAAACCTGACATCGTGTTCTTTGGGGAGAATCTTCCAGAAATGTTCCACAGAGCCATGAAGCAGGATAAAGATGAGGTGGACCTGTTGATTGTCATTGGCTCTTCTCTTAAAGTCCGACCGGTTGCCCTCATCCCAAGTAAGTTTTCCTCAGATGAAAATGTCTTCTATAAAGGGTTACGGTTAGCATTATGAGGCTGCAGTAAGTCTAATCTTATCTTCGTCCCATCCAGACTCCATTCCTCATGAAGTGCCTCAGGTCCTGATCAATAGGGAGCAGCTGCCTCACCTCAATTTCGACGTGGAGCTACTCGGGGACTGTGACGTCATTGTCAACGAGCTCTGTCATCGATTGGGTGGTGACTTTGAGCAGCTCTGCTACAACACAGTAAGACTCACCGAGATCACAGAGAAGCCCCCCCGGTTACCAGAGCAGCCACCCATCGAGGCCTTGCCTGCTTCCAGTGGCGCAGCTCAGGAGGAGCAGAAGCAGCAGAACACAGACTCAGTAACTAAACCTACAGAGGAGACAGAAAGTCTGAACGCCACAGAGACTGCTGGTAATAACATTACACCTCCAGAGCCTTGTCCAAACGCCCAGTGTCCCAGCGAGGAGACGGCCGAGCCTTCAGAGCTCCCAGCTGAAGACACACCAAAAGATGAGGCCGCCGACGTAAGGAACCAAACCTCCAGCCTTGAATTTCGTAGACGATACTGGATGAGTCGAATCAACAGAAGTCCAATCAGCAAACGCCTCGAGAGTAAGCCTCACACTGGAGACACGCTGCGCCACAGCTGCCAATCTGATCTGCTGCAGAAAAGCTCACAGATTCTGTACTCAATTTATTTCTGATTTGTTTTTGGCAGAAACGTCTCTCTCTCGTTTTGCAGCTGCTAATATGGTTAGGAAGTACGTAGGTATCAGATTCAGCCTGGACGCACAGGGCCGATTTATAGAGACAAAAACAGACGAGCTGGAGAACCTGGAGGGAACACAGACAGCGAGATTACATCCAGTCTTTTCTGTCGTTTTCCTGCTATGTTGTCGAAAAGACACATTTTCTGTTGTTGTTGTCAGGAATAGAATCTGTAGAACACACATCCAACTAGTCTGTTAACACGGCCCCACAATATGCCAGGCGTTCTGCAGCTGTCACGCACACACTGCTCATCCCAACAATGCCGCATTTTATGTGTTGTTCTAATATTGCTGAGTCAGCTGTGTGTGTTGTTTCCTGCAGCGGGCCAGTACCTGTTCCAGGCTCCCAATCACTATATCTTCCACGGGGCTGAGGTTTACTCCGACTCTGAAGATGAGACGTCGAGCTCTTGTGGCAGCGACAGCGAGGAGTCCGAGTGCAGCGCGGACGGCGTGGAGGACGACAGCGAGGAGCCAGAGGAGGCCGACGTGCTGGCGGCAGCGGACGGCGAGACGCCCCTCACAGACACGATACAACAACCACATACTTTAGCCAACGAAGCCACATCAAGTGTGCAGACGGACAATACGTCAGAAAAGACTCCGAGCACCACACACCTTTAGATGTCAACAAAGCACTAACTGTCTTTATATCTGTTTCGTATATTTTTGACTCATCAAGCTTACTATTATTTTTCATAAAGTTGAAATTGCGTGACAACTTCGTGTGAATACGCATCAATTTTTTTTCCCTTGTCTTATTATTTTATTTTTCTCCTGTGTCTGAAACCTCATACTGTATGCTACTTACTAAATAGACTGCAGTAGTTGTGTTTTTTATTCTTATTTCACTGCACTTCTTTCCATTTGCTCTTCTGATTTTGCATTCACATTTTCTAAAATACCACGAACGTATCACGAGATCAAACTTGATTCCTGAATTGCAGTCGTTAGAAACGTCTCAGCGGTGCGTTTCAGAGGCGGCTCATGTTTCCGTAAATGTTTAAGCATTAAAAGTGGATACTTTTGGAGTTTCAGACACAAAATCTTCAGATGGTTGACTTGAAGGTCTTGTTCTAACTTGCAATACAAGAAGTTCAGCCCTGCTCTTCCTGAGGAACAGTACTCTTTAATTTCAGACCAAAGAACACTTCCTCGTCTTCACGCTCCTTTGTTGTCACAAGCTTTGTATGTTTTAACCTGTCATTTAAATTCTGGAAGAAAAAATATAACTATTGACAAAGGTGTTCCTTCTGACATGTGGCAGCTACTTTTTATGGTGGAGTCTCTTATTTTTATACTCCGATGTGAGACATACTCATCGAAGAGTAGATGATTTTATCTGTACAAAGTTAAACTAAGTTGTAATATGAAGCCTTAGGAATATATTCAGTGAGTTCACATTGAAAGGCAGCACTTTTTTCCTTCTTACAAAAACCGGATTTGTTGCTCATGTCCCTTTTCATAGACTTTAAACGGTTTCTCATCGTTCAGAAGAGTCTGCTGCCTGTAGAGATGAAGTGTTGGTGGACGGACGTCTCCACCAACCAAACTCACATGCCATTTAAAAAGGTCGCGTTTTGTTTACGGTTTAAGGAAAGAAGAGCTTTTTACTTCGTTATCGTTGTTACTTCCCCTGAGCTTCTCAGTAAAAACAACCCTGAAAAACACTGACCCCTCACTGCTTGTCATTTCAAACACACCTGCCAGGTGTTCACATCACCAGCTTCAGCGTGATGACGCAGGAGGGGAAATGGCGCCACCAACCGGCTCTGGCTCCTCTTCCCGATCCCTGCGGCGTTCAAAGACCGAAGCTGTGAGACAGCAGATGGTTGTAAAAATTAACGTATTCATTATTAGATAACACATTATCATAAAGGTATCTATAACAGCAGAACAGAACAATAGTTCAACTAACATTAACAGTTGATATATTTTTTTCCCAAAACTTCCTCTTTAAATTGGAATTTTGAAATACACATTATATGAATAATAAATAGACAAACCTAGACAAAATTAAAGATACTTATAGACAAAAATGTAATGATATTAAGGTTGTTGTTTAGATGGACATTTCTTGGTAAACTTTTGAGATTACAAGTTTTGTAATTAAGTTAAATAGATATTTAAGAAGGCCAGTATTTGGATTTTTGTAATAAAGATGTTTAACAATATCAAAAAGGTGAAACTAAAAAAGTTCCCAATTTTCTGGAAAAATTCAAAATGTAAATTGTTTTCTAAATTATTTTAGAAAAAAGTACAAAGTGGCTCAAAATTGTTAATGGGGTGTGCAAAATGTCAAAATGTGAAATTATTTCAGGTAGTTTTTTTCTTTTACAAAATCTCGATATTTGGGTCCCCAGAAAAAAAAAAAAAAAACTTGTTTGTTTAATTCTTACTTTTAAAAAGTATGTGAATAATTTTTTCCCCCAAACTTGAATTAACTTAAATATTTTAAATTCTTATCACCAAATGGTTAAATTATTAAAAATCAAATCAGATTTATTTCTATAGTGCTAAATAAAAAAGTTACATTAAGGCACTTTGATGATAAGAAGTTAAATGAAAGACTTTTCATTGAAAGGAACTGGACAAACTGTACAGACAAAAAGGTTCATGTCATTATATCACCATGTTCATCAGAATATGTGATTAGAAATGCCTCACATTATTTAATTGGTCATTAGGTAACTTTTTATGTCAGAAGAGACAGAAAGGAGGTTTGATTAAATTTTATCAACAATGTTACTTGATGACTTACACTCATCTTTTTTTTTTTTAATCAAACCTTAAAGGTTTTAACAATATGAACAAATTCAGAAGTGCCTTTGTTTTCATATTAGACAGTACATAAACTTATTTTTCCAGATAAAGTCGAGTAGCTTTGAATCTTTTAAGAATAATAGATAATCTTTTTGACAGAGAACTTTACCCATATTAGATAAATCCATTTAAAGCTAAAAAATAATCCAAATTATTTTTATTACTATTATTTTGGAAATATTTATTCTGTCTGAATAATTTCGGTTTTTTTTTTTTCTGCCAAAATTTTTGCTTTGGGGAAATACCACCGTTGACGTCACAGCTTTGCGCAGGCGCTGTAAAGTGTACCGTAAAGTGTTTTGTTTTGTTGTTTTTTTTTTGGTATAATTTAATTTAACACCTTCATGTGAATAAATTCGAACTGATAATTGTTCGTTAATTCGTTCATTAACTTTCACGGATTCATAAAAACGACAGCCGGTAACTTCCTTCGTTAAAAACTACATTTCCCAGCTTCCTCTCTGCCGTCCGGCGCCGCGACATGTCGTAAATCCTTCAGTCGACAACACGGAGATGGACCTTACCGGACTCGGTTGACAGTCCGGGTCTCGGTCCTGATTCGGTGCCTGGTATGTTTATCGGTGTGTACCGGCGGCAGGTTCGGCTCACGGTTCGGGGTGAAGATGGAGGCCATGGAGGACGAAAGTCTGGACGTCCGAGACGACCACAACCACAACCGCTGCCCGGGCAAAGCGCGGCCGTACCCGTCCGGAGAACCGGGGACCGGCCGGGGGAGGCTCCGGTCCGGAGGATCGAAGCTCGTGGATTCGGACTCCGGGAGTGAGAACAGCGAGCTCGGGGAGCCGGACTCTGCGGCTCCGCCTGCAGCCGCCGACGGAAAATTCACCCTGGACTCCACGTCCAAGTTCCGTAAGTTCACCGGGACCAGAGTCCGATGGACCCGATGTGGTCCGACCCGTCCTGACCTGGTTCTCCTCCTCTCACCCAGTCCTGAACGCCATGGCGGTTGAAGACTACCGGAAAAACCACTGGCCAAACCTGGAGAAGGCCATAGACCGGCTGCTGGTCCAGAACCCCACAGACCACATCTCTGTCTCTTACGCCCAGATCTACAGGTGAGACCAGCTCCCAGAGTCAGGTTCTGGAAGATCCGCCCGAATCACCGATCCTGTCTTTGTCTCCTCAGTTACATCTACAAGTGTGTTTGTCAGCAGCACTCCGAGCTGCTCTACAACGACCTGACTGCCAAAGTCACGGAGCACCTGCAGCAGGTGTCCTCACAGCTGCAGGTGAGGCGGCCCCTGAATGCATCACACACACAGTCCAGGCTTTAGAGCTAACTGGACCTCTCGTTGTTTTCCAGACCAGCCCGCCTGAGAACTTCATAGAGAACTTCAACGTTGCACTGACTCAATACATGGCGTCCCTTCAGTGCATCGTTCCTGTATTCATGTATCTGGTGGGCATTCAGATCACAATCTGAGGTTTCTCTGAAGTCCCACGCTGCCGTATGTATCTTATTGTTTGAAATGTTTTCAGAATAAGTTCTACATCGAGTCGAAGCTGAACAGAGACCTGAGGGAGGATCTGATGATGCTGTTTGCCGATCATGTTGCAGAAAAACATGTGAACACGCTGATGCGTGAGTGAAGCCCTGATTCCTGAGACTCTCTGTACGATTCCTTTCTGACAGAAGTGACCCGTGAAATATTTTTATTTGCTGTTCTGTTTGTTTGTTTGTGTTTTTTTTCTGGTTCAGCTCTTCTCATCGAAGCTCATTCGATGCCTTTCCAAGTGCAGCCGTCTACGATGGCCAGCGTGGTTAAAGGCCTCTACAGCCTCCGGCCAGGTGAGCTGTCTGTGGCTGTTAAAGCTCACAGCAGGAAGCTTCAGAGATATCAGAAGTGATTGTAATTGTGAAATGTGCAGAAAATATTGAGCTTGTGCTGAACCTGCAGATTAAAACATTCTAACTTCATGGCAGAAAAAAAAGATATTAGTTTGTTCAGGACTGTTGGTTGGCTCTTTCAGAGTGGGCCCAGTTGGCCCCGGCTCTCTTCTCCGGGTTCATCCCCCAGATCAACCCTCCTGCTGTGGAGTCCCTGCTGCCCGACTACGCCGCTCACGACCAGAAGCTGCAGATGGAGCTCTCCATGAACGGGTTTCCACGGTGAGTTTCAGACGGGGCCGATCGTATCTTCAGGTTTTGTCTCAGACCTCTAACGGACTGTTCGTGTCTTCCAGAGGCGACCAGTCTCGTAAACGTGCCAGCGACGACTTCTGATAGCCGAGTCGGCGCCAGCAGATCAGCCGCGGAACTATAACTGTGCCTCCCATTTCTTTATCACACGTCGGCTCACCGGGTACAACGTTAACAACGCTCCAGCTTCATCTCCCTCGACTCTCCGGACACTGCGAGGAACGACGAGAGCCGGACGTGGAGCCAAAGCTTCATCTGGCTGCCCTCAGCACGCAGGGCTCTGACATCACGATCTTCAGCTTCAGTAATGACTCTTTTCCTCATCTGAAGAGTGCCTTCACAATGTCGGGCCCTCACGCCCCCTGATGTGGGGTGGGGGGGTGGGGGGGTGGGCTGAGGCTGGCTTTTTCATTCCTAACCTTTAACATGGAAGTGTCTTGTTGGCTAATCAAGACTTTGCTGCTAATATTGCTGTCCGTGTGTCAGTGCTATAAATCCCTGAGTTTCAGCTGCCGTCGACACAAACGAGATGGAAACGGAATCATTGACCTCAGCTATGATTCAGCTCTTCATGTTGCCTTTACTGTCTTGGTGAACCGGATTGTATTTTCCAGTTATGCCAAAGAGGATTTGCAGCAGGTGTTTTTCTTTTTTTCTTTGTGACACTTTGGTGTCAGGCTGACGTTGTTAATGTTGTACGCCGTCTGAGTCACTGAGCCAATTAAGTTTTTTATACTAACAAGTTTTGCGCTTCGGTTGAGCCGTTTGTTTGCTCGACCGAAGTCAGATTCTAACTTTGAATATTACTCGTTTGTTTTTAGTGTCACATGTAGGACTGGCAGGAACATCAGAGTGCCAGAGAGCTGAGACAACCACAGAGCACTTCACTCGTCCTGCAGCTGGTTGGACGAGCTCTTAACTGTTCATACGTCCAACCGGCTGCTTCAAGGACTCACTGAAACTAACAATATGCAAATAATGTTTCAACCTCAGTCTGGTCCTGACGAACAACAGCTTGGTCATGATGTAAATAGTTTTTGTCTTTGGATTTTGCTCCAATGCCACACAAGCATCACTTGAATAGAAGGATTTGATTAAAGGTCTTACGCTGTTTTAAGTGTAAGCAGAAGCTCAGGCTCGGTTCCTCCGCCTGTGGTCTCAGAGGTTCTCCTCTTCTGTCCAATGAAACTAATCTCATTAATGATGGGACACAGATGATTTTCACTGTTCAGCATTCTAAGTCTGGACTAGAGCTGCATCAGATTTAGCTTTTTTATTCAACTGCAATGGAAACGATGATGAGACTTTAGTTGTTTCGTGTCACACTAAACAATTTAAAGGTGATTTTGAGGGCGAGGCGTGGCTCCAGTGACGCTCAACAATGCTGTGCTTTATTTTTTAAAATAATGTGATTTTTGGATTTTGCTATTTCAATTCCCTTCTGGTTAGTTGTGCAGCTCTAGTCTGGATGTTGTTTTTTCAGTCAGGCGGCTTTATTGGAAACCTAATGAAGCGGAAGGATATCAGAATCACTGCAGATGCCAAACACTGGATGTATTTTGAGATTTTATCACTTTGTCTTTAACATGCTGCAACAATATTCATGCTCAAACAACTGAATAAAGTCACACTTGGCTCAAATCAAAGTACCTGTCGTGTTAATTCCAGATGTTTTAGCTCTTCTTTCAGAAATGATTATGATTAGTGTGTGAGGCTTCTAATTCTGTGACGGGCTGGAGGAGGAATCCCTTTACAGCACGCCCCCCCCGGCCAATGAGCAGGGACACCACCCAGACCACATGGGCCAGGCCTCCCCCCCAAAATAACCTGCGACTACTGCACCGACAAATGTTGCTACTTTTACTGGTGACAGGTTACCTTATCTAAGCTACTGGGCTCCACATTTTCCCGTAAACTTCAAGGTTAACGCCGTGCGAGGCCGGGCAGCTGCCAGTGGCCAAGATCTCCCCAGGTGGAAGACCGGACTCCCCCCTCGGAGGACAAGTACACCCGGAGGATTTACTGGCCCTTCACAGGGGGGCAGCTGGGGTTATTCTGAAGGTAAAACACTCCACCCCCCCTAATTGAATTGTTGTTCTCAGTGTCCTGTTGAATGTCTGTTGGCTTCGGCCTTATTCGCTGCCTGTGGCCTCAGAAAATCTCTCAGATTGAACCTCAGAAGAGCTCGAGTCTATTTCTGTTTGAATGTTTTGCTTCTCTTTAATTGAATTATCTGGATCTGGTGGGGGGGTGAAGGAGGGGTCAGGACTCTTATCTCACTCAGCAGAGCCTCATTTATGATTATTATAGTTCTGTTTGTATATTCCAATTAATGACTCATTGAAGTCATGATAACAAGGGTGCACAGGATGGGGGGGGGCTCCTTTCTTTTTTTTGTGTTGATTTTTTTGTAAACTGACCCCATCGCTATTATTAGATATGACTTGGTGGGCTCGGACGCTGTTTGCAAAGGATTAATGTACACAACAGCTGCAGCCTCAGGTCTGCTGGAAGGGCATTGCTGTCTGTCTTAATTGCTCTGATTTGAGTGTCAGTAGCATATGTGTACCGTATCTCATGTCTGGATTCAATAACTTGCTCATGCTCAGCGTCACAAAGTTGTGCAAAGACTAAACGACGTGAGTGTTGGTGTGAGGGGCAGAAACCCTCCGGCCTTCATGCCCTCAGATCTGGTGTCAGCACATGAACCCGATACGCTGTTGAGACGAGAGGAAGGCTGAAATCAGGCGAAAATAAAACGCTATTTTTACCACATATCCCTGCTTTTAACTCCGGCTCCGGAATTCAAGATCTGCCTTTGCACAAAATATTCCACATGGGATTTTTTGTTTTGTTTAGTTTAATAATATTCACCCCTGTTAGAGCTGCAGTGTCTGTATGTGAAGTGTTTTCTATCAGATTTATCCGAAGGGACCAAAATAAAGGTTCTGATTCTCATTTGTTGACATCTGACCGTAACTCATTCTCCCTTTACCCGCTTTCGGCATGTAAAGGTCTGTGTGATGCGTCATCTCCGTGTTGTTCTACTGAATGCTGCACACACTTTACATGACTGCCTGTTACTGAAACTAATTCAATCTGCAGACAAGTCTGTCGAGTCACCGTTAAATCATTTGTTCTCTAAAATCCTCCTCACGTTTTTATCGAAATTAAAATTAAAATACATCACTTAGTTTCCTCTGAAAGAAAGTTTGAAGACAGATACAAGAAGAAAGTCAAATATACATAAAATATTTATGTTCCAGGTATCAGCTGAAAAGACATCACTGCCAAACGAACTTAAATACACTGATGTAATTACCATCTGGTGGTAAATCTCTGAAAGGTCCAAATGGTCCAAAGGTAGACCCGGGTCTAGGTTCTTTAGTAGTCCTCAGCCTGTGTCCAGAAACTGAGCCTTAAAACCAGCTGTCAGGACTTCTGGAACTTTGTGATGTCACAACAAAGCGGTCCTCACCCTTTGCCACGCCCACTTGAACCCAACCTTCCAAATTTTGGAGGATTTGATTTGTTTACCTGAAATCTGCCGTATTTTTTATTGGATCAGAGGAGAAGTTAGTCTACTCTGAGATCAACACCGGAGAGTAAAAGTGACTCTGATCCGCCTGAGACTTCAGTCTGAGCTTGAATATTTTGTTTTTTTTTTCTCCCAGGATGCAACAGAACAACATCGACCCTCCACCGTCTCTGTCTCAGCTGTTAAGGGAGAGCTACCTGGCTCAGCAGCGCCACAGCGAGATGAGTCGCTCCGACGCCTCATCCGCACGGCTCCAGATCTACGGCTCGCTCAAAGGCAAGGCGGAGGACGCGGTGGTCCATGGAGACCCCCAGTCCCCGGACCTCTCAGCCTTCCTCAGCCAAGAGGAGTTGGATAAGAGCGTGAACCTGGCCCGCCAAGCCATCGGACACGAGCCTCACGAGGAGAGGCCAGATGTCAAGGCCTCTGTGGCAGCGTTAACCTCCGGCTCTGCGTCCTCCACCCCGCTGCCTTCTGTTGGGCCCTTCACCCAGCCGGAGGTCAAAGAACTGCCAGCAGCACAAGCAACGCTAATCTCCGACAGGAAGATGCTCAAAGCCGCCGCACGGCCGGACCACGCTGTCCGGAGCAGCAGCGACGGATTCAACGACATCACCAGGTCAGCGAGGAACGCCCCGTACGGCCTGGAGACCCAGTCCAAGAAGGAGTTCCTCAACAAGGCGGCGGACTTCATTGAGGAGCTCTCCTCCCTCTTCAAGGCCAACAGCTCCAAACGGGTTCGACCCAGAACCTGCAAAGCTCACAGGAGCAGAGTCCAGAACAAGAGCCAGAGTGACGAGATGGTTTGTCCCCCCAGCTCAGAGGACAGGGAGCGCGCCCTCATGCCCATGGAGGTGGAGAAAGATGGACCTGGCCCCGCCGTGAGCTACCAACCAGAGGTCCAGCTGGACTCCAGGACCGGACGTGTGGAGTTTCAGGACTGCAGGATTACTGAGGACCGGCCGTACAACTCGGTTTCCCAGGAGGTGGAGGAGGCGGAGGAGGCAGAGGAGGAGGGAGGCTGCGCCCTGACAGAAGACCCCTACCCAGCAGAGTCCGTGTGCGAACCCCCCCATTTCATCCAGAAACTGAAGAGCAGGGAGGTTCCTGAGGGAAGCAAGGTCCAGTTAGACTGCATCGTCAGAGGACTTCCTGTTCCTGAAGTCCGGTGAGTGAGCTGAGATTTTAAAGCAATGAGAGCTGAAGGTGACTCTGAGCAGGTGACAGGATTTTCAGTTTAGTCCTCCAGAGCTGGACTTCAGTTTCAATCTGTGATTAATTAAACTACACATTCACACACCAGCACCAATAATCCAATAACATCTGTTTTTATTTTACTGTATTCAGAAACCTGAAATCAGCTGTCAGGACTTCTGGAACTGTGTGATTGTTGTTTAGCTGAAATCTGCCGAGGATCAGATCCCCGCTCCTGATTTGTTCTGACCCTAACCTGACCCAACGTTGAAGCACAACAGAAATATCTGAATTTTTTAAACCGTTTATTTTAAAGCTTTTGTTCTGTTTTGGCAGTTTTGTTTGGAAAGTCTGTGGGGGGGGGGGGGCTTCAGTTTCCCAAACCCATGAATGAGTGAGGCTGGGCTGTCAGACCTGGGGGGGGGCTTGTTAGCCCTGCTGAACATTGTTGAGCCACGAACTTATACTTGCTGGGGGAGAATGTAGCTGTGGGCCATTTTTAGCCCGGACCGGCACAGCGAGCTGTCTGATAAAGGAGGCGAGCGGCAGCACGAGGACTCTGGTGAGATGATTCGTAGGCTCTCTGCTTTGGTCCAGAAGTTTTGTTTGTTTTTGGGACTCGGTGTCTCAGGATGGGATTTGTGTTGTTGTTGTTTGTGCTTCCTGAAAACTGTGTTCAAACTTGGCTTTTATTTTGTAGGTTCTGTTCACACACAGCAGTTTCCTTTGACTTTGATGGGGAGTTTGTGTTGGTGCTGGTGCTGCGTTTGTGTTTCCCGTCACGGTGTCACAGTGTGTGTATTCATCTATGTTTAGTGTTGTGCGTCTGTGACTGGGTCATCCAGTCAGAGCTCCCCGGCTCCAGAGGGAATCTCCTCTCTGGTTCTGGACTCTGGAGGGAAAATAGCCCCGACAGGTGTCTGAGGACTGTGACACCCCTTCCTCCGCTCATGCTTTCAATTTAGACCCTTAGTCATCAGCCGAGCTCCAGCAGCTTCGCTCTCTGATGGATCCAAATATCAGAGCAGAGCTCCACTTTCTGTCTCACTGCCAAAGTTTACACTCATTTCTCTGCACAGATCAGAGCAGCTAAGCAGTTTGTGTTTTTGTGTCGACATATTGGGCTAAATTGTCGGTGATTTATGACAGTATGATGACAGACAGCAGCACTTCGCTGCAGTCCTGGCTGTTTATTGGCTGGATTTAATAAAGCATCACGGCCTCATGTGCTCAGAATAGATAGACTGAGACGTAGACGCTGCTGCGTTTGTTGCCGGCCAGGACGGGGGGGGGTTACAGGTTTACTCTTAGAGTAATGAAAAATAGACTGTTGCTAACTGCAGATGTCATGAGGGAGGCTGAGGCCAAATATTCCCTTCTATCAAATATCATGATATTTCCCAACATATGTGACAGTGCTGCAGCGTCTCAGAAAACATCAGAAACAAAATGATTATTTTAAAAAGATTCTCATCATGTTGGATATCAGAGTATTACTGAATAGGACGAATGTCGTCTTGTCAGGGAGAAGGATCGTGCCGGATCATCAAAATCTTTTGCCCCTCGGCCTACATATCACTGCCGGGTGGCCTCGAGCCAGAAGCTCTAATAGGGAAGTGGGAAAGACGCCACATGATGGCAGTTTCACAGAAACAGTGTCAGAGGGTTGGCAGGCCGGGTCGGACCATTAGGCCTCAGGTCCAGTCTACTTACAGGACATGCAGCAGTTAGTGCAGATGATGAGATCCCCATCAGTTCAACATGTTTCTGCAGAAATGACACTATTTGGATCTATTTCACCTTAATGGGCTCAAAATTAAAGTAAAGTCCACGTTGAATCAGATCTGGCTGCTGCTTAAACTGTGAAAGTGAACACGAGTCTTCTTCACTGCTGCCTGAGAAGATCGCTCCATTAGGCTGCTCATGTTCAATAATTATTGGTTGTTGTGATTCTCATTTGTGCTGGATCGCAGGTGGTTTTGTGAGGGGAAGGAGCTGGAGAACAGCCCGGACATTCAGATCCTCACCAACGGAGAGCTGCACTCGCTGATCATCGCCGAGGCATTCGAGGAGGACACGGGACGGTACTCCTGCTTCGCCTCCAATTTTTATGGAACCGACTCCACGTCAGCTGAGATCTACGTCGAAGGTGATTCCTGTTCTTCACGTGGTTCAGCTTTATGAGCTCATGTTGGAGATGAACTGAAGACAGGTTTTGTTCTCTGGCCCTTCAGGTGCTTCGTCTTCGGATTCAGAGGTGGAGCAGCACTTTGAACATGTAGCTGAGTGAGTTAAACCGCTCTGACATCAGGACGCTTAAAGAAATAATATACAGAAAAATACGATTTCAGCCTTTTAGTTTTGATTTGGATGATTTCAGATATCTGAATATTTCATAAGATAAATGAAAATTTAAAAACAAGGAAGAATTGGATCAGTGGTCTGGAGGATCAGCATGTGACTGAAGACAGAAATATTCTATATTCGTTTTTGAGAGGCTGCATTTTGGCTTTTTTTTTTTTTTTATTTTAATGAAACTACAAAATATTAAATTTGAATTTGATGTGAAGTGGCCAAAAACTTGTTCATCTCTAAGAGGCTGCTCTTTTCTTCCATGAAGGCCGCAGAGAAAAACCAAAGAGTTGACTCCACCGTCGTCATCATCAGGACAAACTGCCCGAGCAGCAGAGGAAGAGTCTCATCCAGCAGAGGGTTTGTCGTCCCCATCGTCTAATCCACCTCCGCTGCAGGTCCAGACGAGCACCACGGCGCCGCCTGCTCAGGAGCCAACACTGTTACCTGAGCAGGTGTTTCCCTCATCACAGACCCAGGAGGTGTCGGCGTCCCTGCTGCCTGTCCAGAGGGCTCCTACACAAACACCCCACCCTGAGGTAAAACAGTGAACCCCCACCGACACATTTATTTAAAAATCAGCTTGATATCATTTCATCAACATGTCCTTTGGGTTTGTCTTCAGAGTCAAACGTCAGACCAAAACTACCTGCAAGGACTGAACGGACAACCCATCATGGCCGCCCCCGTGTTCACGAAGGTAGCGTCACTGCCGCTGTTTGTCCCAGTGCCCCCCCCCCCCCCCCCCCGGTCTAACAGCCTGTCCTCTCCCATCAGAGTCTGCAGGAGCTGTTTGCATCCGAGGGCCAGCTGGTGGTGCTAGAGTGCCGAGTGAAGGGGGCCCCGTCCCCCAAGGTGGACTGGTACAGGGAGGGGAAGGCCATAGAGGACTCCCCGGACTTCAGGATCCTGCAGAAAAGTGAGCTGCTGCAGATCAGTCAGTCAGTCTGCTCACAGATCCTTCTGATGATGCTGATTTGGTGCTGTGTGTTTGTTTTTCAGAGCCGAGGTCTCCGGCTGAATCAGGTAAATGTTTCCGTCTTCCTTCAGTGTGTACATATCACTGCTGTTTATAGTCATTGGCCGAGGCGTCTGTTCTTCTTCTGTACATAATCCAGCGCTGCTCTTCCCTCCGACTCTGAACCATATAAGGTAGTTTCTCATCCTGTCAGGCCACCATGGCAGATCAGTCCAACCTGTGGCTGCAGAGGACTCTGAGCTTCGCTGCTGCTGGACCTGGATCTGTTCACTGTGTTAAGATGATGGACCAACTGACTTTTTACTGTCATCTGCAGAGGAAATATGTACTTTGGTGATTGCTGAGGTCTTTCCAGAGGATTCGGGGGAGTTTACTTGTACGGCGAGCAACAAGTACGGAACTGTGTCGAGCACGGCGGCACTGAGGGTCAGAGGTAACGCTTCACTGTTAAAACAGGCGAAATGCGATTTCGTGAAGGTTTGCTGAAATGTCTTTGAATCGATGTCTCTGGTTCTCATCAGGAAATGGACGAGGCAGCAGCCACATGAGGCCTTTTGACAGTCCAGTCCAGGAGCCGCCTCAACCAGAGGTCACCCACTCCAGCACCGTACGCCTGGACCCGTTAAACACCAGCACCCTCCGTCTGGACTCCCACAGCTCCAGCATGTTGCGTCCAGACGCCCTCCAGACCAGCCTTCCAAGTCTGGAGCCCTCCAGTCTGAGCAGCAGCTTCAGCCTGAACTCTCGCAGCACCAGCACCCCAAACTTAGATCCTGTCCGCCTTCACAAGGAGCCTCCAGGATCCGGCTTACAGGTGGTGTCTTCCCCTAAACCCTTCACTGTGGCAGAGCCTTCCTCTGAGCAGGGAGTCCTCAGACCTGCACTGACGTCGGCTGACACCAGCCCTAAAGTTAAGGGGACCCCGAACCATCGGAATGGGAGCCCTGTGGTGGTCCCCCTCCCAGATCCTCCTCCAAATTCGTGCCTTAAGTCAGGAACCCTGACAAACCACAGAGACTCGCGCTCCGGCTCCAGAGCAGGTCTGCGAGTCCACTTCAAACTGCCCGAGGATGAGGAGGCTGAACAAAGTGACACATCCAATACAGGTGAAGAAGACGTCAGCCAGACGTCCGTCAACAAAGAGCCGCCGCCGGTGCTGGCCAAGCCCAAACTGTGAGTTAAGAAGTAGTTAAACAAGCAGATGATGAAAAGAGATTTTGTTTTTAATTTGTGAGAGTGTATCACGAGGAAGAGGCTCCTCCTCCTCCTCCTCTAACTCGACTCGCAGCTGTAATCAGCTGTGATTCCTCCGTGAATGCACGCATTCCTCAGATGTGGACTTTTCGGCTTTCTAAAACCAAGGATGGCATTTTCTATTTGTAAGTTTATTTCTCTTTATTGAAGTTCATCTAATATCTGAGCTGAAGCTGTAAACGAACTCCTGCAGGGTCTGCTGTCTTTTCCTTAAAATGATATAAATGTTGTTCACTCAGACTGAATTAATCTGATGAAAAATAAAAGTGAACGTCCTGTTGACACTGAGAGCTGAATGTGTCCTGAGCCTCAACGGTGTTTTGTTTGCAGGCTACTCGTCAGTAGCCCATAAAAGGCCCGAGGAATCTTCATGCTGACTTTGGCTCATTCCTGCTGGAGCTAATTTACGAGCCTCACTGAGCCTCTCCATGTATAGTGTCCTTTATTTTGTTGGTTGATGTGTTATTTTGCTTTTGCTCGGCCGACAGGGACCCAGCGCAGCTCCAGCTTCTGCACAACCAAGTCCTGCTGGAGCAGCAGCAGGAGACTGAACCTCAGGCCCAAACCCCGGTCCAGCCTCGGTCCCAGCCCGAGGCCCAGAGCTCCCCCGAAGGTCCACAGTGGTCGGCCAGAAAGCACCATGAGCCCCGTACACCACCTTTCCAGTCCTACCTAAACGCCACAACTCCGCCTCAGCAGACGCCCCAATCAGCTGCCCCACCGCTGACCTCCACCCCCCTGCCTCCAGCCCTCACCACCACATTCTCCCCCCCTCCTGTTCCTCAGCTCAGGACGTCGACTCTGGTGACGTCGCCTCCACCTGCTCCACAGCTGAGCGCTGCAGCTGTATCCCAAATCAACACCATCCACGCCTCCCACCTCAACCTGTCCCCCGCAGCTCTTTCAAAAACTGCACCCAACTTCCAATTCTTCCCCTCACCAGCACCGAAGCTCAGTTCAGCCTCCACAGACTCAGGCCCAGCTTTAACACAGATCACCTCCCCCTCTCCCTTACTGAGAAGCACCCACGCCTCCCTGATGAACCTCACCGCCACCTCCTTCACCTTCAACTACACCCGGCCAAAGGAGTTCATAGCTGCTCAGACCTTCTCCCCCGTCAGGAGTCCTTCCCCGACCGAGTCTCCTGTTCCTCTGCTCCACGAGCTGGCTGCAGAGCTCAACTCCTCGGCAGCAAGCTCCCCGACTATCCCTCCGTTTCCCCCGCCGCCCAGGACCTTCCCCACCCGGGTGCTGAGGTCTCCCACCAGTCCTCCTTCCCTCGTGTCCTCGCCCACACCGGGATCAGCTCAGCACCTGAACAGCATGTTCGCCGTTCGAGCCCAGTCGCCTCCCCACGCTGCTTCTCCCACCTCCAGCAGCTCCACCCCCAGCCCCATTCAGAACCCCGTGGCCTTCCTCAGCTCCGTCCTGCCGTCCCTGACGCCGAGTCAGCCCACAAACTCCATGGGTTTGCCCAGAGGAGCTCCTTTAGGGTAAGACCTCTCTGATGAATCACTGAGCTCCAGAGATGGATGAACTCACACGTCGTGTAATAATATTTGTTTTTCCTCTTCAGTATGCAAAAGAAAATGCCCAAAGTCCGTCCCCCGTCCAGTGAAAACATCCGTGAAAGCAAAGAGATCCTTCTTCAGGACATCGAGAAAAAGCTTCGATTTAAAGATGAAACTCTAACTTTTGCTCATCAGCAGGTAGAAAGTCTAAGCAGACGTGGCTGATTTCTGCTTTTATTGGCTCTCAGTTGCAGTCAGTATTCATTCAGTGAATACAGGATAAAAATCATCTTCTCAAGCTGTAACTTCAGCTGAATAACAGAGCAGCGGCCATCATGGTTTTTCATCTGTGTGTCAGTGTTCAGTAACACCATACGCATGTCAGTAACAATAGCCGGTGTGTTATTCCATCAGTTACACGTTTGTGTGAACAGTTTGTGCGTCTTTGTTGGTTCATCATCCATCCCTGTCCTCTCATAGAAGCTGAGTATTGAGGGGAAAACAGCGAGCAGACCGCTTGGACCAAACTTTCCTGCTACTGTCATTAACTATGATGAGGTACAAGGATCTTCCTGCCCAAAGCACCACTTTGCTCGAAGCTGAATGGTTGTTAAACATCTCAGGCCGAGTTCAGGAAACTTTGAACCTTCTCATGTACTCACGTAAACTCTAATCGAGCATTCAAGCTTCTGTTAACTAATATGTAACCTGCACGAACAAGGTGAAGATACTTCAGGGTCAAAACTCATCGAGCTAATGACATTTAATGATGCGACTGTTTGTTTAAATTCTAGTTGATAGTTTCCAGTTTTGCTACTGAAGCTTGCAGCCCTTGTCTCCTGATTTTCAGACCTACATACTGTCCTCAACATTTCACACGCTGTCATTATCTCCTGCTGGGTTTCTGTCAGCTCGGCTAGAGAAACGGGTTCTTTATGTGTTTAAATGTGTAGAAATCCTGTCGTCTCTGTCTGTTCTCTGTTTTACCCTCAGCCTGATTTCTGTCTTTCACTTGAAGCAGCCAGGAGTGAACTCTCTCATCAGCTGGTTTAAAGTCACAATCGGAGTATGAGTAGTGGGGAGTGGGGTTGGTAGTAACAGTTTTTACTTCATGAATCCCCTTTCCATCTGAGGTGAAGCCTCATGTGTGGGGTCGGCGGTCCCTTCGTTATTTTAACAGAGTTAAGAAATCATTGAAAATGAATTCAAGTTGTTTAATTTCATCGTAATGCAACTCCTCATTTACGCTGGTGCCCAGAACGTTTACTCAGCTAACAGATCATTAGGAAAAGTAGGGACATATTCCCATAGACTTCAGTACATTCTGACCCCTTCATACAAGCAGTGGAGTCGCCCCCTGATGGTCAACAGATAGAATGCAAAAACCAACGTGGACGAAGTCTATTCATGTATTCCTGAAGTGTGTCCATGTCTGTGACCTCTGACCCCACCAACGTAGTTGTGCCCTCTAGTGACGGGATGACCGACCTCGTCCTCCCCTGATTGTTTCTTTAAGGCCACCTGCTGAACGGACGCAGTAACAGACGAGCGTTTGTTTTCTGTCTCAACATCAAGCTTCTATGTTCCACATATGCATGTTTCTGTATGGTGCATTAAAACGACCCTCGGGGGGATATTCACCACAGAGTGGGGTGATTACTGTGATGGCCTGATTTTCCTTTTTCAGGAGTACAAAGTCTCCAGTTTTGAGCAGAGACTAATGAGTGAGATTGAGTTCCGTTTGGAGCGAACACCGGTGGAAGAGTCGGACGATGAGGTGCAGCACGACGACGTCCCGACGGGAAAATGCATCGCGCCAATATTTGACAAGAAGTTGAAGAACTTCAGGGCCATGGAGGGCGTGCCCGTCACCTTCTCCTGTAAGGTGGTGGGAATCCCTCTTCCAAAGGTGAGAGGTCACCAACCTTCTTCCCCATGACGCTTCACGTTCCTCCCCCAACATTTGCCATTTGTGTCTCTCTCCTCAGGTTTACTGGTTCAAAGATGGTAAGCAGATCTTGAGGAAGAATGTTCATTACAAGAAGATCAGAGAGGGCGACGGGACCTGCGCTTTGCACATCGAGTCAACGACCAACGATGATGATGGCAACTACACCATCATGGCAGCTAATCCACAGGTACAGCTCCAGTCCCCAGTTCCTGTTTGTGTTGGAAACTTCTCTCCTTCTCCAAAATCTGATCTGCTCTGTGATATTCAATCACCACCAGGGACGAATCAGCTGCTCGGGTCATTTGATCATCCAAACTGGACCCCCGCGAAGCCGGCTGACCCCGATTCACGCTCAGAGGTGAGCACGATGGGCTGATCTGGGACAGATGTTGACAGCTGTGTTTGTGTCTCTGCGGCCTGTAGTCATCTCTTCCTGTTTTGTCAGGGTGCGAACTCGAATACAGGAAGTTGAAGGTGAGCAGACCCAGGAGCGTTTCTTTCGGCCTCACTTCCTGCAGGCACCGGGCGACATGCTGGCTCACGAGGGGCGGCTGTGCAGACTAGACTGTAAGGTAGGAAGTCAGGCCTTCATTTCGTCACACAGTGACAACAATATCACCTTTTAGCCTCATCGCACCATCAGATGGTCCTTTTGTCCTCCAGGTGAGCGGACTGCCCAGCCCAGAGCTGATGTGGCTTGTCAACGGGAGGCCGATATATCCGGACATTTACCACAAGATGCTGGTGCGGGAGAACGGCGTCCATTCGCTGGTCATCGACCCTCTGTCGCAGAACGACGGCGGCACGTACACCTGCATCGCCAGCAACAAAGCAGGACAGAGCTCCTTCAGCCTGGAGCTCAGAGTTGTGGGTAAGGAACAGAAACCAGGAGCAGAACCTCCTCATGTGACGTTCTGTGTTCTCTGTGACCTCCTGTTTGGAAGTTACAGTAACTGAAGTCATGTCCACCTCAGAGAAAGAGACGAAGCACCCGCCACACTTCGTGGAGAAGCTCCAGAACATGGGAATCCCTGAAGGCGCGCCGGTCAGGCTGGAGTGCCGGGTGGTGGGGATGCCCCCCCCAGTTATCTTCTGGAAGAAAGACAACGACACCATCACCAAATATAAGAACCGAATCAGGTTGGTGGGATTTTTATGCCGTAGCTGCAGCTCATGGAGCCACTTTACAGTGAGATTCCCTTAATTAAGGATTTATACGTTAACCGTCAGCCTCACAACGCCATGATGTGACATTTATTATCTCTATTAAAGAACAAGCTCCTGTAATTTGGATATTACATTGGTTACCAAATTGGAATTTTTCTGAATATATATTTGATTGTATTGTGAGGCTGCTGATAAATAATAATGAGATGATAATATTGAGATAAAAAAAAAAAATAAATCCCCAAAATAAACCAACAGAAAACATTAATCACCGGCAAGATGGAGCCTTGTTGTTATTAAGAATAAAAGTAAGTCATTAAAACCTTTTCCAGTTATAAATAATAGTGACTAATTAGTAAGATGAATGAATATTAGCCATTGAAACTGGATCTGGCCAAATTGTGAGCCTCCATCGATACACAAAAACTGTGTAAACAACCAAAACAACTGCAGTGTTGACTGATGTATTTCAGCATGACCCAGGACGCCACCGGGTACGTGTGTCTCCTGATCCAGCCAACGACTAAAGAGGACGCCGGTTGGTACACGGTGTCCGCCAAAAACGAGGCGGGAATCGTGTCGTGCACATGCAGGCTCGATATCTACGGTAAATATCCCGCATGGCTTCGTCCGGAGATGTTGCACGTTTTCACTCTGAGCTTTAACACCCCCTGTCTGCTGCCCCGCCCCCCCACTCTCCCAGCCCAGTGGCATCAGAGCATCCCGGCCCCCATGAAGAAAGCGCCACGACCAGGCAGCCGCTACGCCGCCCTGACCGGCCAGGGCCTCGACATCAAGTCCACCTTCCCCACGTCAGAGACCAGCCCCATCCTGTTCTCCAGCTCCCCACCTGAAGCCATGCTGGAGAGCGAGGAGCTGTGAGCCCCCCAAGAGGAGGCCGACACCTTCAGATCGAGCAGAATGTCGTGAGATTTGTGTGACACCGTCAGCTCTGATAGTGCGTTTGTCACCATTCCTGTTTACTCGAGTCGTACGAGTGTTTCACATGCAGACTAATGACGGAGTTGCAGTCTTAGCTCATGAGCCATCACAATCCAACGCTGTTCTCTGACTCACGGTTATTTTCTCCATCAGCAGCAAACCGTGAGGCCGTTGCTGAACGTTGGTGAAGACAGTTCAAATCTTTTTATTGCAAATCACATCATGTTCAGTGGCTGCACAAAGAATTCATAATCTACAAATAAAAACATTCATTCATTTGTTAGCCATAATCATTAATCAAACTGAAGCAGCACCTGACACTTGATTACTGAAACTTCCTTCATGTGACACGTTTATTTAAATTTATTTTAGTTTTTTGTTTTGGTCATTTGTTTGATAGTGTTGTATAGACAGACAGGAAGTGTGTGTGTGTGTGTGTGGGGGTCAAACCACTTACCAATCAGCTGTCAGATCGCCCCAGCGGCCTAAATACTTTAATGAATTTGAATGAAAATGTGTCAGATTGAGGAAGATTCAGGTTTGAGTTTACATGTTTCCTCCCTCAGTCCTCTCTGAACACTGAATCTAAAAACAGGAAGTGAAGGACTTCCTGCAGCCGCTGTACCTGTACTAGTAAAACTAGTGTCTTTTAAAGTTTATATAAACGTAGAGATAAGTTATTGTTTGTTAATAATCAGCTTCTTATATATTCATAGACATTTGAATGTGCTGCTTAGATCAGTAGATTATTTCTACACTTTAATAATTTACTTTTTATGTCCATCACTGGCTCAGTTTTGCACTGCAGTTTTGACAAACAGTCTGCTGAGTCATAATCGCTGTATGTTGTTAGTTCAGAATTCATAGCTGACAGTTGAAACACTGAAACACTTTTTTCTTTTATGCAGTCTTTGTATTGATCAAAAGATCAAATATTTGTCACATCAGACTAAAACCTGAGTTTGAATATTGATGAAACACCAACAGGTCACATGTTTCCTGCTGACGTTAATATTGAACTTTGATTCATAAAAAAATCAGTTTGAAAAAGTTTTGGGGAAAAGTTTGAAAGCACAAATTCAACTGATGTAAAGTTGCACATTGTAAAATAGTTTTGTTCTCCTACGAATAAAGTTATATTTATTCAAATGAGTGCTTTTTGTATGTACATCAGTGGGAGGGAGGAGCATACCTGGTTACTATGGATACCAGTCTGTGGGCGGAGTCTATCAGGTGAACATTTAGTCCTGAAGTCGATGTTGAAGCAGAAAAATGGTCCAGGTTCAGGATCTGGGCTGATGGATCAGGTTTTCTTTTGCATCACATGAACCGTCAGGTGTGTGTGTGTCTCCTACCTGGAGAAGACATGGAACAGGATGCATTATGGGAAGAAGATCAGCTGGTGGGCACAGTGTGAAACCGTGAATTCTTCATTTACGTTCATGTTTCTTTGACCTCGGCCTGGTTCAGACCGAGTCCAGCAGGATTACGCTCACTGCAGCAACAGTTCAGGAGGCCTGAGGTTCAAGAACCGGCTCAAGGTGTTGACTCGGCTCCAAATCCAGTCCAGCATCTGTGGGATTAGCTGAGATCCACAGAGCCTCACAACTTCCAGGATTTAAAGGATCTGCTGGTCATTGTTGTGGCAGCTCTGTGTGGTTGTTGAAGGTGGAGACCAGAAGCGCAGACCTCGTTGTGATCGGAGCCTTGTGAGTTTAAACTGAAGCCAAATTCAAAACCAGAGGCCAATTAAACATCAATAATCAGTCCAATTAGAGGGGGGCTGTGGGGGGTGGGGGGGCGGTTCAAACATGCATAAAATTACATTCACCTTTCGTGACCTAATTATCTCTGATTCTCCTGCTTCATCTCACCAGCTGCCACACTTGTTTACCGGAGGCCGAGTGTTTCTGAGCAGTGAACTTTTTTTTCAGTCAGTTCATTTAATACAATATTTAAAATGATTCTTTAAAATATATCTTCTGTGTTGGAAACTCAATTACTGCAGCAGCCAAGTTTTAAATCCCGTTTCTGAGAGTCAGTGCTTATTAAAACTAAAGTATGACCTTAGTCCTGCTGCTGTGAGGATGATAATGAGATTTACACTTTCTCCTCACCAAAACATACGCTTTACTCCCTAATCTCAGAGTCTCCATAAGGAGACGTGGATTTCTGAGGACGACGTGTCTCCGTCCCAGCAGACGGGTCGGTCCTCCTCAGTCGTGACATATGGCTTTTGACAGAGTGCAGGGCTGAGCCACCGGGGCGCCGACCGGCCAATCACGTGAAAGGTTAGAGAGAAAAAAGAAAAAAAGATGGGAAGGCACGAAAAGGCCGGGCCACGTCTCAGACGAGGCCCTCAGACAAGACAAGCAGCAGCTGGCCAACTACATCAATCTGTAATCAATGAACCAACTGGTAGATGGGATTATATGCCTAATTGCACAGCTAACCCGTCCATCCCAAAATGACCAGACAGCATCAGCTTGTGTCCATGACCCAGTACCAGAGACGGGCATTATTCTGGGCCTCTGACGGTGATTAATCATTCATAACCTGCCTCTACACCCAAGCTTTGAGTTTGACAGGACGCAGACAGGAGCTGTGTGTGTGCGACAACCACAAAGAAATGAAAGCAGCAGAGGTGAAGGAAACGTTTAGATCCTGGAGTAAACAGCAACAAAAACAGGTTCAAATCCTGTTGGACTCTAAACGCATTAGTGCGTGCTAATGAGTTTAATATTTTCAATTTATTTAAAATTGTACTTACAGTGACCAAAATGTAAGAGAATGTTTAATTAGTAACTACAGTATTCACCTTTTCTGCAGATAAACAAGAACGTGATTATTGGTATTATTATTTAACTTTAGAGCAACAAGTCCTCAAATTAAGAATCCTTCTTTTACAGGGCACCTCCTTTTTAGGTCTATCATTATTTTATACACCATATTATTTATTATCAATACATTCATTTATAAACCTGAATTACATTTTTGTTGATTGGCTCTTTTTTGGTCAGGTGTTTCAGAACAAATGAGATAACATAAAAGCTTGTTATTTAGTACTTTTGAAAAATAAAAGAGCTGATAAATGTTCAAAAAGTATAAAGATGAATAAAAGTGAATAAAATGCCATTAATATATAAATAATGGAGAACATTTTGAATTTAATGTGTTGATTATAATTTAAATTTAGAGTTCCAGTTATTTGTGTAGCTTTTAAGAGACGATGAACAATGTGTGTGTGTGTTTGTGTGTCTGTATTACAGAAGTCAGTGTTGGCAGATGGGGAGGACAGACAGACAAATTATTCTGTCCGTCTCATTTTCTCAGACGACTTCACAGATCAATTATTTATTTCACATGTGGTTTCCACCACATAAGGAACATTAATGAATCCCACATACTGTGACTCACTGGACCTCAGCAAGTTCAACATTCAAGAGCATCACACACACACGCTGTAATCTTCTCACCATCTTGGTCCATATTGTTGGAGTCTCCTAATCCCCCGTTAGAGTCCCTCAGGTTAGAGGCCTCACTTACACTCCTGCTGCCTCGGGCTAATCTCAGATTATGGTTATTATCACCACATACAGGAGAAGTGAAAGGAAGCATCCTGCTGAATTATGTAATTTTTTAAAAACCAAATGGATTCATCTTTGGAGCTTCCAAAGAAGATTAACATTCCAGTTGTGATTTCTACAGATGCATTTCCTGATATAATAAAGTTTTATAAATAAATATATATTACCATAAAATGAGGTGAAATTTAATGAAGTCTGATATTCATACTTGAGTTAAATTTGATGAAAATATTTTTTTGCCTTTTATATATTTCATATCTTATCTATTAAACATTTTTATCATTATTTGGTGATTTTTTCAAATTCCTTTTTGTTGTTAACTGTTTTCCGTGATTTTACTTTTGGTAATTGAAGAAGCTATGAAATGTTTTTTAGAGGAAGAAAATATTGTACTGTATTGCCCTCAGAAACTAATTTTAAATACAAAGCAGAATAATTTTTTAAATATGGTGAAATTTGCCAAAGTAGTTACATCTCTCTTTTAAATGTTTATCAAAAAGCCTGATTTCATGTATTTCAATTCTTATTATTTGTTGAGCTTGTGTTTCCTTTAAAGTCCAATCCTTGATTGTCTTCAATGTGAAGTTTTCAGGGGACACGTTGGTGCCGGTCGGGCTGAGTCCGTCAGCTGTGCTGAGCTTCCAGATGGCCGAGTTTTGGTGTTTGGCCACATGACTCGGAGAGAAGCCTTGGCCCAAGATAATTGGAATTTCATTAAGGTCTTGTTTGTGTGTGTGTTCAGAGTGGGTGTGGGTGTATATGAGTTTCTCTATGAGTAATACTGAGGACGGGGGGGGCTGAGGGGGCAGGACTCCACCTGCTGCCACCTGTTCATCTGCGCCGTCTTATAAAAGCTGCTCCCACCGAGTCCAGGACCAGACACCTTGGACTCCTCCGGCTCGCCACAATCTGGGCTTACACGTATTTGACAGTCAACACAAAGGACACACAACGTGGACGTCTGCTGGACTCTGAGGACTCTTCACTGGTTTGGTTCTCCAAACAAAAACCATGAAATCACGCCGACCCAGCAGCTGCACCGACTCTGGATCCGAGTCCTCAGAGCCCGACTCCAAGAGCCCGGAGAAGTTTGAGACCGCCACGAGACGACGGATGGCGGCCAACGCCAGAGAGAGGAAGAGGATGCAGGGCTTGAACACGGCCTTTGATCGTTTACGGAAAGTGGTCCCACAGTGGGGCCAGGACAAAAAGCTGTCCAAATACGAAACCCTGCAGATGGCCCTGAGCTACATCATGGCCCTGAACCGGATCCTGACAGACGCCAGGAGGCACAACACTCCTCACAGGCAGTGGCTGGACCTGCAGCCCGAAAACTACGCCTGCCTCGTGAGGTACGAGTCTCCGGCCGGACAGGACTACATCCACTCGTCCTTCTCGTACCCTTTTGACGGACATCAGGTCCACGCATAAAGTGCTGCCATTGGTTAATCAGTCATGTGGTCGGACGTGAGCGACTGAATGTTCTTCCTCCAGTCTAGGAGACAGTAAATACAATTGTATTGCATTATTTTCTTCCTGTTTTTGTCTAGTTTCTGTATGACAATCAAAAAGGCTTCTATTGACGTTTGAAGCTTTTGGTTTGTTTTTGCTCAGAAATCCGGCAAGGTTGAGCATCTTTTTGTTCAAACTATAGCAATGAAAGAAATGTAGCGTCATCTTAATGACCTTTAGATCTACAGGCGGTGATGTACTTTAATCAGTTACTTTGATATGGCCCTAAAATGTTGTGCAATGTTCGATGGATTCTGAGAAAATCATTGTGATCGTTAGTGACAGAAAAGGAAATGTACGTTTGTAGAGCTGAGAAAAAATAGATGTTATATTCATTTGCTGACGTATATTTTGTTGAATTATAATTTTTGATCAGAAATAAAAACTATTTTATATGAAAAACATTTCTGTGGTTCTGTATTACCTTAACTACTTTGGTGACTTGTGATTAAATATATATATATATATAATGTAAGTAGTTGTATTATTTACTCCCTTTTCATCCTCAAAGATTTATGAATATTAACACATTTAAGTTATATTATTTAGCTGCAAGAAAAACTACACATTAGAAAACACTGGAAATGAAGACGTCAGCTCTGTGTGGTGTTACAGACAGTTATCACTGAGGACGAGTAATTTACAGGACTCTCTTTGTTTCAATGATCAGCTCTGCTGCACCGCCTCAATCTGAGCTGAGGGGAATAAAACCTCCTTTAGTCCGTCGCTCCTGTGTTTTGAGATAAGACCCGGCTACGTCAGTGCAGACCAGCATCAAAAATGTTTAAAACAGACTCTTTCTCAGCACCAAGTGCAATCACTTATTCTATTTTCAGAAACGGCCTCTTGGTGTTAAACCCGGAGGCTCCGTTGATGGTTCCAACACAGCTACAGATTTAAATGGCCATAATCAGCCACCGAAAAGTGATTGTTACAGATTTGAAAAAGTTTGAATGGTGGCACAAGCCGCAGCAGATTAAGGAAGCCTGTGTACCAGATCCTGCCACGGCTTCAGCGGGGGGAGCAGAAATTAAACTCCATTGTGTGGTAATGGCTGTGTGTAATGGCTCTGTTCAGAGCAGCTCAGCCATGAAAACCCATCACTGGACCCAAACTCTATCTGCATTAAGTGGAGAGGCATCTACAGCAGAGTGTGCACTGTATTGTCCACCTGCTAAAACACCACACACATCTTATTAGCCTGCAGTTGATTCGGGTACTAAAAATGTGGAATTGTTTTAGAGCCCCTTTGTTGGTTTAATGACAAACTGCTGCAAACTAAATAAACAGACTCACGAATAAAGCCACAGATAAATATGAAGATATCAAATTATAGGAAACAGAGTAAATTAAGAGTATTCATCAGTTTATCTGCTGAAGTAATCAGTGAACACATATGAAGAGTTGGCTGGGGGCTCCTTGGTTTGTTGGACATCGATACAGATGGTCGTAATGATTCATTGGATGTTTGCGTGCCTAATAAAATGCTTTCTGACAGTTGGCATGTCAAAAATGAATAGAAGTGCCGAGCAGTAATGAGGCGGAGACCATCGGTGACACTGCAATTACGCTGCTCATTAATTCAGCCACGAGTGGGGGAACAATTGGTGACAGAAAATATAATCGACGTGCAATTAATTGATTTTCTCGATAGGAGCATCTCACTGGAGGAGTTGTTAATCAATAGTGACAACAATGTGCTCAGCGTGTGTGTAACTGAGAGGGGAAAACAAATTAAAATGTCTTTTCACTGCTGAACTATTTATCAAACATATGAGAAAATCAAGTCCCTCCATTTTTACCAAGAACTTTTTCACTTCGGTTTCTTTCTGCCAGTTTCAGAGAAAGGGAGACCTGTGATCTTTATTCTGTTGTATTTCACCAAATATCTTTTGCATATATTTGCAGACTGTGCTAACAGTCGGAAGACGTTTCGCCTCTCATCCAAAAGGCTTCAGTGTGGGAAACCATCACAGAGACAGACAGAGACCAACAACCACTCACACCTACAATTTAGAGTCACCAATGAACCCAAACAGGATGTGTTTGGAGACTCCACACAGAAAGGACCCAGGCCGGGAACCGAGCCCAGGACTTTCTTGTTGTGGGTCAACAGCACTGACCCTAACCCACCGTTCCGACGTGCTGCCCTGTTAGTTAATATCACTCATTAAGATACTCATTTTGACCAATCACTCTGACGTGTCTTTACCTCACCTTTAACTGGGTCTCGGTCCCTGCTGGACTCCAACAGGCCCATTCGAGGACAAATGGCTCCGCCCTCAGCAAAGGTGATGTCATCAGCTCTTTATAATTGTCCCTGCAGCAGGTATTCACAGACCGCCGGCTCTGCTCCGCTTCACTTCCTCCTCTGACCTGAACGGCAGCAGATTGTACGCCGTCAGCATCTCACAGCATGAAGTGTCTGAACAACCGGGCCGAGAGCCACCTGACTGGGCAGGTGGAGTGCGAGTTGGACACCGTGGTTGGTAACGGCGCCTGGGTGAACCAGGGCTACTGCGGGACCCCTCCGCCACTCCCCCGGGTCGTCAGCACCATCTACAGCCCTCAGCCGCTCTTCCAGGGCTCCATGGACAGCATTTACAAACTGGACACCCCCGGCCCGTTCCATCAACCCCCGGACGAGTCGCCGTCATCGGAGCAAAGTCTGGTGAAGAAACGAAACTGCTGCTCTTTTATCAAAGGTACCAACTCAAACTGGCTGTTTCTGCTTTGAATATCAAAAGAACCATAAATAACCATCTTGTTTTTTTCTGTGATTCAGGAGTAAAATTAACTCTCAGAAACAAACTATCTACAGAAAGACATTAGTGTCGTCATTACATACCTGCTGACTTCCACTGTTTTTTTTTGTTTTTGTGTGTTTAGGGTTGTGGGGTACAACACTGACTGAAAACACCTCCAACAACAGGGAACTGTTTGTCCGGACCACACTGAGAGAGTTGCTGGTCTATCTGGTGTTCCTGGTGGACATTTGTCTCTGTAAGTCTCATAACATCCAAAACATTTTTGGATCAACCCTGACCCAAAAAACTAAATCTGAACTTTTTTGTAATTTGATGAAAATCTGTTGATTACGTTTTGATTTGCACTGACGTAGAATGACTGTTCAGTTGTCTCTGATCTTGCTGTACTAATGGATGTGATTCCTGCTTTAGAAGGATTCAGTCCCGGCCACTATCTGGCAGGATGTTACTGTATAGAGCTCTTGGTTTGTTGGTTTACCCTTCTTTAATGTCTACCACAAATGCCCTTCCCATCCATCTGCCTGAAAGCCATTGTCCATGTGAGCTCTGGGAGTGAAAGGGACATGGACACTGCTCTCTTGCCTTTCAGCGATAAGAGCATTAGACCTCACCCATTGTTGCTTTGTCTGCGGTGGATTTACGTTGTTTGATGAGGCTATTTGTTTCAGCGGCGTTCTCTCTCCTCAAACAAATTACAGCCTTTAATCTGAATCTGTTTGACGGCGGGGACATTAACACAGCCAAACAGCATGTCTTTAATGCGTCCCTGTGTGTCTGTTTCTGGGCCGTCTTATCTTCGACCTGCTGAATGGAACAATGTTCAGAGGTGAGCCTGAGCAAAGCCAGATAGGGATCAATTATGGGCTGTCAACAGGGTGATGACGTTGTGTTTCAGTGACATACGGCATGACCAGCTCCAGCACCTACTACTACACCAAAGCCATGACGGACCTGTTTGTCAACACGGCCGGTGAAAGTGGGGTGAAGTTTCAGTCCGTTGGCACCATGGCCGACTTCTGGACCGTGAGTTTTCTTCCACATTTGTTTCCTCCACAGCAGGAAATCAGAACATGACATTTCAATCTGTGTGCAGTACGCCCAGGGCCCATTGCTGGACGGCCTCTACTGGACCAGGTGGTACAATAATGAGTCCCTGAACAGCAGAGATCAGTCCTTCATCTACTACGAGAACATGCTGCTGGGAGTCCCCCGGATGAGGCAGATCAAGATCAAGAACAACTCCTGCAAGGTCCACAAGGACTTCCAAGACGAGATCACAGGATGCTTCGACGTCTACAATGACAAGAAGGAGGAAGAGCTCAGCTTCGGCCTCATTAACGGCACAGCGTAAGGCGCTGTTATATTCAAGAAGATTTAGAGCCTTCCTCAGACGTTCACGGCTCCTCTGTATTTCTACAGCTGGAGCTACCACACAGAGAGGGAGATGAAGGGTTCCTCTCACTGGGGGTTGTTGACCACCTACAGCGGAGCAGGATACTACCAGGACCTGAGTCAGACCAAAGAGGAGAGTGCTGCCACACTGGCCGACCTTTTGAACAACCTTTGGATGGACCGAGGAACCAGAGCTGTTTTCATCGACTTCTCCACCTACAACGCAAACATCAACATGTTCTGCGTCATCAGGTGAGGAGTGTGGGAAGGTAGGTTGGCAGTGCAATTCCCAGCTCTTCCCATCCATGTTCTGAAGGCGTCCATGGGTGAGATGCTGAACCCCAAATGTCTTCGGGGTATCTCTGGTGCGTGGCTGTTCATGGCATAAAGGATGAACTCCCACTCATAAAAGTTTCACCTTCTCCTTTCAGGTTGGTGGTTGAATTCCCAGCAACAGGCGGAGCGATCCCTTCCTACCAGATCAGAACAGTCAAACTGATCCGCTACATCACCTACTGGGATTTCTTCATCCTGGGCTGTGAGATGGTCTTCTGTCTGTTCATCCTCTACTACGTTGTGGAGGAGATTCTTGAGGTGCGAATCCACAAACTGTCCTACTTCAAAAGCATCTGGAACATCCTGGACATTGTCGTCATAATGGTGAGGAATCATCTCTCTTATTTACCTCGAACTTGACCTTTTCTCACGTTTAGTCTGGACCCCAAAGTTGCATTATTCTCCCTCCCAGCTCGCCATCGTCGCCATCATATTCAACGTTTTCCGTACAGTCAAAGTGGACAATTTGCTCGGCAAACTGCTGAAACAGCCGCACATCTACGCTGACTTTGAATTTCTGGCGTTCTGGCAAACACAGTACAACAACATGAATGCTGTGAACTTGTTCTTCGCTTGGATCAAGGTAAAGTATGAACATCCTGTCGATTCATTACCATCATCCCAATTCATAATAAGAATATGTGCTTTCTTCTTGTACTTGTAGGTTTTCAAGTACATCAGTTTTAATAAGACCATGACTCAGCTGTCCTCCACGCTGGGTCGATGTGCTAAAGATATCCTGGGCTTCGCCATCATGTTCTTCATCGTCTTCTTTGCCTACGCTCAGCTTGGATATTTGCTATTTGGGACGGAGGTTGAGTCTTTCAGCACCTTCGTAAAGTGCATGTAAGAGTGGTCATTGACAGCAGCTCACACTGAGATTCAAATAAGACAATGCACCTCAACTCTCTAACTCTTCTCCTTTGCCTTCCTGCAGCTTCACACAGTTTAGGATCATCCTCGGAGACTTTGATTTCGACGCCATCGACCGAGCGAACAGAGTTCTTGGGCCGATCTACTTTGTCACCTACGTGTTCTTTGTCTTCTTCGTCCTGCTGGTAACTCGTCCTGCTGCAGAGAAGGCTTCACCTTAAAATGAACAAAATGAGCATTTTATTTAACTCTTCATGTGATTGCTCCTCAGAACATGTTTCTGGCCATCATCAATGACACGTACTCTGAGGTGAAAGAGGAGCTCTCGTCACAAAAAGACGAGCTCCAGATAACTGACATCATCAAACAGGTAAACGGCTGTGATATCACAGACCTGGACCAGGTCCTACCTGTCACTTGATTTATTAGCTCAATAAACATTTTCCTATTACATTTATTTGGAAAGACGATGGATTAGGGGGCGTGGCTACTGTGCCACCCAATCAGGTTAGAGTACAGAGCCAGTCAGATCCGCCCCCAATCCTCCTCAGCTGGTTTCTTTCAGTGCAAAAAATAAAAACATCCACATAACAGCTGGTAAGAATTGGAGTTTTTTTTCTTGTTATTCAGAGTTATATGAAGACGTTCACAAAGCTGAAGCTCAAAAAGGAGAAAATATCAGATGTCCAGAAGGCGCTGAGGTCTGGATCTGGAGAAATCGAGTTCAAGGACTTCAGAGAGACTCTGAAAGAGTAAGTGCTAATATACAAGAAAGAAAAGCATGTGCTGATGTCAGTGTTGAAAACCCAGCCCTCAGCAGTCTGATCATCTCGTAGGATGGGACACGCCGATCACGAAATCTCTGCAGCCTTCTCACGGTTCGACCGCGACGGGAACCAAATTCTAGATGAAGACGAACAAGAGAGGATGAAAATCGAGCTGGAGGAAAAAAGGGTGTGTTGTTGCCTGTTTTAATCTGGAATGACGCAGAGCTGTTTTTTTAATAATGGTTTTCCTTTTCTTTCCATCAGGATGCTCTTAGCGCTGAACTCAACAACCTCGGAATGAATTATGGGAAAGAACTGATGGAGAAGCCTCCTGTGACAGCCAACGAGCAGAACAGCCACTGTAATCAAACGTTTGCGGATCAGGAACAGTTTCTAAAGTAGGAAACACTTTGATACGCAACCTGTGATAAGTCAAACAGGAGACAATGACAAAAATCTGAATTACCTCCCTCTCTCCATGAAAGGCTGGCGAAGCAGGTTCTCCAGCTGGAGAGCTCGATGGCAGGAATCACAACCAGGATGGAGCTGATTATGGAGAAACTGGGATTGCAGGAAAGTGCCAAGGGGAAGGAAACTGCAGGGAAACTGTCTGGGACCACCAACGATGTGAGAAACAGATCACACAAACTCTTAAACTTCTAAATAAGCGTTAAGAACTTGGAAGTACCACTTCAAGAGTTATTCATGATTATTAGCTCTATGAAGTACAGTCACAATTTAAAACTCCGCTGTGATGTAAGGAAAACCAGACTTTTCTTTAGTAAACACTAAATGTCTTATCTGCCACCGCTCCCGTCCAGACTGATGACGCCGCCTCCGATCGGAGCATCCTGGTTTGGGTGGACAGGAGACCAGCGGCTCACACCAACTCCACGTACGACTGTCACATGTGACTAACCTCCGGGGAACAGGATCATTAACAGGTTATCTGAGAGTCAGCTGACCTACAAACATTCGTTCCAGGTTAAAACCAACAATCAGATCAACAATAACACACACACTCAGACACTGTAGATACTGTAAATAGGTTTCTTTGCTCATTAGGCAGCTGCAGTAGAGCTGATATAATAAAACCGTTAAAGCTCAGATTTATAGGCTACAAGGCTGTAGATGAGACCTGAATGTAAATCTGTATATTGTTAGTGTTTTGTACTATACATATAATTCAACATTAGGTGCAGTGTACACAACACCAGGTAGTTCATGTGCCTCTCGTCTGACTGTTTGCTTTAGTCATTTTATGCTGATGCAGTTTTGTGAAATGTCTTTAAAATATTATACATTTTATGTTTATGTTATATGTTGTTCAGTAATCGTGTAATTTTGTCCACCTCGTGCTGTAGCAGAGTGAATGTGCCCTTCATTAAAACCATATTTATGTTACAAACCAATATTTGCCTGTTGACTGGATGTTGCTCTGATATACTGGACAGAAACTCTTTCTGCAGAGGGATCACAGCACTGAATGCTGCTAGATCCTTTTTCTTTTTGCTCCCAAATTATTTTTGTCTCCCCTAAAATTGTTTTTGCAACCAAAAAAAAAAAAAAAACAAACAAAACTTGACTCCAAATGACAGGATGTCTTCTCAAAATCCTGTTGTCGTAATTTGCCAGTTGTGATTCAGCAGTGATATTTAGAAATTTCCTGCAATTTACAACATAATTTTACGGTGAATTTATGCTTGGCTCTCTCTGTAAAACCAGATTTTTTTTCAGCTACTGATAAACATACAAAGCGAGCAGGTTGAAATGTTTCTTTATTTGAAGTGACTTATTGAGGTTTTCCGTTAAAAAGGAAAATTTGATTCCATCCTTTATTATTAAACATCACTTCTGTTGTTCAACTTACATCAGTTATTGTCATAAAAGCAAATTGCAATTATTACATTCATTATTTCAAGCGAGAAATATATTACATGTCATAAGCGTGCAGTTCAAGCTGAAACTTCACTCGCCTGCTGCTACGTCCTCAAAAATGGCACAAAAACTTAAAAACCGGAAAATCCACATCGGGCAAAAGAATTTAGATCCCTAACGGAGCCTCTGGAAACAACAAAGTTTAAATTTACCAACACATCAATTAAGGCTTATGCATAAATTATATTGCTGAAATTTAACAATGGCATTTTCTACCTACAGTATGTACATTATTTTAATTTTTATTAAGATTTGTGATCAAGGTTTGTATTTACACTCTCAGCCAACATGACCCAGTTTTGTTAAATGAAACGCCCCCAGTTCTAACAGACGAACAAAAACGTGATCATGTGTGTCGGATGGTACGGCAGGAAAGGAGAGCGAGCTCAGGAGGAGTGTAGGACACTGTACAAAATGGCACATATGCAAATAAAACTCAAATGTTTGGACGACATTTGAGAAATCCTCGTCACAATTTGCCAGTTTCAAATACTTAGAGTGGACTACAAAGAAATAATCTGTAAATAATGAGGAAATTCAGAACCCACTGATGATGATGATAAAACAAAACAACCCAATTTTATCATAAGCCTAAAATAGTTGGCTGTCTTTTTTTGATAGAGGTGGATGACAACAAACAAAAGAGCATTTTGAATGATATGAAACAGTTATGGGGCTGGTTTTGTTGCTAAATTAAGTCCAAAAAGTTCATCGCAAACTCTCGCAGCCATTTGAAAGAGATGACAAGGATAACAAGAGGAGGAAAATTGTTTAAAATTCAATATTTTTCTAGGAAACCAGCCCCAGAATCAGCACACAGCATCAGTTACCTTTACAAAGTTTGACTGGAGGGGGTTCACGCTGTTTTTACAATATTTTCTTTACACACAGGTCATGTGCTAAAGCCTTTCCATTGAGACAGAGGATTATAAATTAGTCCAATCTAGGCTACATTAAGGTGTAAACTAAAATCCATCAAACGTCTGCAAAGAACATGCTGATCACTCCGATACAAAACATGAAAAACTTTTTTTTGTGTTGTTTTTTTGCTTTGAGGGTTGTGTTGGTGAAAGTTTTCTTTGTACACAAAATCAACCACCCCACGCTTAAAGTCTCCTTTAAAGCCACGGCTGTTTGTACAAATATTCTGTTCACAAGTCCTGGAAAGACAAACCACCGGCCCAGGGCCTCTATTCACAAAGCATTTTTCATTAATAAATCAAAGCACAACCAAATGTTTGGACACTGAAGCCAGCGTTTGAGCAGTTGGCTCATTCTTGGCTGATGAAACCAGCTTGACAGCACAACACCGTGACCACTGTGGTCTTACACTACACAACTAATTAGCTTTGAAGGACAACACAGAACTCTTTGATGGTTGTCTGTGATGTGAGGCATCAGTGTCTGTGTCCAGTTACCAACATAATGCTGAAAATCCTCTCGTCACCTGATGGGTATGATTTTCACAAAACAGTTGAGAGCTCAGTGTGTCCGATAACACCGACGGAACAAAGACAGCTGGTTTGTTTTTATGTCAGAAGGCCAAGAGCACTTTTCTAGAACAGAACTTTAAATTACCATCAAATAACTTTAAAAAAAGTTTCTAAGTGAAATGAAAAATGTCATTTAAAATTGTTAAACTGAGGGGGGAAAAAAAAGAGAAAAAATGGTTTAGGGACAACTATTAGCTACAAAGGCTTTGTGAATATGGCCCCCGCCCTTATTTTACCAGAGCAGCTGTCCAGATGAAGGAGTGCTATGTGGTCTAAAGGGCTGACAACATCCCCTTGGTGGTACACTTAGGTTCTGGCCAGCTCACTGTGTTTGGTAGCCAGCCATGCTGAAGTTGGCCAGGTTGGACATGACTGGACCAGGTGGAGCTGCAGCCTGAGCTGATGGAGATCCGAAGCTTCCCATCCAGGCTGGTGACTGGGACTGCCTGAGAAGAGCCAACAGATACCTGATCAGAAAGACTGTGGTGGCTGTGAGGTGTCTTCTTCTTAGATACCACAACTTTCAATAGTTCTGTCACTTAAATTCACTTTAGATCCGTGCTTTTTTTTATTGTACTCTTTACTGTAACTGATACATCCAGTACTGCTGAGTTATGAATCTATAATATATGAAAGCTTATTTATATAATTTTACACACACACACACGTATATAGATAGATAGATAGATAGACTTACAGAGACAAATAGAGAGAGAGATTATACATTTTTCAGATGCACCTGTATCATTATGATTCATTCAAAAATAGAAAAAGTAAAACTCACTCTACTCCAAATCCTTGCTGGTTCCATGTCTGGCCGTACATGCTGTAGGAGGGAACTTGCCAGCCGTTGGCCACATACTGCCCATACTGCTGTTGTGGACTCCCATAGACCTGGTTCCACTGCCCCCACTGACTGTACTCAACCTGAAGAGAACCAGCAGCATAAAATATTAGCTTCCCCACTGGACAGATAATCTACTGAACGAAAAAGGTCAGTTCAGCCTTATTAAATCCACACAAGTTTTTCCATTTCCAAAAATCAGGTTCTCTTCTTCTTCTGTGACAGTTTGAGTATAATTTATCATGTATTCCTGTACGAGGAGCAATTTTTTAAAATCTACAACACATATTTCTGATCAGTGACATTCCCCTTACCTGCTGTGGACTTTTGGCCATATCAGGAGACTCTTTTCCCCAGAAGCATTTCACAATATGTCCTTCAATGGCTGTGCCGTTTACTGAAACGATGGCATGGGCAGCGCTCTCATGGGAGGAAAACCTTATAAAGGAAAACAGCAGCTTAGCAGGACAATTTGTCAAAAAAAAAAATAAAACAAATAACATTAAAATATTAACCCTAAGCTCCCTGATCCCTCATACAAGCACTGAGTTCAAGACAAGCAGACCAGAAAAGTGTTTATGTTGACATCTAATGGCCAAATGCTGCAATGGACTGAGATGCTACCTGATGAAAGAGTATCCCTTCTCTGGGAAGACTCTGATTTCCATGATTTGTCCAAAAGGTGAAAAGGTCTGTCGCATTAGGTGCTCTGAAAGAAACCAAAAGAAACAGCTTGATGTGTCAGTTCTTCAGGCTATTTGAGGAAAATGTGTCGGTAGTAATAATAATATTACTGCCATATGACTAAAGACCCTGGAGACGGCATCTTTAGAGAATATGACACCTGCCTGATAATCCTGACTGGATCCCTCCACAGTACACGGTGCAGTTCTGTGGACTGGACTGAGTCACTACGTCATCAAACCTCAGCTGCTTGGAGCCATCTGAAAAATAAATAAATAAATAAATAAAGAAAGAAAAACAGAAACACATCTGAAAAGGAATGTATCAAAGTTTTGTCTTTGAATCATGAAACCACAGCTGGGATTAACAGCATCTCTGATGAATTGAACATTCAGCTATGACTATACTTTGAACTACTTTTCATTTTATATGACTTACTGTGTAAGTATTCAGGAGATGTTAAACTGGAGAGGAATTGGCTGTATGTGCAAACATCAGAAAATATCTGTGAGAGTCCTTGTGTGTGGCTCTCTGGTTGATGTGGTCTCTATAACTTACTGTCTTGGGAACTCTTTGGAGCTGGTGGTTTACGTGTTGCCCAGTTGGTCCTGATTTGCCGTCCTCCAAGCCACTGCCCTCCCATGTTAATAATGGCGTTCTCCGCATCCTATAAATCCAAATCAAACATAGTCAATGCTCTGGTTTAGAATAATCTATAAAATGTATTAGTGACTGTAGTAAATTCTGAAAATGTATTATTGTTTTTAATCTGCAGTAATATTCAAAATGGTGACAATAAACAGGAAACTGATGTTAGAGTATTTAAATTGTTGTGACTATGAATTTAACTACAATTATTTCTATTTTAATTGTTGTAATTGCATCAAAGTAGGATAATAAACAGAAAATAGAAATAACCTTCAGTCTGTGTTCTTGCACTGGAGCCTTACCAGTTTGTTGTAGAAGGACACAAATCCATACCCCTTTGATTTGCCTGTCGCCATGTCCTTCACAACACGGGCGTCCCTGGAGGAAGATGTAAAAACGACTTCAGTGCACTTTTCAGTTTAAACGCTTCAAACTAAAAGAAAGAAAAGAAAAAAAAAAAAAGAAAAAAAAAGAAAAAGAAAAAGGAACCACGCAAAACACACTGAACTGTGAATCCTCTACTCTGTCCTAAATTTAAGGTATATTAGCTCTCATGGCCTCGTACTGAGCACTGACTGATAATTTAACTAACTTCAAAGCAAGACTTGAAAACAAGAACAAAAAAAAAAAAAAACAAACAAACAAACAAACAAAAAAAAAAAAAAAAACAAATAGTACAAATACATGCAGCCTACAGTATTGATTTTAAATAAATTCAGATGTAATAATGGAGCCTTGCCTCTAGAGCACCATTGGTTGTTCAATGCACTCAACAGTAGGCTACTGATTTAAACTCACAAAGGAACAGATTATATGGATTACCATGCATTCTTAAAATCTGCTGTTGGTGCTCGTCCTACAAATAGAAATATATAGAAAATATCAAAAGAGAAAAAAGGAATTAAACGGCATACATGGCCTGTTAACAGATTTCTTTATTTTCTCTGGTCAATTCTTTACCACCAATATGGAGTATGGAGTTTGGGGAGCTGCAAATTTTAAGAAATTGACATTTTCAGTAATTTTGGAAGGAGATCATTACACTACAAACAACACTATGCAAAATCAAATGAGACAATTTAAACATAGATTTAAGAGGGAATACATGGAGTATTGGAATTTGTTAATCTAAGCTAGGTCATGTTAATACATAGCATCTACAAATAAAGACATATGGAAAGAATGGAATAAATAGAGAAAAAAAACTACATCTGTGTCTCCAGAGTGCACAGTTCCTTGCTGTTAGCCTTCAAGCTCCTGTCCAATCCTATGAGCATTTCTGTAAAATAACCAAAGTGCTATTACTTCACTGAGACCCACAACTAAAAGCTGTTCAGGTTCATACACACAGCTAACAATCTGCTGACACACTGTACAGTTTACTTACCACACCCTAAATATGCAAGGAAAAGCAAGAGTACGCTAAAAGTTCACACTTCAATCATAAAAAACAGACACAACACATAGACCACAAGTAAATCATATGCAATACAGTTCTTGATAATCTACAGGATTCATGTTGTCATCAATCACTTTACGGCGTTTGCTCTGCTCTGTAGGATTGTTTTAAAAACAAAGCAACACATCTGATGCTTAGCGGTTCAGTCTGTTCTTATATCTAATTTTGCATGATGTTCAGAAGTATCCTGGTCCATCATTAACTATGTTTACATGCATGGATGTTGTTGACAAAGAATAAACCCAGACGGAAGAGAAATGAAGCACTAACCATCATCTCTGTTACCCTTTAAACCCCTGCTCATACATCAGTCTGTCGAGCTAATAATTTATTCTCACAGGACAATGTGCATAAGATATTCATTAAATCTTTAAATGGCATCCATCTGTAAAGAAATTCAAATACTAGTTTTAGGCCTCCTTATGTGATGCAAGCTTTTGTTTGCTCTTGATAGTTAACGTCTGAAACAAAAAAAATGGTGCCATTTCAATTGTCAGATTACTAGAATTTAATTTGGCAGGACAACAATACTTGTCCCTAGAAAGAGTCCAACTGGGGAGATTGCTCCTTGACTACCGGGACATCAGATTATCCCAGTGTTTATCGCTGCTATTGTTTTAATGCCAAAATAAAAGAAGTGATCTAAGATCACACAGTAGCTTGTAAACTGTTGAGGAGAAAAAAAACCTTCAGGGTGTATTTTTAAAATGTCTTCTCTGCAGTTCATGTGACTATTTTTAAATTGATTTATTTTTTATAGTTAAGCCAATACCCAAGTCATCTGCATGTAAACATGATCACAGATGGTTCTAACACTCAGTGTAAGATTATTCTGAAGTACCATAGTAGTTCCCAACTTCATAGAAGAAATTAAATAATAGCACTGCACTTAAAAATAAATATCCGTTGAAAGTGAAAACTTACGAGATTTTCCCAAAAGGTGCAAATGCAGCCTTGACATCCTCAGTGGTGATCTCGGGGCTCAAATCACCAACAAAAACGTGGAAGTGATCTAGAACAAAACAAAAGTAGAACAAAGAGGAAAGGAGCCATTTACTATTCTGTAGTAAACCATGTTTTCAGTATAGCAGAAAATCAATACGTGAACACTCACTGGATGTGTCTTTCTTCTGGCTACTTGGAGTGGTGGCCCAATTTACTTTGACCTCCTGAAAGCAGCCAGTTCACAGAGAGGATTTAGAGTTATAACAGAGAAGTGGAGAAACAGACATTTTCTACACTGAGAACAGAGATCCCAGGGGAATTCTCAAAAGCAGATGAACTTTCTAACCTCACTTTTAAATTTAGACCAGACAGCTTGGCCTACCTTTCCCAATATCTTCCTCCCATTCATGGCTGCAAGGGCTGCAGCAGCATCTCTGTGTTCGAAGAATTCCACAAAGCAATAGGGGTCATTGCTTGTATGCTGCAAAAGGGGCAAAGTCAAAGACAGTAGTTCAAAAAGGTTGATTCAGCAGCAACTGCCGTGATGTGCCAGCATTTTAAAACAAATGGACATTTTCGAGAAAGCCACATTTCCCACCTGATGTTAGTTTAGACTGAATTTCTTACTGACTTTTGAGGGAAATGGTGGGATGAATCACAGCTGCTTACCTCTGTGATCATTTTGCAGCTTTTGCAGGGGCCTATCTGAGTGAACAGCTGCAGGATCAGAATTTCTGTGACATCTCTGGAGAGGTTTCCCACATACCTGAAGAAACAGAGCTTCTTAATGCGGATTCAGTCACGTTTTTTTATCCAGGTAACAACGAGTGCCTGCAATTACTAATGAAAAGTCTCCGGTGAAGTTCAAACTTCAGGCTGTAGTTAGTGATGGTGAGTTGTTGATGTGACGGAATGTACATTTGTTTGATCACTTAAAAACCGGCCCAACGTCCATAACGACTATCGGCGGATATCTGCCGTCACTGGCGCTTTAAAACAGAGCTTTATTATTAGTTTGGAAAAAGATTTTCATATTAACTACTTTGACAAGACTGAAGCGTTTGATATTTGTGTTATCTAAGAGGCTAATTTGGATAACACTTGGTAGCCAAGTTAGCCACCGGCACCCTGCGCTAGCAAAGCTAAGCTAACGGAGCATAACGACACCCTTAAGGCGCCCGGGATCACTTACAAGGTTTTGGGGTGAGTTTCGTCGTCCATGGCCGATGTCGACAGTCACCGGGGGAGAAAACGTGACTTGCTGGCTGGTTGGCCAACGTTAACTGACTCCAGTTTCCGCTGTCAACTACACCGACTAGCTAACTAGCTTAGAAGCTAGCTAACCGGGCGCTAGGACTGACGTCACGCCGAGAGTCCGGAGAACGTGCGGGTCAGCGTGAGACGACAAAAACGTTTTTACCCTTTAATTAGTGGAAATATTCATTTATACAGCATATTTTTTGCTCCAGAATGCAATTATAAATTGTAAAACTACAAAAAAAAAACCAACGATCTTTATTTGTTTTGTCATTTTTGGCAGTTTCAGGAAGTAATTGCCTCCAAAGACTTTTATTTTGAAGTGGATCTCGAGAGTAGGCTTGTTTTACGAACATTAAAACACTAAAACCAGTCAGTCTTATGTATACTAGAGACTTTACAGCTAAAGAAATAAAATTAGTTTTAAAGAATTTATTATTTCTGTATTTATGGACACGCACACAAATCTTTGTCACGTTTCAGTATCAGGAAGTAATTTCCATCATACTTTTATTTTGAAGTGAAACTCGAGGGTAGGCTTGTTTTAATCACCGCTGTTCCCAGTGGCCTGGGGCCACTCCGGGGACCCACACTGCGGTGTCAGGGTGAAGGCGACAGAGTGAGCAGCTGTGCGTTAAACTGTCTGAGGTTTCAAAAGGGCTATAAATAAAATGTAAAATGTTTCAATCAATTAATTACACACCACCAACACACAGATGCTCCATCTGAATAAATAAATGAGATTTATTTGCCTAAATTAAAGTGTGTGAGAGCATATACTGCTCTTCTTCTCCCTGCTGGGTGTGATCAAAAATAAAAACTACTTGTGAACAAGTTGAGTTGAATTTATGCAACATAAATTAGATGTAGAGTAGGGAGCGTGTTTTATCTCTACAATGTGCAGTATGTTTTGATAGTAGCACTTGGGGGCGACAAAGAGGAGTTCTTTTAAAAAGGTGTTCCTTTATGGAAGCTGTAACAAATATTATTTGGCAAGTGCTTTCATTTTGTACTCATTGTATCAAAGGCATAATATATATATGAGGGTTCCGATGCTTTTTATTGAATCATCCATATTTTTCTGTAATAAAATGCTAAAGGTCTTTCTCACTTTTTACATCAACGATTGATTTGGACTCCTCAGATTGAACTAGTTGTACCAGTTTGTGGTTTAATGCTTCTGAGTCTTATCATGTGAATATTCTGGAATATTCTGTCATAAAACATTATGGAATGATGTCAGCACTAAATTACGAATCTAATTATCATTTGTCAATTATATTTATTCCATTATAGTTTATATATATTATATATAGGTAACAAATATTTTCCTGTCATGAGTGCTTGTCCCACTTAAGCACACACACTGATTCAAGAGACAAATCAAAATAATCTATCTACTTTATGATTTGTCATCTGCATATATTTCCTATATTGTGTGGATAAAACTCAATAAAAATAGGACTTCTGGAAAGTACATCATACAGAGGATTAGAGATTATGTTTACGCTTACAGACAATTTTCAAATTTTCAGACATCCATAAAATAACCAAATCGATCATTGTCAGCTGCATCTGTAAAAATACCTGCAACAGTTTCAGACAGTGTTTTGCCAAACAAGGATGACTGTAATTTACAAGCATTCCCCATCTTGGTGTGAGTCTGAATCGGAGTAAGGAAGACCTGCCATTAGAGCTGTCACTGTGCCCACACAGTATCACAGCGCCGCCGTTATGTAACTGTGTACCAAACCAAAGCAAACCCAGCAAACTGAGGCCCACCCAGGACTGGATTCATCACGGGGGAGCCTCAGGGCACCTGTTTGGGAAATCTCTTATTGTGAAAAGACTTTGGGATTCCCTTCTGTAATTGACTGGAAGTGGCGGGGTGAACCAGGTCACAGGGGTCACTGGGGGGGGGGGACTAAAGTCACAGCTAAATAAATAAATAAAAAAGAAATAAACAAGCAGACGTTTAGTTTGTGTTATTTTTGTTTATTATTTATTTGTATTTGAAGGAGTTGAGTAGAAGGGGGGGGGGGGGGGCACGGTGCCACGGCCCCCCCCCCCTTTCTGAAATGAACCGGCTATTTCGAGAAACTTCCAGCCCACTTTTCTGACGTCACCTGGAGGAATCTTTAAAGCGTCCACCGGCCGTATAAAATGTCTCAGTACCCGACGGCCCGCAGCGCGACGAGCGGCATGAAGACGCAGCTGTCCCCGACGCTGACGATGGCCACCGCCGACAACGACCCTCTGCCCCTCGGCTGGGAGGTGAAGATCGACCCCCAGACGGGATGGCCCTTCTTCGTGGACCACAACAACCGTACGACGACCTGGAATGACCCGAGACACGACACGAAAACGGTAAAAAAAAAAAAACAAATAAAATAAGAATAAAAATGGAGGAGGAGGGGGGATAAAGTTGGTAACTGCTAACGGCCGTTAAAGTCATTTTTAGCGGCCGTTAAAGCCCCGTTTTCGGTTAAAAACTCGACCCGATGAGCCCCGGTGCTGTTGTTTGTTCATGTTGTTGACGGTAGGCCCGGCTTGGCACCGACACCTCCCCGTCACAGACAGCTCATGAGCCCGTTATAACGGGTGATCATCCCCGCTATGTTCCCGTGTCATGATCTAATGCTATTATTACTCCATGACTCAACTGTGCAGGATGTAAAACAACAAACAACAAACGAAAACAAAAATAACTAAGAAAACAGCACAGCGCCACGTCCAGCTAAACTTTTTCCCTTACATGGACCGGAGGCTGCTCCCCCGGTCCGCCTCGGCCTGCGGAGCAAACTGCGTGTAATGCCCGGCGTGGAAACAGCAGGTCCGGGGGAGAGACAGAGACAGAGAGGGGGAAATAAAATACCCCAGGGCTGAAAGGGAGCTTCACGGGCTGCCAGCTGCTAATCTTCAGTCAGTGTTGTCCAAAGTTAGGGTCCCGACGAATCTGCTAGAAAGACACAGCTGTCAGGGGATAAAATTGGTGCAGCGCTGCTGGCGCTGAGGTGTCCCATACTGAAATGGCAGAGGGCGAAAGGTCATTCACAGCTACTCCATAACTTTTAGTCTTTGGAGGAAAGCTCCACATGATTATTCTGGCCTTTTATTTGAAAGGTTCCAGAACAAACTTTGACTGCTTTTCTGATATCTCATTTCCAGACTGCAGGGCTATCAGTTGACCTGTTGCTTGTAGCTGCCAGCAGCAGGTGTGCAGTCACTTGACACGCTGTGAGAATGACCACGAAACAAAAGACAAAAAACAAACAAGCTTCTGCTGCGGCTAATGGAAATTTTTACATTATTCCTAACAGCCAGGAATGTGTTGATACCTCCTGATACATTACGCAATTTTTATTCCCAGAAATAGACACGTCCCAGTGGGGCTAAATTCTGCTCGGACTCTCAGTATGTATACACACGTATTCAAGGATTATTTGTGCTCTTTTACATAAGACTAGACCAGAATAGGTGTGGTCAAAGATGACTGACATTCAGTGCGAAATCAATTCAAGTATTCAAGTATCTTCCTTCCTTATGAAATGTATCAGAGGGTGGAGCAGCATAGTTCCCTGTTCCCTGTTTGTATGACAGTGATGTTTACTGAAGAGCATGTTAGTTTAGAGGGCATGCCAAACTATTGTGTGCAGGATATGTTAGGAAATTTAGCCCAGTGACTGATGTCACTTTACATTTAGAGCAACATATCAAACGCAGCAGTTGCCTGACTGGAAGTATTTTGATTTATCAGATACTCAAAGAGGTGATACTTTTGGCGTCCCTCTGTGGCAATTTTAGATTTCAAGCTATAGCCTTTGCAGTTATCTCAGGACAGAGAGTACTTTTCTCTTCAAATACCACCAGGCTAATGATAACTACTTGGATGTATGCATTAATATGTATGTTATTAATTGTATGAGCGTTTAACTTCACATATTCAGATACATGCTGAATTTATGGTGCGCCTGTGCAGAGTTTTGGATGGACTTAATTTAGGTGTCATAGTATTTGTTTCTTTGTATTTTTTGCAACTTTTAATTGTTTGTTGTAGTGCTTACTTTAAATTACACTCAAGAAGGATGAAAAACTATTTCACTTATAATGAAATGCAAACAGTTCCGCAGTGTTTATTACTCAGATGTTCTTCTGTCTGAGCTTATAACGCAAATAAATGACATTTAAATTCATATCAATATACTGCTGTCTTGTGTTTCAGGTTAGAGAAGTTTCAGCAAATGGTCCCAGCATACCCCCAGAACCAAGCCCTCAGGAGGCACAGAAGACCTTTGTGAGGGAGATGAAGCATCCTATTCTTCGCCCAGGTTATATTCCCATCCCAGTCTTCCATGAAGGCGCAGAGCTGAGGCAGCAACAGCATCCATGTTATTCTTACATCCAGCCATCCATCGCACAGACTATCCGGACAGACGGGCGAACGCCTTCCCCAACACCAGGGCTCCACTGCAGGCCTAGATCGCCTCTACATGGGCCTTCAGAGAGCTGCTCAGCTGAACCCGGGAAGGTCAGCTCACCTGTTTCACAAACAGCAGAGGTAGGACTTGGCTGGTTTCTTGTGCAGAACTGTACAAACAAAGAAAATAACTGGAAACAAGATACTGAATGTTAACAGTTTCGATTGGATCTTTTATTTTTAAGGTTTATACTGCTCCCCATCATCAACCCCAAAGACCCAGCAGCACCAGTCTCCAAGCAGGATACATCCCCATCCCTGTGATCCACGAGGGCGGAGGCCAAACACAAACACAGCCCCAGTTAAATCCCTCTGTCTATTCTCAGCGCATCCCCTACCCAGAGCATCAGCAGCCCTTCCACCGCATTCAGACAGAAGAATGGCCTGGCTACCCTGCAGCGATGCAGCCTCCCCGGGAAAGGGCTTCTCCAATTCTGCTTCACCAGCATCGCGATCCTGCTTCTATTCACATCCAACCTCATATTAGAAGCCAATCACCTATTGTGACGCAGGTCCTGGGGGAGAGACCACAGGTGGTTTAACTTTTATGTGTTTCCATTCAGATTTTTCTTGATGTTCAGTGTGTGTTGATGTAGATTGTGCCACTTCCTAATTACTTCTTTTATAACTCTTAAGGCTCAGCAGCATGTTCCACCAAGAGAGCCACTCCAGAAGATGGAGCAGGAACAACATAGCACGCAGCAGAAACCTGAGAACGCACAACTCCCCCAGCCATTGCACACTGAAGCTGAAATCCAAAAGCCTCAACAACCTCAACACTTCCAACAGCCTCCACCTCAGCAGCCTCAGCAGCCTCAGCACTTCAAGCAACCACTACACTTCCATCAGGTACCACCTCAGATGTCTCCGCAGCCTCAGCAGCCTGAACAGTTAATGCAGACGCAGCAGCAGTTCCAGCCACCCCAGAAACCAGAGCAACCGCAACAACATACAGCAGATATAACTGTTCAAATACCTCAGAAACCAGAAGCCCAGGATGTGGCCGCTCCTCCCCCAGAGGCCCCTCCTGTTAAGGTAGAGGCTGAACAGGCTGCTCAGTGTCCAATCCACCCAGGGTTGGCTAAGGTACAGCGGATCGATGACCGGGTTTCTAAACTGGAGCAGGAGGTGAAATGTTTTGATGGGAAGAAGAATGATAAGAAGTATTTGTTACTGGAGGAACTGCTGACCAAAGAGCTCTTGGCGCTGGACTCGGTTGACCCAGAGGGTCGTGCAGACGTACGGCAGGCAAGGCGGGATGGAGTCCGTCGTGTTCAGACCATACTGGAAGAACTGGAGCAACTGGAGGAACAGCCAGCCAAGCCTGCAATTGACACCGCGATGGAGGGAGACAACTTGACACAGAAGGGAGAGCCCAGCATGATCACCAAGGAGAATGTGGAGACACCAAAGGAGATATCATAATAACTGCACACCCTGTAATCAAGAGGAGAGAAGGATAACGCTGCTGCAAATCTGCTCCAGCTAACTCTCCTCTTAATACGTCTACAGCATTTGTGGAAATTGCATGCATTGATTAACAGTGTTGGTGTTTTCCGCCATTCAGCACATAATTGGTAACTCAGTACAAGTGTTTTTTCAAGCCAATGTTGTTGCCTTCTGTGTTGTGCCAATGTCTTCGTAATAAGACAGCTGTCATGATCAATTTGTTGATGACAATTTATAGTCAAATTAAAGTTTGAATAAGAGGCCTTTATCAATAAACGGAAGAAAACTAGAGGTATTTTCTTAAGAAATGTTATGTGTAGTTGCCTTTTGTCTTGATCAAATATTGTATGGAGCTTTTCTTAATCCGGTTAGCTCTTCAGTTAGTACGTGAGTGCAAACATTGGGACTAAAGCAGAACTCACTCCAGAACTCAGTCAACAGAAAAGCATTATCCCCTTCATGGCCACATGGCCATGTTGGAGCTGCTTTGTCACAGATCACAGTGAATATGTTTTATTAGATGCTGCTTTTTGGTGCATTACTCATTTTGCCATCTTTGCACTTGGCTATCATTGAAATGTACCATGCTGAAAGTTCAGAAGCACTTCATTTGAAATATATCAGTTACACAGGTTTTGATTGATGTGCTTGAGTGTTTGTATGTGCGTTGGTTTACTCGTTATTTCAAAAATTATATCAATATTTATATAATTCTGCAGTATTTTGGTACATTTATGAATGTGTAATGACAAACCGAGGTGAGATCCTGTATCTTACTTGAGATGTGAGACAATCAGCACTTAGTGCTCATTAAGAATAACGGTTTATGATTGCCAGAATGTCCTTGTATAATTACCAAAGCCACAATCTGTAATGACAATAATACACAAACGGCCTGAAAGCCTTAAGAACACAAAATGCTCAGTTCCTAAACAAAGGAAGAAAACCTCAATTTGTGATTTTTGTTTTTCCCCAAAACAATTAATACAAATTATGTATCTGTTTGTATAGTAATTTATCACTGTAGTACAATCACAAGCCATCTGTAAAGTGGGTCAGTGCCTCACACCTTTACAGATTATGGATTGTGGCTTAGTCTTGGTCACAGTTTATGAGTAGCAGGCTGATGTATTGAAAGCAATCATTCTTGTTCATATGGTTGAAAATAAAATGTATTTGACAAGGATTTTTGCCTAATATTTGGGTAAATTCTGAATACTGCCTGGTAGTTTTTATTTCCCCTCTATTCAGTGAATCTATTGGCTCTTTACCTATTTTTAGGACCACAATTTATTGTTATTTTCGTGATTTATTAATCGTTTGATTTTTTTCTTTTTTCTTTTTTTTTTTTGCAATAAAAAAAGCCAAATGTATAGTTTGGTCTGACAAACAAATCCACACAGATTCTGCTAGTTCTCCAATTTTTTAGTGAAATGGTAAGAATATAATTCTGTGCACAAATGGAAACCTATCTATCTATCTATCTGATTGAAAGTGCACGTATGAAATCATGATTTATTGTCACGTAATGACAGTGACTGTGCTTCCTGATCCAGTCTGGGTGTTTTTTAATGATAAAATTAATGACCATGACTCACTTCAGCTGCTCTCAGCCTCTTCCTGCTGGCCCCACTGAGTCAGAGCGTGGCTGCAGCATGTTTGTGCCCTTTTTCCCTTCTGGGTGGGGGCATGAGTGCAGTTCACCCTTCTTAGTGTGCAAATAAGTCCAATGTGTGAAATCAGACAGATTTCAATCATTTTGTGTATTTATATATATTATATTTATATATATGAACCCGCTGACAGGTTTTTGTAGCTGCTCTGGAAACGAACAGGAAATTAAACGTCTTCTCCAAATAAAGGTTTAGATTATGATATGATATGATATTTTTTTAATCCACGTGATTTCTGCTCTCATATAAACTAACGTGAGCCTTGTTTATTTAATGTGACGTGTGATGACGTGTCGCACCTGCTCACCGGTGATGACGCGCCGTCAGGTCACGTGTCTTTGTTTGGAGCAGGGAACCGTCTGTTAAGCTTCGCCGCGGCCGGGGCTCTTTCTCCCCCGGTGGTCGTGTGTTCGCCCGTCACGGTGCCCGGTATGCCTGGAGGAGGGCCGGGGAGCCTCTCCGGTAGAAGCGGGGCCGATCGACCAACATGCGTAGATGCGGAATAAACGGATCCGGAACGGACGCGCTTCCAGCCGCCGCCGCCGCCGCTGCTAGGCGGCTAACTACCGAAGCTAACAGCCCGTGGCAGAGGAGCTAACCGCGGCTAGCAGCAGCTCACCGCCGAGACAGCTGCTCGGTTTTATCTGAGAGAGCAAAAAGGGACAAAATGGAGCTGTTCCAGGCCAAAGACGAATACATCCTCCAGAGCGGGGACCGAGCGCTGTGGTGCAGCCGAAGGGACGGAGCCATGACGGTCAGACCTGGTGCGTTCGGCCGCCGGCCATTTACGGTCACCTCACATTCAGAGTCCGATGAGAGCCGCTTCTCTCCGGGCACCGGCAGGCGATGCTTTCCTTTTGATTTCATTAGTTTTATTCATGACCTCTTTGTCCACCTCCGGTATCTTTAATAAACAGCTCCGTTATCATTTATGATGCACGTTAAAAATTGGAGGATTGGAAGTGATCGTTAAAAAAAACAAACGGTCCATTCCTAAGTGTTGAAATCATCGACCCTGCTTTTATTCCGGGAGTGCCAACACCCCAAACAGGCTCCAAAGTTCCTGCTTGGCTGCTTGGCTCCCTCCTGGAGGGCAAATGTGACTCTTCAGTTCTGTGGATCACTCACAAACAGCTCAGGACTAAAAACATGGAAGAAAGCTGTCACTATTAAAACTCAACTTGTGCTATTTCCAAAGTCTAATCTTGTTGTTCAGAATTTATTTGTGTGACAGTGAATATGTGTAACTTTGCTCTCGTAAGTCACACATATGTTAACATTTCCTTTATTTATTTATTTTTTTTATCTTTACGTCATCCTTATCTTATAGATTTCTATTTCTTATTTTTTAACGATGACGTAACTAACAGCATGAAAGCATAACAAATATGATGCTTTGTGATGGTGCGGCCGGTGGAGCAGCTCCTGTCATTGCACCTGAGGTCAAAGGTCAGACTCCACCAGGTGTTTTGCTCTGGTAAATGAATTATTGTTGGCTCTTTGGGGAAACAGCTGCAGTGAAGAGACGGCGGTAGTAAAGGAAAAGTTTCATTCGTCACACCAAAAGGTGTGCGTGTTGTCGTCTGTGTCGGCTGTGCAGCCAGCCTCAACAGGTTTTTAGTTGCACCGCTCTTTCATTATTTAATTGGAAAAAGGGTTTCCACTGCTGGCTGGGTTTCTACTCTTCTCTTCGGCACACGTTAACGTTGGAACTGTTGTTTTGTTCTGTGAGCTCTTCCTGGCGTGGGCCTTCTGGTCAGTTCCTCTGGTGGAACAGGAAGGATCATTGTCTGGAGCTGCAGACAGTTGGTGTTCTCCACCCTTTAGCCACACCGATTTTCTCCACCATGAACTTTGAGTCGGCACCAAAGTGAAGTGTTCTAGTTGACTTTCCAGTCACAGAGTTTGTGCTGTGCTTTTGCTGCTGTTTGCAGAATGCACTTGTGTTTCTTACATTCACAATGACTTGCAGTCAGGTCCTTCTGTCCGTGGGTTTTTACTGCAGCGAGTCTTGTTTCACTTTGTATTAAAAGCAAGTTGGAGCCTGACAACAGGAAATCATCAAACCATCAGTTCGCTCTCTGTTTGGTTGATCTGTCGGTTACAACTGAGCTGTTTCTCACAGGAAGATATACACATTCTCCATCTTCAGCGCCTCGTTTAGAAGCAGACACACAAACGTGCAGTATTTTTAGTATTTGTCCACATCACATCTGCGCCGTCTATTCATTTGTTTCATCTCCATCGTTTTAATCTCAGCGACAGACCTGCTGTTGGCCTGGAATCCGGTGTGTCTGGGTTTGGTGGAAGGCGTAATCGGGAAGATACAACTTCACACAGGTATGTGGACAATGACAAACATTTGGCCTCTGAGTCTGAAAAGTGAAACCAGAGCTGAAGAGCTTTAAACCGTCATCCTGTCTGATGACCATCAGGGAGAGACTGGTTGTATTGGTTGTATTGAAGTCTGTGGGAAAATGTCCCTCCTCCTCAGTAAACGTTTTCCTGATCAGTTTATGGTCTCAGTCTGAAATACAACATGATGTTCACTTTTTAAATGACGCTCCATTCAGAGGGAGGGGAGGGGTTAGGGGGGCGGGGCTACTGTTTGATTGACAGGCTGTACCACACATCAGGTCCTGTAAGTGAAGATTATTACTGACCCAGTGTCTTATTATTTCTAATGACCTAATTTAGCTTAGCGTGATTGTTATCACAAAGAGTTTTCTCTGTGATGAAATAAAAATATTTGGATATTTTCACATCGATCCATCACAGTACTGACTGGTGTGATAGAAATCTGCAGTGCTTTAAAATGTTTACAGTTATGAGCTGATGAATTTTTATTGTAGCAGGTATGCATAGGCTCATATTATATCCTTCACAGGGGAATCAGTCTGGTTACTTAAACATATTAATGTGATTTAAATATTTATTTCCCAGATTTTTTTTCTTTCTTTTTTTTTGTGTTGCCTTATTAAAAAAAAAATCTGTGGTCAGTGGCTGTTGTGCATCTGCTTCTTCACACCTTTCAGAATGTGAGGAATGCTGCACCCGTGATGCAACTCCCCCTTCTTCTCCTCTCCTCTCTTGGCAGATCTTCCTCTTGGCCTGGTTTTAATCCGTCAGAAAGCTTTGGTCGGCCAATTACCAGGCAACCACAAAGTCTACAAGATCACCAAGATAGCTGTCATTCCTCTGTCTGATGAAGAGCCCCAGGAGCTGGAGCTGGAGGTGTGAACACTAAAGCTGTAAATTAGAGGCTGCGCTCATGTACTTGTGTTTTTTTTTTTTTTTATTACTGTATTTGCCCTCTTGACAATAATCATTCCACTGCTTGTGCAGATTATTTTCTGTGCGATACCCAAGAATACCCCATGTGTTGGCGTCAGCATGTGATTCATCCTGGAGATGAAGTGGTGCAAAATGAGATGTACTTGTTTTAATTTCACCCACGCTTTTAGAGTGAAAATTAAATGCAGGTTTGCAGTTGTTGTTGTGATGGATGTGAAAGGAAGTTTCTTGAGGCTAAGATTTCAGTCTTTCAGGGCTGCTTGGTGGACATTGAGCCAGGATATTTCCAAGTGAGTAAAGATTCCTGAAAGGCCTTTAGACCCCAACCCGTTAGACGTTGTCCTGGTCCTGCATACTGATCAGATGGTTTGACACCTTTTACATCAGTGTAGCTGTGAGACTGTTTCCTGTAGTGTTTTATTGCATTTTATTGGGTAGAACCAAACTTTATATTTTCCTTTCTGTCCCAGTTTGATGCTCACAGTTCAGTCTTTAGAGCTTCACTGTGGTGCCGCCCTCAGTTATAACATCGTCATCAAATTGACCTTAACTTCCTTTCCTAAATATCACCATGTTGATCAAATCTGTGTAGTTGCATAAATCTGACAGAAGATTCTGATTTCCAGCTTTGCAAGAAGCATCACTTTGGAATCGACAAACCGGACAAACTGGCCCAGTCTCCTGATGAGTCCAAGTTTTTGATGAAAACTTTCAGTCAGATCAAATCTAATGTCGCCGTGCCCATCAAGAAAAAGGTATGTTTGTGTTATTCCGTCCTCTTTAAAAAAAAAAAAAAAGCAACAACCACACACTCTTTCTGTTATTTTCCACATTTTAAAATTTTGAGGATTTGAGCAGGATTTTCTGTCTTTGCTTTGTCATCTTTTGACGCTCTTGCTTATCCACCCACCCAATCCAGTATTCCCCTGCCTTCCAGGTCAAAGAAAACAAAGAGAAGGAGCGGCTGGAGAGGAGGCTGCTGGATGAGCTGTACAAGATATTCATGGACTCTGACTCCTTCTACTACAGCATGACGTACGACCTGACGAACAGCGTGCAGCGCCAAGGAGACTCAGAGAAGACTGGCTTACCCCTTTGGAAACAGGTCTGGAGAGAGATAAAGATTCTCTTTCTTCCTCTTGTTTAATGTGAAACAAACATTTCTCAGCTCTAGGTTATTATCAGTGTAAACAAACAGAAGTGGATGAGATGATTTATAGAGATAGATGAAGTTTTAACTCTGAATCTGTCTGATTCCAAACATCAGCTGGTCTTTACAGCTTTTATGAATCTTGATTTGCTGCATTGAGATTTAAATGACCTAAATAAGGAATAGATGCAGTAACATAGAAATTGAAATGTTAGACTTCCTTCCACATGTTTGGATTTCAAAAGAAAACTTGACATCTGACTGGTTGTTGTTTTGAATCTGTTAAAGGTGGATGACCGCTTCTTCTGGAACAAACACATGATCCAAGACCTCATTAATCTTCAGGTAACTTGATTTTCCACATAGAAATTCAGTCGAGTGTTCATCATGGCTGTGTTTCTATTTTTAGACTTAAATAAATGCTCAGATTTAATTCCTTGACACTTGCTGGCTCAGTATTTTTCTTGACAATCGTGAGCTGTGCAGTCGGCTCTGCTGGGTGTGCCGCTGTTGTATGTGCTGATAATTACCAGAGCTTTATCAGAAGAGTATGAACATACTCTGTCCGGAGGAGTGATAATGGCTCTGAGTTATGGAGGATTATCCACTTTGGACTCTATCAGCCTGTCAGGCAGGCAGCATTTTAATCCTCCGTCCTGCTGTTTTTATTTACTCCTTGATGGCTTCAGGTCCCGGAGGCCGACTTCTGGGTGATTCCAATCATTCAGGGTTTTGTACAAGTGGAGGAGCTGGTGGTGAACTACAACGAGACGTCTGACGAGGAGAGGAGCAGCCCCGAGACGCCGCCGCAGGAAATCACCTGTGTTGATGACATCCACCCTCGCTTCACTGTGGCTTTGATCTCAAGGCGTAGTCGCCACCGTGCAGGTAAAGCGGCCAGTTACTGTCAGGTTGGACTCAAATATTTGGTGTGTAATTAAAACAGCATTTCTGACTGCTGCTGATGTCGTGTCTTTGCCCGAAGGCATGCGGTACAAACGCAGAGGCGTGGACACGGACGGACATGTCGCGAACTACGTGGAGACGGAGCAGCTGATCCACGTGCACAGTCACACTCTGTCCTTTGTGCAAACCCGTGGCTCTGTGCCTGTGTTCTGGAGCCAGGCTGGTTACCGCTACAACCCCCGTCCACGCTTAGAGAAAGGTCAGTACAGCCACGTCATCTCACTGTCCCCTGGAGACGGGGCCTGGTGGAGGCTTGAGTATTATGGGTTTGTCCAGAAAGTGTTTTTCTCATCAGTCAAAATATAATTATCTTGACATTGGCCTTTGCTCTAACTCTTTTAGCCCGAGTCTTCAAGATAATGGAAGAGATATGGGAAATAATTTCCTTTGTTTTCATGTGAATTGGTCCTCTCAGGAACAGTGAAGTGTCTCAGCTTACAAACATCAGCTGCTCTTTGAGCTGTTATTCCTCCTGTTTCCTCCTTAAACAGAATCAGCTGATCTGTCCACTGTGAAACTGATGAACCAAGTTAGTTCAGCTCTGGGTCAGTCTGACTCTCCATCTTTGATAGTGACGTCTACAGTCATGTCTCTACAGAAAAACCTTAATGTGGCTCTAAAAGCATTAACAGCTTCGATTTCATTGGCTTTCACTTTCTTCCTCCTGCAAACTACTCAGTTCCATATAACTCACTGGAATACTTTTCTCATGTTTCAGGAGAGAAGGAGACGATGTCTTATTTTGCCGCTCACTTTGAACAGCAGCTGAATCTCTACAAGAAGCAGGTGAGTCCGTCTGTTCCCACGAGAATGTGCTCAGTATGTTTACTGACTTGTTATTTCAGAGCCGTTGTGGTTTTCTGCCTTTGGCTGCTGGTGATGTTACTCGTGATAACTGAAGCCACTTCAGCTGTTACTGTCTGTGAATATACAGAATATTAGTTTTGTGTTAACTTTAGTGGTGCTGCCATGTTATTTAAACTTGAGCTTTTTAAAGATTTTAATTGATCATATTAGAACATTTGCCAAAATAATCCTGATGTATTCATTTAGGATATCATGCAGCTTTGGTGAGACTTTTCTGAAATAAGATTTTAACTTCATGTTTGTGTTTCCTACAGCTGCACAACATATAATAGAGTTTGTTGGTAAAGGTATAATGTGTATGTGTTGTTACAAAGATGTCCCGGCCTACAGATTTAAACATGTTTGTTTGGTCCAAGACCCAACAAAAACTCAGACATTTAAAAAGAAATATTAAAAATGTAAGAATGATAATTTTTTACTGAAATCTCAGTTTGATTTTGACATTGTTATTTTTGGAGTTTCCGCAGAATCGGCTCTGAGCGGCTCACAGTGGATCCCCAGCTCTGGCTCACAGCTCTTCATTGTCTTCTGCAGGTCATCATTAACTTGGTGGATCAAGGTGGACGGGAGAAGATCATCGGCGATGCTTACCTGAAGCAAGTACTCCTGTACAACAACTCAAACCTCACATACGTTTCGTTCGACTTCCACGAGCACTGGTAAGAGGAACCCCGGTTCGAGGCCACACATATAAAAATACATTTTTAACCACGATTCCTTGACTTCCTGTTTTCTGTTCCTTATGTTCTACTTCTCAGCCGAGGCATGAAGTTTGAGAACGTGCAAATACTGACAGATGCTATTTCTGACATCATCACTGACATGAAATGGGCTTGGTGAGTGACATTCCATCAACTCCAGAAAACTGAAGTCCAGTTCACATTCCTGAAACTCTCTCTCTTCCTGTGTCAGGGTGGATCAAGCCGGAGTCATCTGCAAACAGGAAGGGATCTTCAGAGTCAACTGCATGGACTGTCTGGACCGGACCAACGTGGTTCAGGCTGCAATCGCCCGAGTGGTGATGGAACAGCAGGTGAGACGAAGATGAACATCAGTTTCTCTGCTGCTTTATTTTTCTGTGTGTGATCAACCTGCTAATATAAAAGCAGATTTAACCTTCTTCCACTGCCAGTTGAGTTGAGTTTATGCAAATAAACCATTTTATTTTTTCCATAAAAAAAAAAAATATCCCGAGATGAGAGTACAGTAGAGTCAGACACCAAAATAAAGTCTGTCTGTAGTCTGGACTGTTCTTCCTGTTGGTTCAAACTGAGTCCTGATAAAATCTGAAATTAAACTGAAGTTATCTGGACAAATGCCAAAATATCAAGTAAGAAACAGCAGTGAATTACTGTGTGTCTTTTATTTATTCTATCTGGCTGAAGGTTGGAATTCAAACTGCTCTACAAAAGCCTTTTAAGTGTCATTTTATCTTAGATTCAGGTGAAGACATGAATTCTTGACTAACACACAGAAGACAAACTGTTTACTCCAAGATGGAAAAAAAAAGAAACAGCTGATCATGAAATTGAACAGTTCCTTTAAAAATGGGCACAGATTGACCTTTCCCTCCAAAAGACAGACGGTCTTGGAGCAAATGACCGGGACAGAACTGTTTCTTGCTTGTCTTCCTGCAGCTGAAGAAACTGGGCGTGATGCCACCAGAGCAGCCGCTGCCTCTCAAGTGCTACAGGATTTATCAGATCATGTGGGCCAACAATGGAGACACCATCAGCAGACAGTACGCAGGGACGGCAGCACTCAAGGTAACAACCGGAGCAATAAAATCCGAAACAAAAGATACAGATTTGAATTACAGAGAAAAGATAGAAAATGTGGAATGAACAACAATAAATTTATGCAATTCAACATTAAAACCAGGAAATTTTCAGAGAAGATAATAAAGTTTAGGTTTCTGGTCATTAGACAGAGTTTAAGGCTCTGCAGCGTCTGTATGCACTTTTAAAAACTGTCCGTATTTAACACTTACTGATCTGTTGTAGGGAGATTTCACCAGGACAGGGGAGAGGAAACTGGCTGGTGTGATGAAGGACGGCGTGAACTCGGCCAACCGCTACTATCTGAACCGTTTTAGGGACGCTTACAGACAAGCAGTGATCGGTACGGAGAAACCTTCAGATATTACAGCTCTGCATGTCCTGAGGTCAGCCCCTGATTGGCTCCTGTCTCCCCCTCCCCGCAGACTTAATGATGGGCCTGCCAGTGACAGAGGACCTCTACTCCATCTTCAGCAAAGAGAAGGAGCATGAGGAGAAGGAGAAGGAGAACCAGCGAGGAGCCCAGGAGCAGGTCAGCCTCCTGCTGCAGACCTACATGCAGCTTCTCCTGCCGGATGATGAGAAGTTTCACGGAGGTTGGGCCCTCATCAACTGTGACCTGAGGTTAGTGAGCAGCTCCTGACTCCAGGCAGCGTGTGGTGGCCTTCAGCTGAGGTGTCTGGGTAGTTAAATTCGATTGTACAAATCTGTCGGGTCTTCATGAATGTTATAATTACTCAACAAAGTCGTAAATGAGCTGCCGTTCTGAAGCGTCACGTTTGCAATTTGTCTGTCGGTCATCTTGTTTTTGGAGACCAGAGGTTTTGGAGGAGAAGGTGGAGCTGCCCCGCCCCATAATCCGTCCTCTGCTTCCCATAGACTTCAATACAGTCTGACCTCTTTTCCAACCAGTGGAGTCGCCCCTTTACAGCTTCGGTTCTCTAACAGACTCAGAGTCCCGGTCGGGTTTACAGGCAGTCATTGGTTTCTACATAATTTCTGAGTTAAAGCGCCCACTTACCATCTTCACTGCAGATGATGAGCCACTCTGGTGCGATTCCGATAAGACTCCACTTTAATGACCTCTTAATTTCCCGCCAGCCTCATAGATGCAACCAACAAGGATGTGGACGTGCTGCTGCTGCTGTCGGACAAAGCCTACTACATCGCTTAGTGAGTCTGACACTGCAATTGGCCTAAATGTGTCTTTAAATGTACTTCTGACGGATTCACCTTCATTCTCATTTATTTCCCTGCAGCTATGATGAAGAAGCGGACAAGGTCAACCAATACCAGCGCCTGAATTTAGAGGGTTTGGAAAAGATCGAAATTGGTGAGAAGTTAAAACTCGCAGGAGAACTGAAGGTTCCTGCTAACGCACTGAGTCACCCAGCACTTCCCAAAATTCGACTTAATGTAGATTATGATTCATGAAAAGAAAGTCAGTACTTAAAAAAAAAAAGGATGTTTGAGGTTTTGGCTTTTTTCTCCCTTCCCTTCCACAGGTCCAGAGCCGACTCTGTTTGGGAAGCCAAAGTTCTGCTGCATGCGTTTGCACTACAGGAGCGAAGAGACGAGCGGATACTTTCACACTCTCAGAGCCGCAACACGAAATCCTGACGATGACGGAAAAGGTGGGAGTCAAGCTTCTTCCCAAATCATGTGTCAACCGGGCTTGTCGTCACCCGCCAGGTTTTTAAAGCCCACAGTTTGTCATTTATATGTCTTATTTCATGGGCTCTTTGTCAAACCAACATGGTTCCAGCTTTTATGTGCTTTCTCTTTGAAAGTCTTAAAAAGCTGGAAAACATTTTTCAGACTCAGATTGTGACATATTTCAGATACGCTGCAGTGCATTGCTGAGATGCTTCGTATAACAAAACAAGCCACCGGTCTGGACCTGCTCGTGGTTGAAAAGAAGCTGGAGAGGTGAGAATTTTTTTTCATAATATCAGAGTTTTGACTGCAGGAGCTGACAGAGTCTGCGTCTGTTCCAGGAGACAGAGTCGGCCTCACGAGGACATCATGGGGATCCAGAACAAACCTGCCGATCAGATCCAGGGCAGCTCCGGTTTGGCACAAGGCAAAAGTTTCCTGCTCAACAAATTCTCCTCCCTCAATCAGAAAGTGAAACAGACCAAGACAAATGTTAACATTGGCCCCTTCAAGCCCCTCGGGAAGCTGGGAAATTTCTCTAAGCCTGACGTAAAAGTAAATTTCCTAAAACCAACTATGCACGTCAACCTGTGGAAGTCAGACAGCAGCTTGGAGACGACAGACAGTAACCCCGGTGGAACGAAGGACTCGGGCAACGAGCACTCTGAGATGTCCGACGACTCGGACTCCTATAATTCCGACCCGGAACACCCGTGCTCTGGCTCTCTGGAAAACGTGGACTATGTGCTGCCCAGCTGCGGTATCGTGGCGTCCAACCCACGACTGGGCAGCCGCTCTCAGTCCATCGGTAGCGTGGAGCTAAACATCCCCTCCGTCATCCGGGTGACTGGCTCCGATGGCGTGCAGGAAAGCTCTCAAATCAGCGATGACAAGTCTCCAGGCGCCGCCTCAGTGGCTGAAGAAGCCATTTTGATTGACTTTGGCACTCCCATCGATGCCTACTGCCACCAGTTCGTCCAGGATGCACAGACCAAACCTGTGGAGGTGTTTGGAGAGCCTCCGCTCCACCCCGAGGTGCCTGTGCAGAATAAAACCTGGGCAGACTCAGACAGGCGGCCAAGCTCCGAACAGCAGCGTCAGCCTGAAGAGCCCCAGCTCCCGAGGCCGTCCCAGCTCGACGTCCAGTCCACTACCTCCGGTTCCAACCTCCTCGCCGTCCAGAAGCCCAGCTCCGCAGTCTCAGGAGGCTCTCAGAGGAGTCTGGGCTCACAGTTGGAAGGCAGCCTCGGCCCTTCACCGGCTGACAGCAACGGCAGCCGAGTGGTTTCTCCCTTCGCCAAGATCAAGAGCTCCATGGTCCAGGTGGCCAGCATCACCCAGGCGGGACTCACCCAGGGCATCAACTTTGCCGTGGCGAAGGTACAGAAGAGCCCCGAGCCGGATGCCGTCAACGAGACCCAAGAGAACGAGCTGAAGGCAATGTTTACACAGTGCCAGACCAGGATCATCCAGATCTAGTGCTTTCCCTGTAGCAGTACTTCCTGTATGGTAGCAGTAGCAACAGCTTGCACTTAGCGTCAGCACTCGGCCAAGAAACGCGCTCTTAAATTCCCCCTTTAGTTCAACTTGCCCCCGTTAAAGATGACTGTTGTACAGAACTTAAGCTGACAGTGACCATGTTTACACGGCAGAATTAGAGCGGAGTCCTTCTTTTATGGATCAGTAATCAGTTGTCATCAATATATTCAGTCCACAGCATCTATAAATGTTTAAACTGTTATAACTGAACTAACTGCTAAATTCATTAAGAGGTAATAATCTTTATTTATATGACAATACATTCAGATAATTAACAGCTAAGACAGGAAGAGCTTTAGATTTTTAAGACGTTTCGATCTTCTGGAGTGTTTTTTGCTTGTTAACGCGTCACTGTCTTTGGTCTGAGAAGGTATTTAACTACCCACAATGCCTGCATGTGAGGTGAATGGTAACAGCTGACAGTGGAACTTAGCTGCATGTTTAAAAAGAGCAGTGGACTGGAACAAGAACGTTACACGCCCCCCAATGACCTTTGACCCCATGACAGAGGCTGTAGAACCCGACCAAAGGACGGCTCCGTGTGAACTTTGACCCTTTTGTATAGACGACAAATTGTATGTAGTTATCTATGTAATATCAATGTTGTCAAGTGTAACTTAGAAGATTCACCGTTAAAGAAATAACGACCACGCGGCCGTAGTAAGATTCAGATTATCCTGGTGGTTGAAATGTACAGTGAGTGTCGTATGTTTAACTGTTCCCTTCGGCTTTTTGTATGGACGGTAGGGTGGCAGCTTATTTTGAAAGGAACCAGGAAGCTGGTTGATAGACAGTCAGGAGGGTTTCTGTCCGGAGAGCAGCATATAGTAGATATATGCAATCGCAACGCACCCAATTATTCGGAACACTGACGCTTTATGCACTCCTCCAAACTGAAAGCATTTTGCCTTAATGGGGAACTGAAGTGGGATTATGTATATCAGGTATTTATGGCAAAATCTACCTTTTTAAGTCCACTCTTACATGTTACATTTGGTGTACTGTATAAAAGATCGTGTTCAGGGTTACTCTGTGTCATCAGGCTTCATCCTGGGATATTTCAGCCGATGGCTCTTAACACTCCAGGTTTAAGAGACGCAAACAGACGCTGGTTGTGTGTATATGTTCTGTACAGTGTGCGTGAGTTGTGAGTTTGACTGCTGCTGGCATTTTGATGAACTCACCTCAGCTCTGGTTATATCTACATGCTCAGAAGCTGTAAACATCATTATATGGTGTTTCTTTTTTCTTTTTTCATTGACCTCAATAAGTGAGATTTTACCCATTCAGCCTCACTGTAAGAAATCTCCATATTATTGTCCTCCACAACCAAGGCCACCTCATCCCACTGTTTTATACATCAGTGTCATTTTCTTATCAAGAATTATTATTTTTATAGTCATCTGTTTTGCTTCCAGCTGAAATATCCCAGGATAAACTGTCATCTTTCATATTTTGTGTTACTTTTATTGTTTTCTGCGTTCAGCTCACTCACCAGCAGATAAGATGTGGGACCCTTGTTATGTTTTATGGTGACTATAATTGTGTGAGACTGCTTGCTGGATAATTTGTTGGACCTGCTGATAGTGTGTGTTGGTGCTGCCAAAGCTGGGAGGAAACAGCTGTAATGAAAGGTTTTAATGCAGAAGGTAAAAGGCGTTTTTGTTTTTTTAATTCCCTTCAGGATTGCAAACACTGGAGCAGAAAAACTCAACATTCCCGATTAGACCACGACACTCGAGCGTTTCTGTCTGGTTTTGATATGCAGAAGTTCGGTTAGATCCATAGATCCTGCTTGTTTTTACACCAAGTGCTTTTGCAACCCCCCCCCCCCTCCCGGAGGACCGAGGACCATGACAGGACCGTCGTGTGACCAGGAGTCTAAAAGCATTTGATTTGCACTGTTGAAGCACATTTTCTAGCATTAGCACCGTTTCATTTGAATGTCTGTGGACATCATGTCGTTCTCCTTTACCAACTGAATATTGTCATTGTTTTCCACAGTGTACTGAGATTGTATTGTATATTAAAGTATCCTATTTATTCTTATCCTTTTTGGGGGTGTATTACTTGATAACAATGTGCGCTGTACACTTTGTTTAGGACAATATTCCCTTAGAAATAAAAAATACATGAGTGAACGAGTGTGCCGTTTATTGTCAGATCAGTTACCAGGAAATTTTATCGTTGACATGTCCAACAGTTTTAACAACAGTGGACTATTGAAGTTCATAAAAATTGGGAACTAAAAACTTTTGTTTTGGATTTGTAATTTTTGGAAGGAATAGTTTTGTGGATGCTGTAGAAGAACAAACTGCACCATGTGGAATGATCCTCCAGGACCTCGTGATTTTTATTTACATACATACAATAAAAATAAAGTTGATTTGGTCTGCGGTAACACTGAAACTGGTTTTAAGGCAACAACACGCTGAGATGTTCCTAAATATACAACTACAGCCTGTTGGCAGGAAGTCAAGGCAAAAAAGCAGAACACAACAGGAAATCTACAGAATATGAAAAACATCTTTATTACAAATTCTTTTGTTTTTTTTAGTATCAAAAAGAAAAACAGAGGCCGCCTCTTCGCCCTCACGGCTCGTTGCCGTTGACGCTCTTGTGCTGCTCCACTCGGCTCCGGCGAAGCTCCTCCATGTGTTTAGCTCTGTGCCAGCTGTCTCTGGACAGAGACGTCTGTCCCAGGCTGAGGGACAACAACCTGCAGACAGAGACACAGTCCAACTCACACCGCCTCGGCCTCAGAGACAAAATGTTTCTTTCCTGCTGATTAACTCACCTCGCAACAACCAGCATCCTGTGGAGGTCATCAGCTGAGACACTCTGGGGGTCGTCCTTCCTCATGTCCACAAAGTCATCCTCAACTGACTGAGGACACCAGAGGACAGACGGTTAAAGGACAGACAGACAGGGGACAGAGGACAGACAGTTCAGGACTCACCTTGGTCACCTCATCAGAGATGCTGTAGTCCAGCAGCCGGGCCACGCTCAGGTAGAGGCGGAGTTTGTTGAGCTGAGCTGTGAGGGGGATGCTGCTCATATAGTCCTCCATGTGGGGGGGGGGCACCTGAGACTGAAGGTGGACCTGACAGTCCGACTGAAACATCAGAGAGACACGACATCAGGGAGTGTGTGTGTGTGTGTGGCGCTCTGCCCCTCCCTGGCGGACTGATAGACGCCTCCCTCAGGATTGTTCCTGCACTGCCGCCATGGCAACCCCTCAGCCCAACACACAAGAATAGCACACAGCACATTCTTCCAGCTGATCACAGCCGGGTGACACCCCAGCTGGGAGGGGGGGACGGAAACCTGACACCTCTTCATCAGGCGGGAGGGGGCAGGGCGGGGTTTTTATTTTATTGATTGATTGGCTGGCTATCTGTCCTCACCGGTAGCAGAGATCTCCCCTCAGACGCAATGAGCACGTTAATACTGCAGGAGAATTCCATCTGATGGTAGTTAAAGTCATAATCCACCTTCTGCCAGGAGATCAGGTTCCCCAGAGCCGTCACGTTACTCACACCTGCAACACAAACAGCAACACAACCTGAGTGCTGGGGGGGGGGGGCATTAACTGCAGTGTGTCTGCTCAGTGTCGCCCCCTGGCGGTGCCCCACCTGTTGGGTCGAGCTGCCCCGGCTCCAGCTGGGTCTCATCCAGGAACAGAGAGGTGTTGCTGGCCAGCTGCAGGACGCCACTCACTAGCCGGTTTGCCACGTAGTCCTTCTTTGGAACCAGACGCATCCGGTTCATGTTCTGGAGGCTCATTCCCAGATAGAACGACTGAGGAGGGGAGAAACACTGTGAACGTCTGTCGCTGTAACCAGAAAAAAGCCACACACTGACCGGAGGAGAGGCCACCCACAGAGGGGACGAGCTGCTGGATGATCCGGTACAGACGCTCCGTGAACGAGGCGGCTGTCGGGCAGCCGCTCAGGTTCAAAGTGAACTTCCCCAGAGGGAGAACGTCCCGCCGAGAATATCTGCAAAAAACAGGAACACATGTCAGAGTGGGAAGGTTCCTAAAGCTTCTCCTGAAGGTTGGACCTCCTCTGACACATACACTGTAGAAATGAGATGCAGGATGAGATACTCTGCAGCCAGAGCGTCTCCCAGAAGGACGTGGGTGAAGAACGAGAGCAGCTCCGTCCTGACAGAAGGCATGTCCCTCAGCGTCGAAGACAAAACTGAGGACAGACGACAGGAAGTTTAAATTACTTTCATTCATTTCCTACAACCAACCAACCATGGAAAAAAAACCACCTTAGATTTTTGATATCTTTCACTTGTAAAGATTTGACTTTGTTTTCGTGTTGTGTGAAGCAGAATGTGACTGTGTTGGACCAGCAGACTGCGTTGTTGGTTTGTCAGCTGCTGTTTTGTAATCTCTGCAGAAACCCTCATTCTCTCTCTAAAATCATGTGAGAGCTCATCGACCGGAGGGCTTCAGGAAATGATGATTTTTGACTTTTTCCAGCCTTTCTTTCTGCTCAGACAGTCTGTCTGGATACTTTATGAGGATTTCTGGCCTTTTTGAGTCAACAACACGTGTTCACAGAAGGAAAACAAACACTTGTGGCTTCCAGCAGTTAAAAAGCAGAATGTCTCTGTTTAGAAGACAAACTGTTGGACATCAAAACAACATCAGTTAGTTAGCAGATGAGCTGCAGCTGAGCTCATTGGCATCGGAGCTGCAGCTGCAGTGATGTAATAAGGATCCGAGTCTGGACATGGAAAAAGACAAATCTGAATCCATCACTGTCACGCTCCTCCTTACAGGCGCTGTTGTCCTCCAAGGGGACGGAGGGCAGCAGGGGGTTGTTGTGCCGCAGCATCTTGGCATACAGCATGTGGAGGCGAGGGACGAGCGAGGCGGGCGGGCTGTGCACTCTCTGCTCCTCCGCCGTCTCCATGGACTCGCTGGGGTCCAGGAAGGACGAGGAGGCGTCTCTGTGTGGACAGACCCAGAATGAGTGGACACGTCACAGAGGAGGGAAAAAAAATCAACCCAACAAACAAACGTGCCTTACTTCTCGTCGGCCAGAGCGCTGAGGGCGGGACTGACTGACAAGATCCCGTAGACCTCCAGCGTGTCGTTCAGTTTGAAGCTGTCCCAGTCCTCGTAGACCTGCAAACAACAAACATGGAAAAAAAACACAACAATGATGGAAGAGAGGCTATTAGCCCTGGACTTAAAAAAAACAACTCTGTCTTCAGAGCTGTTATTCCTCCTGATGGTTCTTCCTGTTTTGAATAAAGGCAGAACAGGGTGTGAAGAATGACCTTAAAAAAACTCACCTTCACTAAGCAGGAAGGGCCTTTCTCTCCTGGCAGCGGGAAGTTGAGGTCGAGATGAGAGGCCGACCCCACCTGGCTGGACGGCGCTTCAGTCTCCAGCCGCTTACAGTCGCCGTTTCCATGTTGATCTGCCGGACTGTGAGGACCTGAAACAAGAGGCCAAAGAGTCTGAGTTTAATTCATTCACAACAGAACAACCAGGGAGTGAACTCTAACTTGTGTAGAGTAACCCTAGAAGTTTCAATCAAAAAGTGCACAACTTGAAGTTAACCTTTTAAGAGCTCTGAATAAAAAGCTGAACTCCATTCACTGATTAAGGTCACGAGATGTGGCTGAAAACTTTACATAGATACTAAATGGACCTCATCATCTGATGAATTTGCATTCATGCAAAACATCCACAGGGGAAAGGGAAATGCGTCTCTTAAAACACTTTGATAAGCACTCAAACAGATGGTTGACTCTTCGGTTTTGCATGTTTTCTTATCTACCCTTTTCAGGAAGCACTGACCTGAATGAGGCTCTCTCTGTTTCTGCGGCTGAGTGTCCATGTCGTCGCCTTCATCGTCTTCCTCGTAGCTTCGTTTCTGTCTGCTCGGGGCGTACGAGGTGGAAGGAACCACCCTGGCTTGGCTGGAGCCAGCGTAGCTGTGCAACAGAGTTAAGGACAACTGGGGGGGGGGGGGCAGTACTGAGATATATATACACGCCCAATGACAGGTGATACAATGTGTGTCTAGCCATTTATCCATGCTCAGGATATGTCTTTCACCCAGGCGTTTTCTCCAGGGATTGGCACACAGTAGAAAGTCTGCCTCTCTGCAGTCACAGTGTTTCTGGAGTTATAATCCACCTGGAGGGAAATTCATGAGTCAGAATTCTCACTATTGTTGTGCATTACTGGTGCCTAATTTGACTGAGCAGCAGCTGACGTACCCCACATTCTGTCACGTCTCTGTACTTCCCACATCGCAGCTCCTGTAGATGGACAGACAGTGAAATCAGACGACGATGATGTGACATCTAGCATGTCATGATATGCAAACAGCTGCCAGCGGCGGAGCAGGAACCTACTTTAGTCTTTGTAGCCGGATCGGCGGTCTCGTACACTCCCATGTAGAACTCTGGGTCGAACATGTCCTGGATTAAACAACGAAACTTCACCAGGCTGTTGGGCTTCAGGTAGTGCAGAGGGACATCGTTCAAAGACGGGACCTGCAGCAAAACAAAGGCACAGCTGAAACCGGCTGAGACGCTGATGTCTTTCCAGGCATCTTAGAGTAGCTCAGAGCTGCTTTACCCAGGTATGAGCATCCTTCTCCTTCAGCCGATCCTTGAAGAACTCGACCGCTTTGGCCTCCCATTCTGAGCTCGGACCATTCTGGGATGATGCTAAATTAAAGCAAAAAAAAAAATAATAATAATCAACACATGCATCATTTCATTAGTGATAATTGTTGAGAGTATTAACTGATCAGATTATTTAGAACATTACATTTAACTAAATTACATCAACTTTACTGAGACATGGGACTTTAAGTGTTTCTGCGATAAACTGGAAAAATTATTCAGCTGGAATGAATTTCAATGTAACCTGAATTACATCATCTTTATTTATGTCACAGTGAGGATTTACAGTAATTACAGCTTTAAGGTATTTTATCCATTTTTAATAATCATATAAATAAACACAATCTTTCAAACACTCCGTTTTGGGCCATAAATGCATCATAAATCTACATCTGAGGTGCGTTCAAAGGAGTGAAACTTTAAAGGACTTCTGAACACTTCAAGGGTTCTTGAACGCAGCATGCTGCCTTCAAGTTCAAACCGCGCAGCGTGAAGGGGGAAGGGGGGGGGGGGGGACCCCTTTGTTTTATCTGCCCGAAATACGAGCGTGTGTTCCGGCAGCAGAAGGGCGGGCTTGTCGGTTAAAAGCCGAAGCGACTTGTTTGTGTTTTCGTTTGTTTGTTTTTGAGGAGTTGGATCAGAGTGTGACGGCCGGAGTTAGCATGGCAGTTAGCCATGAAGCTAACGAGCTAGGTCCGCCGTCAGACGGAGAAGTTCCGGTCCGGCTCTTACCGAATAGTCCCTGAACGACAGCCAGGGGTTCGTTGATCCAGTCTGGGGTGGAGGGCATCTTCGGCCGGCAGCAGCTGTACAGATTTCCCGGTAAGACCTCCGAGAAAACACCGGTTTGTTGACTTTGACCACACAAACAAACACACACACACACACACGGTCAGAGGAGTCAGGGCGGGAAATTTGCGTCAGCGGCGGAAGAGCTGAGGCGGTTCGTTTCCCTCACCAGGAGCTGCCGGCGAGCGGAGACATCGGTCCGGCCGCTCCACTGACGCCGGTTTGTGGCTGTTTGATTTTAATTTGAGGTCGGTGGAGTTGAGAGGAGAGAAAACAAAAAAAGGTTTTCTTGTTTTCATCTCATCTGAACGGATCAGACGTCACATTGTCTCTGCGGTCTGCAGGGGGCAGCACCGACAGACGCTGCCGGATTTTGTACCAACGAAGAAGTGAAGTTTCCCTCAGACTCCGGAGTTAATGGGAGTTTTATTTAAAGCTGTAGAATCAGAGATGGCAGGATTTATTTAAATCTGTAGAATCAGAGATGGCAGGTTTTAACTAAAGCTGTAGAATCAGAGGTGGCAGAATTCATCAGGTCTGATGTGGTTTAGACTGGTCTTTTAAATGTTTTCACGGAATCGCCAGCCTTTTCGGAATAACTAAAAAAAAAGTCAATAAATGCTTGTTTTATCATTTTATTGATTGATTTATTGACTTCAGTTAAATTTCCTTCGATCTTCGACGCGGAAGTCGAAGCTGAAACGAACTTCCGCCTTCGAATCATACGTTCCTGTGCGGCTTCCGTAGATCGCCAAACGACGTGCTGTGCTGTTCCTTTGTGTCATCACGTTGAGGACGCAATACGGAACCATCACATCCGGGTGGGCGGGGCTAAAGCGGCCAGCTCCGGTAGTGGCTACGTGTAAATCTGAGAAGATGGCAGATAGAAAAAACAACAATGTGGCTAATTCCGGCGCTAATTTACTGTTCAGCGCCGCTCCGGAGTTCAGCTTCAACCTGCCGTTCATGCCCGTGAGTCAGGCCGGAGGTCCGGCGGTGCTGTCAGGAGGTGAGGCGGGTGGGGAGTCCGAACGTTAGCTCCGTCATTAGCAGGCTAAGCTAGTTAGCCTGTTAGCTGGTGGTGCAGCTAACGGGCTGCTGTCAGCTGTTTATCTGCTGAAAAAAACAAAAACAAAACCGAAACTCAAAGAAAGTTCAGTCAGGTCTCTGTGGTGATGACACACACAGTGACAGGAAGAGCAGAACATAAAGTCACACTGTTATTAAAACAGTGCAGTGTTACAAAAAAGATGAAATTTGGTTAATGAGCTTTTGGTCTCTCTGTGATAATACAGTCCAGTGCAGTAGTTTGGATTCTGGATCTGGTCCAATGGGGTCGAGATACACTGAAATATAACTCATAATAGATAGAAACATCACTGTTTCCGTTACTTAGTGTCTGAGTGTTTCAGGTGTGTTGTAGGTGTGTAAGTTTTCCTCTGTGTTGACGTCCATCAGATGATTCCACTGATGTGGGAGAAGAAGACAGCTTCCTAGGTCAGACCTCTGGGAACGGACCACCCCCCTCCACATTTAACTACTTTGCCAGCCCTGTAACCAGCAGTGATCCATTTGCATCCATCGGCCAATCGCCATTTCCGCCTCCGGCCCTGTCAGCGGCTCTGACATCAGCAGGCCCAGTGTCTGTTCCCAGCAGCATCAGCATGGCTCCACCGCCAGCGGCAGGCTCACAGGTCAACGCCGCTCCTCCGGCGTTCAGCAGTGCCGTTTACCAGAGCCCCATGGGACGTCACACTCCACCTCCCGCCGCGATGACCCCACCACCTCCACAGATGCAGCCCCATAGTCATAACCCCTACAGACACACCCCCACCAGCAGCAGAGCCAGCCCATATATTCCAGCTCCAGAGATCCTGCCGCCAACTCACACACCTCAACAGAACCCGTACTCTCTCAGCTCTGCGCCACAGACATTCCAGCTGTCAGGACCCACATTCACAAAGGTACACACATCAAATTCAGTCAAACTTTATTAGTGCAGATCAAGGTAAAACATCAATATCACAACAACATAAGTCAACCAAATAAAATCTGAAAAATTAAAAGGCAGGCTGAAGAGGAAGGGTTTGATTTTACTTTTAAAAGTTTCCACACCTCCTGCTGCTCTCAGGTCCTCGTCTTGCTCTGGAACAACTGGCCCAAAGAGCCATAATGCTTTATATAGTGTGAACAGGTGGGACATATATGATGGTGCAAGAGCATTAAGTGCTTTAAAAACCCATCGACACTGTAATGTGTTCTCGCCCTCTTGTCCTGGTTTGCAGCAGAATTCTGAAATTGCTGAAGCTGTTTCAGAATATTTTTGTGCAGATCAGATAGATTAGTACAACAGTCAAGTCTGCTGGATGTAAAAGTATACATCAGTTTACCGGGGTCACTCAGAGAGAGAAGCAGTCACACTTCAACAAAAGGTTTCAGGTGATAAAACACAGATTTGGAAACGAGCCACACAAGAGCTCTAAAATGAAGATCTGAATATATGACAGCCTTCTTTCTCAGAGTTGTTTATTTTCTTCGTCAGATAATTGATGAACTTGTTAGATTAATGAGCACCAGCTACGTCCTAAATGCTATTGTTATTAAAGAGAAAGTTTATATTCAGGATTGTCTCTTTTCTATCTTCAGCCTCCTCCCATGCAGATTCAAGCACCTCCACCTGCAGCCACCACTGCTGGAGCGATGGTCCCTGCTGGTCCAATGATGGCATACAACTATAATGTCTACGAACCTGTTCAGCCTCACTGGTTCTACTGCAAACAGGTGGAGTCGAAAAGCATCTGGCTTCCTTTCAGTATCATTGACTCCCTTCAGCTGGAGGAGACGTACAACTCAGGTATGAAGACGCCTGAACCTCTACAGTGAATGTTTGCTGAGAGCTACATTAAAGCTGCTGTGGCCTTTTTTCTTCTTTTTGTTCCTCCAGTTCAGCCAGACCCAGAAAATGTGATTGTGCGAACAGATGGCGGGCGTTACGACGTGCAGCTCTACGACCGCAGGCGGACTGCAGTGTACTGGGAGGAGGAGCCTACGGAGGTCCGACGCTGCACCTGGTTCTTCAAAGGAGACACCGACAGTCGCTTCATCCCGTATTCTGAGGAGTTCAGCGACAAGCTTGAGGTTTGTTCACAAACCTTTTATTAGAGCGCTGCTTCCACTCAGAAATTTCTTTATAAGTTTATATATTAAATGTGTCCTTCGTCTTCACCCCCAGACAGAATATAAGAAAGCCGTATCGACCAACCAGTGGCACCGCAGACTGGAGTTCCCATCAGGAGAGACTATCGTCATGCACAATCCAAAGGTGAGTATTTCTCTGATTAGGGTTCAGTGGGATGATCACATCTCAACCATTTAATCAACGAATGGTGGTAATGGCTGTCTTTGCCCCCCCATCGTAGGTGATTGTGCAATTTCAGCCGTCTTCCATCCCAGATGAATGGGGCACGACTCCAGATGGGCAGACCCGGCCCCGAGTGGTGAAGAGAGGGATCGATGATGACCATGACGAAGTGCCTGATGGTACAAAAGCTCCTCTTTTAAAATGAAGTCATAAAGCGCAGGTTTTATTGTATAACATTAGACCCCCCCCATGTAATCTCAGTGATTCAGGCAGGAAGCTCATAAAATATGTCACACAGACGGTGTGTTTAAATAGAAATGAAACCATTTCACTTTCATCAGCTGTGTTGTGTAGATCTTTGCGGAATAATTCAGCACTTCATCGTGTTTCCCAGGCGAACTGCCCAAAGTGGATCATCTGGTGTTCATGGTTCATGGAATCGGTCCTGTGTGCGACCTCAGGTTTAGGAGCATGGTCGAGTGCGGTGAGTGCGGTGACAGTTTTGGATGCCTTGAGTGGGCGGGGCCTCCCTGGTGACATTCTTATGACTTCAAATCCTTCATGTTTCAGTGGACGACTTCCGTAACGTGTCCCTGAAGCTGCTGCACAGTCACTTTAAGAAATCGATGGATGAGCATGCCATCAGCAGGGTGGAGTTCCTGCCTGTCCAGTGGTACAAGGCTCTACACGGAGACGCCACGGGGGTGGACAGGTGAGGATTTAGTCCTGACTGAATTTTGACTTGTGCTCAAAATTTCTGGATATATTTTCCAGAAAGTTTAATCTGCAGACAAACAATCCCTCACGTTCAGAGATCCAAACTAATATATTGATATCATCATCAAAGAACTCTGTTTTCTCCTGAAAGGAGATTGCTCAGCTTTTGATGGGGACTAGTTTCAGCTGCTGATGAACACTTATTTGGATCTCTGATGAAAGCATTTCTAAAATAATAAAAATGTATTTAACTTATTAACTTATTTTATGAATTATTGTCTGATGTCTCTCTGTAGGAGGATAAAGAAGATCACCTTGCCCAGTACTGGACGCTTACGTCACTTTACAAATGAGACCCTGTTAGATGTGCTTTTCTACAACAGTCCCACTTACTGCCAGACCATCATGGACACGGTCGCTCTGGAGATTAACCGACTCTGCGCTCTGTTCATGAAGAGGAACCCTGACTACAGAGGAGGAATGTCTGTGGCGGGACACAGTTTAGGTATCAAACTGTTCAGAAGCTTCAGTAGCGTCTCTGGTGTCATTCTTCTGTTTTTCACGTGTTGCGTCATTTCCCTCCTTCGCCCTCGCAGGTTCCCTGATTCTCTTCGACCTGCTGTCCAATCAGAAGAACGGCTCTGGTGCTCTGGCCACACCTCTCATGCCGACTTCGAACGGAGACACTAAACAGGTCAGACACCTGTTCACTGAAGATGTGCAGCAACATCTGTGTGATCTGATATCCTGCTAATCAGATTTTCAAATGTAAAAAATAAATAAAGTTCCTCTACATCTGTGATTGTCCAATCAGGCACCAGCTCCTGTACCACAGAGCAACAACGCTGCCAGCCCGCCTCCTGTAGAAGAGGAGGCCAAAGAAGACGGAGAGGAGTTTGAGGATCTTTCTGCTGTGCTGGAGCATCTGGGCCTGTCTGAGTACAAGAGCACCTTTGATGAAGAGAAGATTGATATTGAATCTTTTGTACGTTTCATTCCTGTTAATGTGTCAAGAAAGCAGGTAGCAGATAGCAGGTCAGCTCCGCCTTCTCCTCCATTTATGCTTTCTACTGGCTGGAAAAACCAAGATGGCCGATGAATAACTTAAAAACTGTAAACATCATCTCACAGACCGACAAGTGACATCACTCAGTTCAGTTCAGAGTTGATTAAAGCTGAAATTAGATCTGATGAAGGTTGGATTTTAACCAGCAGCCTGACTGTCAGCATAAAGCACTTCTGCAGCAGCACCACAGGTGGGCAGTGTTCACTGAGCTCTGTTCCTGCTCTCCTTTCAGCTGATGTGCACCATTGAGGACCTGAAGGAGATGGGGATCCCCCTCGGCCCCAGGAAGAAGATCACCAAGTTTGTGAAAGAACGAGTGAATAGGCAGGTAGGTTTGTCTCTGGACGGTTTGTGCAGCTTGAAAATTGCTGGTGATGACGGACATCAGCCTTTTTTTTGTCTTTTCATGACGTCAGGCCGCCCGGGAGAAGAAGGCCGAGGTCAAAGAGGTCAGTCCGGCCGAAGCCCCGCCTGCAGCTGAAGCTCGTCCCGATCTCGCTGTGAAGAAGCTTCCTGTGGGCAGCACTTCAGTCCACGTCAACTACAATTACTTCGAAGTTGGTACTGGACAGGTAAACATAAAGAGGGCTCACGCTCCAGGTGTTCCAGATGTTGGCGTTCAGTAATAAGTTGTCCTGCAGGTGTCTGTGGTTTATCATGCTCTGGACTTTGAGCCAGTGAGTTTCTTCGCTCTGGGCTCTCCGATCGGGATGTTCCTGACAGTGCGGGGGCTCGAGAAGATTGAAGAGACGTATCAGCTGCCCACGTGCAAACGATTCTTCAATATCTACCATCCGGTATGTAGCTTCTACGGCTTCTACAGCTCCTGAAGCTTCCCTTAACGAGGAAATGTCATCTACACCAACACATTTGAGAGTTAAAGTCATAATCCCCTGAATTAAATAAGAAAAGTCTTATTTCTATTTATATTATTATACTTTCGCTCAGTTCAGTGTATTTATTGATCAATGTATTTAATATTGTCTAAAATGGCTTTGTGATTATTTTCAAGTAAAAGTAATGAAGAAATATATTTTATTACAGTCATATCTTCTTTGTTTTGTTAAAACTGTTTGCGTTAACACCAATATCTAAAAACCTAAATCACGTTTATGTGAAAAATGTGATTTTCTCTCTGATGGTTCGGTGCCTCTTTCAGCTGGACCCGGTGGCCTACAGGATCGAGCCCATGATACATCCGGACTTGGACTTGAAGCCTGTTCTGATCCCTCATCACAAAGGAAGGAAGAGGCTTCATCTGGGTAAACTTCTGCTGCCATGCTGCTTTTTGTCCACACGGCGTCCTCAGCACAGTCCTTGTAGGTCGTCCGACGGACAGGCAGAAAAAAAACCCATCAATAAGTAAAAATCTTTGTCAGGTAGAAATTTCAACTGATTGTTATATAAAGATCATTTAGAAAGAGCAAAAGTTTGGCACTTATTAATTATGAACATATCGACTCTTAAAGAAGTTACAACAGCTCCAAAAGTGTGCTGCAGTTTTGCTGATGGACACCAAACAGAGAATTCACGTTCCACTTCTTCCTCAGATCTTTTTACGGGTTCATTAAGATCCTGATGGTTTTAGTTCAAAGTTTGATATTTTTTAGAAGCAAACTCAAAGATGACCTCTTTATTCTGGTGTTTAATTCAGTTATTTATTTGTTATTTATAAGTATTCTTTGTTCTGTACTTTAATTCTATCATTTTATTTTTGGATTTATTCCCTTTCAGCGTTCCTACCTCGTTTGCTCACTTCCTGTTGTTGTTTTTTCTTACTGTGTGTAAACGATGGACGTGTCTGTGCTGCAGAGCTGAAGGAGTCTCTGTCCCGGATGGGATCAGACCTGAAACAGGGATTCATCAGCTCCCTGAAAACCGCCTGGCAGACGCTCAACGACTTCGCTCGCGCTCACACGTCGTCGGCCCAGCTTCAGGCTCAGCTGGCCATCGTGGCCAATCAGATTGAAGAGGAGGAGAAGCAGGCGGAGGAAGGTGAGCGTCCGAGACTCTTCTCCAGGTCTTTATTCCTTGATTGTCTGACATGACTCAGTTCCATCCTGATTCATCACAGAGCACAAAATCCCAGAAAGCCCCGAACCCCAGAAAGAGGAGGAGCCTCAGGTGAAGGTCGGGATGCTGAACGGAGGGAACCGAATCGACTACGTCCTGCAGGAGAAACCCATCGAGAGCTTCAACGAGTATCTGTTCGCCCTCCAGAGTCACCTCTGCTACTGGTAACGCACTTCCTGACATTCTGCCACTAAAGTCTAAATCAAGTCCAGCTCACAGCCTGGATTCAACATTTTAGCCGTCAATGTGAGAGAAAATTATTAATTTATCTAATTCAAAGTTGTAATTAGTCACTATTTCTGTTTAAAGGGTTAAAAATTGCCTTTTAGAAAAATCTCTTTGTGAAACAGTTTGATATCAAACGAATGTTTCTTCTGAAGTTCCCATTTTAACTGGTTTGTTCTTCTGCAGGCAATCTGAAGACACCGCTCTGCTGCTCCTCAAAGAAATCTACAGCAACATGGGGATCCATCCAGAGCAGATCACACATTAACACGGAAGTAAACGAGCTGAAAATGAGCCCTTCACCTTTTGGTTTATTTCATGTCAGTTCTGGATTTTTTTTTTTTTTCCCCCCTTCCCTCTCTCTCTCTTATTTTCTATTCATGTAGTTTATTGTACACAGATGAATAATACAATTGTATTATGCCATTTGTCTTAAATTAAGAAACATGCAAATGAGATAGTTGATTCAAACACATTTGACGAGTTTGATATAACATTTTTATAGTATAAATTATCAAAGTTTACTGAACATATGTATCATTACATCAACTGCAAACAGCAGAAATAACAAAGCAGCAGTCGATGCAGCTTTCTGGAGCTTTTATTTCATGGACAAAATGTCAAAATAAATCAATTCCTTGAACATTTTGTGTTTGAGTTGTTGTGAAATGAGAGATGATGTTTAGATATTTCACCTGCAGCTCGAGGAGACGTCAAGACTAGCTACGAAAAAATGTTTAAGTTGATTCAAAAATAATTACAGTCCGAGATGAGACGCAAAAAAACTATCAGTTTTCTTTTTGTGAGGAAAATAAAGCATTTCCTGCCCTGATCTACAGCTGCAACATCACGTTTTAACACGCCGGCAGCGACCTCAATGTTTCTGTCACTTAAAGCATGTAGGCACGTACGACAAAAGTTTTCAAGACACCTGTATGAAACAAAAGGAATATTTAGAAAAATTAGTGGCGGTAACATTCGATCTCAGCCCAGCGTTTCCACGGGCCGAGACGACGGTCTGTTATTTGGACTTTAATACTGCTCTTGATATCGTAGCTCGGACCGGAAACAGAACTTTCCTCGACGGACTCCGAAAACCATCAGAAGAACAAAGCAACTGACTCATCACTTCAAAAACACACAAAAGGTCCCTTTTTTTAACCACAATGCCAACTCATACAAATATATACACATAATACAAACAGAACAGAGCGGCTCTATAAACAACTAGCATACTGAATAAAGTGAGAAATTGCTTTTATCTAAAGAAACGTACTGGTTTTTCTTCTATTTTGAGAAAGTGCAGCTTGTTTCTGTTCTTCTTGTCAACATTAAGTGAATCATTTGTTCTCTCATTAAGATGTTAAAATAGACAATTTAAACACTGATGCTTCACTTTGTCTCATGTTTTGGAAGACAAATTATCAGTTTGAAGCAGGTACGATGATGACTAAAAGATTAATAACTGCATGTTCAGTCAGATGAAAACTAACAACCGGAATGCAGGAGATTTCAGTCCTGCATGTGGAACTTCTGCAGCAGGTTACATTTGCTTGTGTTTGATTCTGCTGTAGCTCGTCAGCAACTTATTTTACATTGACTGTTCGTTTTTTACATTCATTTGTCTACAGCTGTGCGGTGAAATGCAGAAGAATCCGTGTAAACATGTCTTAGCTGTAATAATGTCGGCACCTCTGCATCTCAGCGGTGGACGTCGCCGTTGACGCTCAGTCCTCGGTTTTGCTCTGAGTCTTGAAGGCCTGTTTGCGCAGGTGAGCCTCGATCTCCTCGCGGAAAACCAGCATGCCGAGGTGGGAGTGGGAGGCCTCGTTCATGGCTTTGGACTGGATGCACATGCGGTACTGCTCCGGCGTCAGCTCGTCCGCGCACTGCTTCTCGTGCCAAAGGTGGAAAAGGCTAGAGACCGGAGTCCTGATCACTATCAGGTCGCTCCGAAGATACTTCCTGTACAAGTGGACGTCTTCCACACCCCAACCTTTCACCTCCAGGTCAAACCCTCCTGGAGGAATAAAACCCGTTTACACTAACAAAATCTGTTTGTGACTGCTGTTTTTTTTTTTTTTGTAGAAATCATCAGGACTTACCAATATTTAGGAAGTCTGAGCGATACTGACACGTCATACCGAATCCAAAATCTCTCCAGAATCCAGCATCTTTTTTGTGAATCTATTTGAGAGAACATCATCACGTACATGTCGAATGAGGTTTCAGGAAAATAAAGACGCTGATCAGAGAACCTTACCAGTTGCAGTTCAGTGGCTGGAGCCAGCTCCAAGTTTCCGTAGACTATGGCAGGATTGTACAGACTGAACACCACCGGGTAGAAGACTTTCTTGTCTTTAAGCACAGAGACACGTTTCAGCCCAAATTCAGTCTATACATTTTAAGAATTTGATAAACAACACGGTGGAACTTACTCTGTGCAGCGTTGAGGCGACAGGTGTTGAGGAACTCCGGAGTAAAATGGATGTCGACATCACAGAAGAACATTAGGACGTCACCTTTCTTCCAGGCGTGGGCTCCGATGTCCAGACCGCGACCTCGAGAGAACTCCTCGTCCACCGGGATCAGAGTGTAATTGGAGAAACTCTCCTCACTGACAAAATGTTCACCCAAAAGTCAGACACAAAAAGCAGCAGGAGGAAACAAAAAGCCATCTTTCAGTAAGAAGACAAACCTGGACATTTTTTCCAAAGATGACCTCGCCTCCTGTAGACCTTCCTGCCCAAAATAAACCACGGTGAGATGGACTCGTCTGTCCTGCTGTATGCACACCTCCCTGGAAACATTCACACATATCACCCACTTGACAAATTTATTTGCGTCTAATTTCACAGCAAAGATGAAAAACTGGATCAACTTGCCAAGAACATGTTTCTACTCACCTGAAGTTGTGTAAGAACTGTGAGAAAGTTTCCACTCTGCCCGCCAGCGGCACAATGATGTTAATTATCATTCCTGATGTTTCTACAGATGTGCTCCTGACTTTCATCAAGGGACCAAAAGGCCTGAAGAGCGTCACATGGCGGAAGCTGCTGGAATCCTCTTTGGCAAAGAAGAGCTCGTAAAGTGTTCCTTTGTCTCGCTCCGTCCTGTACAGGCCTGCCAGACAGAAGAAAATACACTGAGAAGACGTCAAACGCGTGCCTGTCCAGCACTGTGTCGGGGTGGGGGAAGGTCTCACCCTCAGTAAAGTGGCCCTCCGTGTAGGTTTGCCTCTGCATCGGCATATCGTCCTCCACACCGTCCTCCTCGTCAGGGTTGTTGATAATATCCAGCGCAGCCTCGATGACCTCCACCAGCTCATCCCTGCGGTCTCTGCGAACAGGTTTCTCCTCCGGGTGCCGCGTCAGGCCCATCTCCAGCTGATACACCTTGGATGAGGTGAAGCTCTCGAAGGGCACCAGGGCGTACTCGCTGGGCAGGCGCGCCCCCGTAGTGACCTCAGCCTTGTCAATCTGAGAGTGTAGATACTCCAGCAGATCTCCCGGCTCTTGGTCTTTCGTCTCGGTCAGCCCATGTCCAGTCCCGGAGACCTCCTTCTTATCCTGCAGGAGCTTCAGCTTCTCGCTCATTTCCTGCAGCTCCTGCTTAAGCTGGGCGATCTGGCGCTTGAGGCTGGCAGCTCGGTTTAGATGGCGCTCCTCCTGCTCCTGCAGCAGGGCCTGGTAATACTCCTTCCCATAGGCCTCCCCCGACAGGCCGGGCAGAGCCAG